>NC_045435.1:50759004-50877725 GCF_002776525.5 Piliocolobus tephrosceles | reverse complement strand
TGGGATTACAGGCTTGAGCCACCGCGCCCAGCCTTTTTTTTTTTTTTGAGACAGAGTCTCGCTCTGTTGCCCAGGCTGGAGTCCAATGACATGATCTCGGCTCATTGCAAACTCCACCTCCTGGGTTCAACTGATTCTCCTGCCTCAGCCTCCAGAGTAGCTAGGACTACAGGCGCATGCCACCATGCTCTGCTAATTTTTGCATTTTTAGTAGAGATGGGCTGGGCGCGGTGGCTCAGGCTATAATCCCAGCACTTTGGGAGGCCAAGGTGGCTGGATCACGAGGTCAGGAGTTCGAAACCAGCCTGACCAAGATGGTGAAACTCTGTCTCTACTAAAAATACAAAAATTGGCTGGGTGCGGTGGCTCATGCCTGTAATCCTAGCACTTTGGGAGGCTGAGGTGGGTGGATCATGAGGTCAAGAGATTGAGACCATCCTGGCTAACACGGTGAAACCCCATCTCTACTAAAAATACAAAAAATTAGCTGGGTGTGGTGGCAGGTGCCTGTAGTCCCAGCTACTTGGAGGCTGAGGCAAGAGAATGGCGTGAACCCAGGAGGCAGAGCTTCCAGTGAGTGGAGATCACGCCACTGCACTCCAGCCTGGGCGACAGAGTGAGACTCGGTCTCAAAAAAAAAAAAAAGAAAAGAAATTAGTCAGGTAGGATGGTGCTCGCCTGTAATCCCAGCTGCTCAGAAGGCTGAGGCAGGAGAATCACTTAAACCTGGGAGGCGGAGGTTGTGGTGAGCCAAGATTGTGCCACTGCACTCCAGCCTGGGCAACAGAACGAGACTCTGTCTCAAAAAAAAAAAAAAAAAAATGTAGAGACAGGCTTTCGTTATGTCGGCCAGGCTAGTCTCAAACTCCTGGCCTCAAGTGATCTGCTTGCCTCAGCCTCCCAAAGTGCTGAGATTACAGGCGTGAGCCACTGCATCTGGCCACAGAACAGGTTTTCATAGAGTATAGATAGTTTAACACTTATAGCTAATACTTATATCATGTTTATTTTGTGTCAAGCACTGTTCTGAGTGCTTCTGTACATGTAACTCGTCTAATCCTTGCAACAGTCTCTGAGGCAGGTGCTGCTATTATCCTTGTTTGACAGATGGGGAAAGTGAGGCTCAGGGAGAGATGAACACCTTCCCCAAACACACAGCAAGTAAGCAACAGAGACAGGATTTGAACCCAGGCCCCGAATCCCAATATCTGGCCTCTGAACCACCACTACTGTCCTGCTGACTTTAACACATGTTTTCGTATCTGTAGAAAAAGTCTGGAAGATTAGACACCAAAATACAACTGGTGGTGTCCTTGGAGTCCTCCAAGTGGGATGGTCATGGGGACTTTCATTTTCTTATTTCTCAAATGTTCTACTATGACCAGGTATTACCGGTCCATGTTGAGAAAAAGACTTTGGACTTAGCAGGCCTTGGTAGTGACTCATCCCCTCAAGATCTCTATCACATCCTGACTCTAAAGGGTCTGGTTGAGACTGGATATGGTGGCTCATGCCTGTGATCCCAGCACTTTGGGAGGCTGAGGAGGGCGGATCACTTGAGCTCAGGAGTTTGAGACCAGCCTGGCCAAGATGGTGAAACCCCATCTCTACTAAAAATACCAAAAAATTAGCCGAGAGTGGTGGCACATGCCCTGTAGCCCCAGCTACTTGGGAGGCTGAGGCAGGAGAATTGCTTGAACCTGGGAGGCATAGGCTGCAGTAAACTGAGATCATGCTACTGCACTCCAGCCTGGGCAACAGAGCAAGACTCTGTCTGGAAAAAACTAAATAAAATAAATAAAGGGTCTGGTTAAATGCTGATTGGTCAGCACCTTAAGATATGGCACTGTCATGGAACAAAAAATGTCTAAGCTGGAAGGCACCTTAGAGTTTAATTCCTGTTTCTCTTGTATCACTATCACGAGTAGGGAAAGTTCAGCCCACGGAGAGTCAGGCTATGGCTGAGTTCCTGCTGCCACCACCCACCAGGGGTGGCCCTGGGCTTCTGTTTTCTCATTACGTCATGCTGCCTCCCAAGATGGGAGTGTGTGTGGATGCCCAATGCTTCGTGCGGGGGTCCTTCCTTTTCCATCCGTTCTCTTCTCTGTATTGCTAGAAGCAGCCCCTGACCCAGCTGACATCACTTCCCACTGACTAGGAATCTGGCCTGGGGTTTCCAGTGACTAATATAGCAATTTAGGAACTTTCCATCCTAACGGGGCACTTCTCCTGGAGGCTTTCTGTGTGCAGGAGGCTGTCACCAGCCCGTTTTGTTCAAAGGGTAGGGGATTGTGCAATCTGATCGCAGCACTCACTGGCTCTGAAATCTTCTATGGTCCCTTGTAACTCTTAGGGTCAAGTCCAAACTCCAAAGCTGAGCATTCGCTTGAGGGTCTTTGTTATGTGGTCCTGGGCTTTATCTCTTGTCTTTCTTTCTTCTACTCGGCCCACCTGTGTTTATATTTTCTTTTTGTTTGTTTGTTTTGCTTTATTTTTTTGAGATGGAGTCTCGCTCTGTCACCCCGGCTGGAGTGCAGTGGCGCTATCTCGGCTCACTGCAACTTCTGCCTCCTGGGTTCAAGTGATTCTCCTGCCTCAGTCTCCAGAGTAGCTGGGACTACAAGTGGGCACCACCACACTTGGCTAATTTTTGTATGTTTAGCGGAGATGGGAGTTCACCATGTTGGCCAGGCTGGTCTCGAACTCTTGAACTTAGGTGATCCGCCCATCTCAGCCTCCCAAAGTGCTGGGATTACAGGCATGAGTCACTGCACCTGGCTGATTATTCCTAGTTTTAAAAAATGCCTTTCTCACTTCAGTAAACTCAGTGGAATACTGGTCATAAAAATCCATTAATGGGCCAGGTGCAGTGGCTCACGCCTGTATCAAAAAAAAAAAAAAAAAAAAAATTAGCCAGGCATGGTGGTGTGTCTGTAGTCCCAGCTGCTGGGGAGGCTGAGGTGGGACAATTGCTTGAGCCTGGGAGGCCAAGGCTGTGGTGGTCCATGTTTGCACCACTGCACTCATGCCACCTGGGCAACAGAGTGATGCCCTGTCTCAAAAAAAAAAAAAAAATAATTTTTTATTCTTATTTATTTTTTACATTTTTGAGAAAGAGTCTCACTCTGTCACCCAGGCTGGAGTGCAGCGGCACGATCTCAGCTCACTGCAACCTCCACCTCCTGGGTTCAAGTGATTCTCCTGTCTCAGTTTCCCGAGTAGCTGGGATTACAGGCGTGTGTCACCAAGCCTGGGTAATTTTTGTATTTTTAGTAGAGACGGGGTTTTACCATGTTGGCCAGGCCGGTATCGAACTCCTGACCTCAGGTGATCCACCCGCCTCGGCCTCCCAAAGTGCTAGGATTACAGGCATGAGCCACTGTGCCTGGTCCCTGTGGCATAATGTTAATAAATAAGACCAGGATGCAGAATCTCAGGCGAGGTGCAGTGGCTCACACCTGCAATCCCAGCACTTTAAGAGGCTGAGGTGGGAAGACTGCTTGAGGCGAGGAGTGCAAGACCAGCCTGGTCAACATAGTGAGACCCCATCTCTTAAGAAAAGATACAAAATCTTACCTGCAGTGTGGCAACAACTACATCCAAAGACACATCTATGTAGAGGGGGTGATTTTTGGAAAGAGGAGTACCCTAGTGGCCTTAGGAGGGTGGTGAGGTGCTGTGTAACTTCTCCCCTGTATTGTCCATGTTTTTTTTTTTTTTTTTTTTTTTGGTGAACAACCACCAATTTTATGGTAAAACACCAAAAGAAATAATACATTATTTTTATTGTTACCAGTGGTAGTTCCCTGCAAGTTTTGTCCCATACTTCAGAATAGGCAAAGTATTTTTTTATCCATGGCTCTCTCGATCCTTATAACAGTCCTCTGAAGACAATGTGGTATGCGTGTGTGTTTTCATTCAATCATTCACTTAGCATATCTTTTTTTTGTTGTTTTTGGAGACAAGGTCTCCCTCTGTTGCCCAGGCTGGAGTGCAGTGACATCATCATGGCTTGCTGCAGCCTCCAACTCCTGGGTTCAAGTGATCCTCCCATCTCAGCCTCCTGAGTAGCTAGGACTACAGATGCATGCCACCATGCCTGGCTGCTTTGTTTATTTTTTGTAGAGACAGGTCTTGCTATGTTGCCCAGACTGGTTTTGAACTCCTGAGCTCCAGCAGTCCCTCCTTGGCCTCCTAAAGTTTGGAACTGCAGGTGTGAGCTGCTGCACCCGGCCTCATACACTTGTTGAGTTCCCCTGACCAGGACTGGGACTTAGCTGAGAGGAATGAGATGCCCGGGGCAAAATGGAAGGAGGCGCTGACACTCAGGGTCCTGCAGTGCCACCTGAAGATGAGTGCCTCCTGCATTTTCCTTCCCTAGGTGCCTAACCTGACTCACCCTCATCCTGGCCCCGCCTCCACTCTGAGCCAGGCACTATTCTCAGTTCTGGGGAAGTAACCATGAACCAAACAGGTAGAGCTTCCTGCCTACGTGGACCTTCCATTATAGAAGAGGAGGCAGCTAGTAGAGCTGGTACCCACTGAGGCTCCCACGGGCGCAGTGACTGCCCCAGGCATAGCAGCAGCTTCGACCCTCCTGTCCCGTGCTCTTTCTCTTAAGTCTTGTGTACTGGACTCCATGGGTGTCCAGCAGAGTCAGCGTTGTAACTTGGGCCACCTGTGGACCTCAGCTAATGGTGGTGTTTCCAGTGTGGACGGGGTGGTTGGGGAGGATGTCCTGGAAAAGCCCACCTAGTGGCTAGCGTGGGGACCTCTCCTGGAGGGACTGCCTCTCTGACTCTAAGCAGAGTCCTCTCCCTCCCTTCTAGCCTCCTACGTGATCACAGACCTGACCCAGCTGCGGAAGATCAAGTCCATGGAGCGGGTGCAGGGTGTGAGCATCACGCGGGAGCTGCTGTGGTGGTGGGGCATGCGGCAGGCCACCGTCCAGCAACTTGTGGACCTCCTGTGCCACCTGGAGCTCTACCGGGCTGCCCAGATCATCCTGAACTGTGAGTAACTCAGGGCCCTCCTTGGGTGGGGCCTATTATGCCCCTGAGCAGTTTCCGTCCATGTGAGTTGCATTTTCTGGCCTTAATACTTTTTTCCTCTTTTAATTAAAAAACTAATTTAATGAGTGAATTTATCATGCACATAAGAAACTGGTAACAGGCCAGGCGTGGTGGCTCAGGCCTGTAATCCCAGCACTTTGGGAGGCCAAGGCGGGTGGATCACCTGAGATCAGGATTTGAGACTGGCCTGGCTAACATGGTGAAAACCTGTCTCTACTAAAAATACAAAATTAGCTGGGCTTGCTGGCCTGCGCCTGTAATCCCAGCTACTCGGGAGGCTGAGGCAGGAGAATCGCTTGAACCTGGGAGGTGGAGGTTGCAGTGAGCCAGGATTGCACCACTGCACTCCAGCCTGGGTGACAGAGTGAGACTCTGTGTCCAAAAGAAAAAAAAAAGAAAGTGGTAACAGTGGTTACCTGTGGGGAGAGGAACTGGGCAGCCAGAGAACACAGTGTTGGAGGGAGACTTTACTGTAAATTCTTTCGTACCTTTTAAATTTGGGCTATCTGTTCCAAAAATAAATACATTAATTAATTTTAAAAACCCCAATAGCTATAACAAAAATTCAAAAAAGCATTCAGTAAAAATGATTCATATTGTCATCCTTTCCCCACTTTACATCCCAAGAAGTAATGACTTTGGCAAAAATTTCTGGCTTGTCTTACTAGAAATTTTCTCTGCATGGGCAAGGGTATTATGCATCTGCAATACCTTTCTAAAAAGCTTTTTTTTTTTTTTTTTGAGACAGGGTCTTGCTCTGTTGCCCAGGCTGGAGAGCAGTAGTGTGATCAAAGCTCACTGCAGCCTCGATATCCTGGGCTCAAGTGATCCTCCTGCCTCAACTTCCTGAGTACTTCGGACTGTAGGCACATGCCACCATGTCTGACTAATTTTCCATTTTTTTATAGAGATCGAGGCTGGTCTTGAACTCCTGGTCTCAAGTGATGCTCCTGCTTTGGCCTCCCAATGTGCTGGGATTGTAGGCATGAGCCACATTACCCTGCCTGCAACCCCCTTTTGATACAGATAGCACATCATATACTGTTATGAATTTTTTTTTTCACCTAGCAATAGACCTTGGGGACTGTTTCATATTGACACATTCTTTCTTTTTCTTTTTTTTTTTTTTTTGAGAGGGAGTCTCGCTCTGTTACCCAGGCTGGAGTGCGGTGGCGCAATCTCGGCTCATTGCAAACTCCTCCTCCTGGGTTCATGCCATTCTCCTGCCTCAGCCTCCTGAGTAGCTGGGACTACAGGCGCCCACCACCATGCCCGGCTAATTTTTTGTATTTTTAGTAGAGACAGGGTTTCACCGTGTTAGCCAGGATGATCTCGATCTCCTGACCTCGTGATCCGCCCACCTCAGCCTCCCAAAGTGCTGGGATTACAGGCATGAGCCACTGCGCCTGGCTGACACATTCTTTCTAATAACTACATTGTATTCTTTTGACAGATGTTCTGTGATTTGTTTAGCTTGCCCCTATTGAGATATGTTTATGTTCCTTCTAGCATTTTTTGGTTCAATTTTTTTTTTTTTTTTTTTTTTTTTGCGATGAAGTTTCGCTCTGTCGCTCAAGCTGGAGAGCAGTGGCACAATCTCAGCTCACCACAACCTCTACCTCCCATGTTCAAGAAGTTCTCCTGCCTCAGCCTCCCAAGTAGCTGGGATTATAGGTGCCTGCTACCACACCCAGCTAATTTTTTTTTGTTTTTTTTGATATGGTGTCTTGCTCTGTTGCCCAGGCTAGAGTGCAGGGATGAGATCTTGACTCACTGAAGCCTCTGCCTCCCAGGTTCAAGTGAGTCTCCTGCCTCAGCTTCCCGAGTAGCTGGGACCCACTACCATGGCTGGCTAATTTTTGTATTTTTAGTAGAGATAAGGTTTCACTATGTTGACCAAGCTGGTCTGAAACTCCTGACCTCAAATGATCCACCTGCCTTGGCCTCCCAAAGTGCTGGGATTATAGGTGTGAGCCACCGCGCCCTGTCAACTTTTTGTATTTTTAGTAGAGACAGGGTTTCATTATGTTGGCCAGGCTTGTCTTGAACTCCCAACCTCAGGTGATCTGCCCACCTTGGCCTCCCAAAGTGCTGGGATTACAGATGTGAGCCACCATGTCCGGCCATTTTTCTGTTCTGTATAGTGTCATGATGTACTGTCCTAGACGTATAGAGCCTGTTTTGCACACATGTAAGTGTAGCCATGGGATGGCTTTCTGTTATAGTATTGGAATGTCTGGGTTGAAGATTTTTGCATTCTAAGTGTTGATTGATATTTAGTATTAACAAATTACGCTCCTCAGAAAACAGGATCATGTGTGGTGGGGACATATTTAGCTGGTAATACCTCCCTACCCTGAAGCGTGGTTGTGAAGGTGAAGAGCAGAATGTCAAGTGCCTGATGTTCAGCTGGTACTCAGCAGAAGGCAGTGGGAATGGGGGTTCTGGTTACCCCCACCCCTCCTCACATTGCCAAAGAGACCCCCTCAGTGTAGGGCTGGGAGCCACTTTTCTGCAGGTACTTAACTGAGCAGCTGCCTGGTGCTGTCCTAGGTTCTGGAATACAGCACAGAGAAAGCGACAGGTCCTCTGCCCTCACGAGGGCACAGTCTTGTGAGGAGACAGTTAATGCACAGGAAAACAAGTAAAGAAATGGGCAGGCAGGATACAGTGACCAGATAGGGGAGCATCCTAGGACAGGGGGTGAAGGAAGGCCAGTGCGAGGATATGAACCTGGAGGAATAGGAAGAAGACAGCCATGTGACGCATTGGTAAGAGCCCAGGAGAGAGAGGCCAGCATGTGCAAGGGCCCTGAGGAGCCAGTGGTGGGAGCCCCAGACACCCGGGGAGGAGCTGTCCTGTCAGGGTTCCTGAGCTGGGAACCACCTGGCTGGACCAGCAGACCAGATTCAGCACCTGCCTGTCCCTCAGGTCTTCTGGAATCACTGAGGGCTTCCAGGAAGAGGGACTGGGAGCAAGGGCCTGAGGGTGGGGGCCTAGAGAGCACCACCCTCTGAGGTAAACCAGGAGAGCAGAGGATGGTGTAGTGGACCTGCAGGTGGAGAGATCTAGAGCTACAGCCCAGGCTGGGCTTTTGGGGGCATCGTGGAGCAGACCACACCAGGCACAGGGAGGCCAGTGGGGCAGCGAGAGCATCTCCTCCCTTCAGCTGCCAAGTGACTTTCCAGGCTTTCCTGTCTGAGGTAGGGAATGGGGTGATCCGGCTCCCAGTGGGAGTGATGTTCCAGCACAGGACCATGGCTGGGCCTGCTTCTGCACAGGCCGGACCCTGACTCCACTGTGTGCCCCAGCAGCATAGTGGTGGTTCCTCTTGAGTCATGGTCCTCCCCATCCCCTGGACTTCTGTCTCCACCCCTGCTGGCCGCCTCCCTAAGCCCACCTTCCTCCTCAGAGTGGAGAGGGTCAGCTGCCCAGGCCACAGCCTCCCCACTCCTGGAACCCACCTGAAACCCCTCCTGCCTGGTGCTCCTGAGCCGCTGCCGTTCCTTACATTCCCCCTGCGAAAGTTGTCAGAATCGACATGGAGTGATTTTGTATTTAAAAAAAAAAATAAATAAAATAACCCTTGGCTGCATGTGGTGGCTCACGCCTGTAATCCTAACACTTTGGGAGGCTGAGATGGGTGGATCACTTGAGGTTAGGAGTTTGAAACCAGCCAGACCAACATGGTGAAACCCTGTTTCTACTAAAAATACAAAAAAATTAGCTGGGTGCCTGTAATCCCAGCTACTCAAGAGGCTGAGGCAGGAGAATTGCTTGAACCTGGGAGGCAGAGGTTGCAGTGAGCGGAGATTGCACCACTGCACTCCAGCCTGGGTGACAGAGCAAGACTCCATTTCAAAAATAAATAACCCTAACAAGTAGAACTAGGGAAGGCCATGAAGGGAGAACTGTCATGCATAAAGGCCCGACAACAGTAACTGTCACGGAAGACTCTACAAAAACCACAACCTTGCATAAATACCATCATAACCACACACAAAAAATACCCCTGCGAGGACATCTGCCCAGCAAATGCCTGTCCGACCCTGGAGACTGTAATCACTCTTGCTATTCAAGGATAGTTATCTCAAAACAGTTATGTAATGCTCTTCACTTTTCCTTTGAAAAACCTCCCTGGATACACCCTTAGTTTACTATGGCATGTGTACGCTCATTCCGATGCCCTATTCCTGAGTAAGTATCATTTTCTTTTTTTTCTTTTTCTTCTTTTTTTTTTTTTTTTTGAGATGGAGTCTTGCTCTGTCACCCAGGCTGGAGGGCAGTGGCACGATCTTGGCTCGCTGCAACCTCTGCCTCCTGAGTTCAAGCGATTCTCTTCCCTCAGCCTCCCGAGTAGCTGGGACTACAGGCCCCTGCCACCACACCTGGCTAATTTTTGTATTTTTAGTAGAGATGAGGTTTCACCATATTGGCCAAGCTGGAATCGAACTCCTGACCTGAGGTGATCCGCTGGCCTCGGCCTCCCAAACTGCTGGGATTACAGGTGTGAGCCACTGCGCCCAGCTGCATCATTTTCTTGTAGAGAGCCTCTCCTTGTTTGTTATTTAGGTTGACCCTGAAGGCCAGATCCTCATTCTGGCCCACCAGAGAGGCCAGGTGGTTTCACAGTGCAGTGGTGGGCGGCAGGCCTGAGTTTCAGTTCAGGCTCAGCCTTGATTGTGTGGCTCTGGACAAGTCCCTTCCTTTCCCTGGGCCCCAGACCTCTTGACCCCCTTGTCATCCAGCTCAAGTGCAGTCAGGAGGAGGGGCGGGAGTTCCAGCTAAGTCCACGTTGGAGAGGGGGATGATGGGGTGGGGCTGGCACCAGACCCTGATATTGCTCCCGCAGCTCAGGCTGAGAGGTTGCAGGGGAGTCCCGATGCCTGAAAGCAGAGAAGCACCAGGGCTTTGAGACACAGCCTCTTGTTCGACACTCACCATTGATGTCAAAACCTGTTGACTAATCTCACACAGATTCTTAGCAATGTGAGGCCAAAAAACAATAGAGTGTGAAATTTCCAGAGATACTCTCATCTGAGTGTGATGCCTTTTTAGGGGAACACTGAGCACTTTTGAAGTGCTGGCAGCCCCCCGAGGGTCTGCTCAAAGGAGCCCCTTCTCCACCCAAGGAACCTGGCCAAGAATGGCCAAGGGGTGAAGGTCACACCCAGGCAGCCTGGATCCACAGCCATCCTGCTTAGCTTCTTTCTTCTGAGATAGAGTCCCGCTCTGTTGCCCAGGCTGGAGTGTATGGTGTGATAGCTCACTGCAACCTCTGCCTCCCGGGTTCAAGCGATTCTCCTGCTTCAGCCTCCTGAGTAGCTGTGATTACAGGCGCCTGCCACCATGCTCAGCTAATTTTTGTATTTTTAGTAGAGATGGGGTTTCACCATATTGGCCAGGCTAGTCTTGAACTCCTGACCTCAGGTGATCTGCCTGCCTTGGCCACCCAAAGTGCTAGGATTACAGGTGTGTGCTACTGCGCCCGGCCACCCTGCTTAGCTTCCACAGGGGACTTCAGCTGCATCAGTTGCCTCTGAGCGCAGTGCTTGGGCGTCCAGGAAACACTAGTGATGCTCTTGCCAGTTGATCTCTGTTCTGCTTAAAACTTTACTAAAGGTCTTTGCTCTCCTGTTCTCACCGCCTCTACCCTCCTCTCTTGTTCCCCAGACCTCGTCTTTCTTCTAGCCCTGCTGATCAAAATTGCCTGAGGAAGAGAGATTAAGGCTGGTTTCCACATCCACAAAACCCCTGCTGTTCTTCTGTTATGGGCGTCTGGTCATGTTTTACTATTGGTTTGAATTCTCAGGCAAGGCACTTCCCCTTTCTGTATCTTTTTTTTTTTTTTTTTTTTTTTTTCATTAGGAAAAAAAGTGCTGTAAATCCTTGTCACTTTTTGGAGGTGAATATAGAGAAGCATTTTAAATTTCTTATTCTACCTGGTCAGAGTCTCTTCCCTTCCCTAATTGTTTAATGTTTAACATCAGTTAAACAAGCTTTTGCACTCACTTGCTTAGGATTGGTTATGAACTTGCTCACTGTTGCTGGCAGTTTGAGAACCTGACCTCTGCCCACCACCTTATTTTATTTATTTATTTATTTATTTATTTCAGACGGAGTCTTTCTCTGTCGCCCAGGCTGGAGTGCAATGGTGCGATCTCAGCTCACTGCAACCTCCACCTCCCAGGTTCAAGAGATTCTCTTGCCTCAGCCTCCCAAGTAGCTGGGGTTACAAGCAAGCTCCACCATGCCTAGCCTAATTTTTTTTTTTTTTTTTGAGATGGAATTGCACTCTTATTACCCAGGCTGGAGTGCAGTGGCACGATCTCGGCTAAGTGCAACCTCTGTCTCCTGGATTCAGGTGATTTTCCTGCCTCAGCGTCCCGAGTAGCTGGGATTACAGGCATGTGCCATCATGCCCAGCTAGTTTTGTATTTTTAGTAGAGATGGGGTTTCTCCGTGTTGGGCAGGCTAGTCTCAAACTCCCGACCTCAGGTGATTTGCCCACCTCGACCTCCCAAAGTGCTGGGATTACAGCCGTGAGCCACCACGCCTGGCTGGATGCCCACCACCTCTTAAAGGGTGTTAACAATAAATTTGAAGAAAACAGCACTTGAAAACCCCACATACCAAAAGTCCTGGACATGAAGTGGCTTCCTGAGGGACTTACCTCTCCAGCGGATGTGCCTGGATGTGACTGTAGCCTTTTGAAGGCCCTGCTTGAACTGAGCGGTACGATTGGGGCCCACTGGGGGCCATATCCATGCACAGTCTCTTGAAATTGTGAACTGCGGAGGCTGCCTGGTCTGAATGGGTAGAGGGCTGGCTCCGTGGGTCTCTGTTCCTTGATTTTCCTCAGACTTAGTTGCCAAGGCCATAGTTATTTAATTTGTCAAACACTGAATATTCTCAGCTGTAGAATGGGCCAGGCACAGTGGCTCACACCTGTAATTCCAGCACTTTGGGAGGCTCAGCCGGGTGGATCACAAGGTCAGGAGATTGAGACCATCCTGGCTAACACAGTGAAACCCTGCCTCTACTAAAACAAACAAACAAACAAACAAAAATTAGCCAGGCGTGGTGGCGGGTGCCTGTAGTCCCAGCTACTTGGGAGGCTGAGGCAGGAGAATGGTGGGAACACGGGAGGTGGAGCTCACAGTGAGCTGAGATCGCACCACTGCACCCCAGCCTGGGCGACACAGCGAGACTCCATCTCAAAAAAAAAAAAAAAAAAAAAGAAGAAATACAATGGATCAGTACAGAAGGCTTAGAACAGAAAGCAGCTACCCATTCCTTGCCCTAGCAAATCTGCTGGCCAGAGTCAGCCCCTTTTCCTCTTTTAGCCATCCATGTCTTGGTCTCCTCCATTAGCCTTCCAGGTTCACTACTTATCAGGGGAAATCCCCACCCCCAATATTCAACGTGGGTTCTTTTCTATTTCCCTAAGCGTCAGCTGGTCTGAGAAATAAAGGGAAAGAGTACAAAAGACAGAAATTTTAAAGCTGGGTGTCTGGGGGAGACAGCACATGTTGGCAGGTTCTGCGATGCTCCCTGAGCCGTAAAACCAGCAAATTTTTATTAGCAATTTTCAAAAGGGGAGGGAGTGCACGAATAGGGTGTGGGTCACAGAGATCACATGTTCCACAAGGTAATAAAATACCACAAAGCAAATGGAGGCAGGGCGAGATCACAGGACCACAGGATGGGGTGAAATTAAAATTGCTAATGAAGTTTCAGGCATGCACTGTCATTGATAACATCTTATCAGGAGACAGGGTTTGACAGCAGACAACCTGTCTGACCAAAATTTATTAGGTGGGAATTTCCTCGTCCTAATAAGTGTGGGAGCGCTACAGGAGACCAGGGCTTATTTTATCCCTTCGGCTTTGACCGTAAAAGACGCCGCCCCAAAGGGGCCATTTCAGAGGCCTACCCTCAGGGGCCATTCTCCTTCTCAGGGATGTTCCTTGCTGGGAAAAAGAATTCAGCGATAGTTCTCCTATTTGCTTTTGAAAGAAGAGAAATGTGGCTCTGTTCCACCCGGCTCACCGGCTGTCAGAGTTTAAGGTTATCTTTATTCCCTGAAGACTGCTGTTATCCTGTTCTTTTTTCAAGGTGCCCAGATTTCATATTGTTCAAGCACACATGCTCTACAAACAATTTGTGCAGTTAACACAATCATCACAGGGTCCTGAGGTGACATACATCCTCCTCAGCTTGCGAAGATCACGGGATTAAAGAGATTAAAGTAAAGACAGGCATAGGAAATCACAAGGATTGGGGAAGTGATAAGTGCCCATGAAATCTTCACAATTTATGTTCAGAGATTGCAGTAAAGACAGGCATAAGAAATTATAAAAGTATTAATTTGGGAAACTAATAAATGTCCATGAAATCTTTACAATTTATGTTCAGAGATTGCAGTAAAGACAGGTGTAAGAAATTATAAAAGTATTAATTTGGGAAACTAATAAATGTCCATGAAATCTTCACAATTTATGTTCTTCTGCCGAGGCTTCAGCCGGTACCTCCATTCGGGGTCCCTGACTTCCCGCAACAACTACTGTTAAACAAGCACAGACCACAGTGGCTGAAAGACAGGCGTTCATTTCCCTCTCCTGTGACTGCCAGGCTGCCCCAGGCTCATGTGGCAGCTCCGTGGTGTTGTGGCCCAGGCTCTTCTTTATTGTTCTGCTAACGTGGACACAAGGCTTCTCACATCTGAGATGGCCCCTCTGTGCCCCCATATGCACACTGCAGCCAGCAGGAAGAGAAAAAGAGGCAAAGGGTGGGCACACTCCACTTCTTCTAAGGACATGACCAGGGAAGTTGCTCACCTACTTTCCCTCATAAGCTATTGGCCAGAACCTGGTCACAGAACCACACCTGCTTGCAAGGGAGGCTAGGAAATGTCATCTTTAGTTGGAAGGTTATATGTGCAACTAAAGCTTCTAGTACTCTAGAAGAGGAGGAAATCAGTATTGGAGGGACAATTAGCAGTTTCTGCCACAGTCCATTTTGACCACCCAGATATCCATATACACCTGTCTTGACATGCATGAAACATCTGCTTTCTGCAAGGGAGACAGGCCTGGGGGCCTAATCAGTCATTTCCTTTAGGGCAAGTCTGGTACGTGTGGGTGATATGTAGCCTTCTCTAATGGCCCAGTGACCCAGGGCCTCTCAACCAAAGAGAAGCTGTCTGCATCCCCTTCCCCCAGCACACCCAGATTCAGTGGTGGAATTTGAACAGGAAGCCACAATAAAAACTACCACTTGAGATGAGAAACACGAGGTTGTTACTTGTCTATAGTAGTCAACAAATCTGGCAGAGGAGCAATTGTAAAACTCCATTCCCTGTTTTTTTTTTTTGAGACAGAGTCTCTCTCTGTCACCCAGGCCAGAGTGCAGTGGCGTGATCTCGGCTTACTGCAAGCTCTGCCTCCTGGGTTCATGCCATTCTCCTGCCTCAGCCTCCTGAGTAGCTGGGACTACAGGCGCCCGCAACCATGCCTGGATAATTTTTTTTTTGTATCTTCAGTAGAGACGGGGTCTCACCGTGTTAGCCAGGATGGGCTTGATCTCCTGACCTCGTCACCTTAGCTGCCAAAGTGCTGGGATTACAGGCGTGAGCCACTGCGCCTGGCCAAAACTCCATTCCCTGTTAAAGGAGTAAGTTCTTTGCTTGGCCTATTTGGCAGCCCTTGGTTCTCAGTGATCTGTGATTCTCAAAGCATCGTAAGCATCAGTATCACCTGGGAACTTGTTAGAAGTGCAAATTATTGGGCCCCACCTCATCTGCTGATTCAGAAACTCTAGGGGTGAGGCCCAGCAGTCTGGCCTAAGTTCCCCAGGTGATTCTGATGCACCTTGAGGTTTAAGAACCAATGCTCTGGCCGGGTGTGGTGGTTCACACCTGTAATCCCAGCACTTTGGGAGGCCGAGGTGGGTGGATCACTTGAGATCAGGAGTTTAAGACCAGCCTGACCAACATGGTGAAACATTGTCTCTACTAAAAATACAAAAATTAGGCCAGGCGTGGTGGCTCATGCCTGTAATCTCAGCTACTTGGGAGGCTGATGCAGGAGAATTGCTTGAACCTGGGAGGCAGAGGTTGCAGTGAGCTGAGATTGTGTCACTGCACTCCAACCTGGGCGACAGAATGACACTCAAAAATAAATAAAAATGGAAATACAAAAATCAGCCAGGCGTGGTGGTGCGTGCCTATAATCTCAGCTACTCGGGAGGCTGAGGCAAGAGAATCTCTTGAACCAGGAGGCAGAGGTTGCTGGGAGGCAGAGATTGCAATGAGCTGAGATTGCGCCACTGCACTTCAGCCTGGGTGACAGAGCAAGACTCCGTCTCAACAACAAAAAAAAGAACCACTGCTCTGATAGCTGGTCCTGCGTGATTTCTGGCTATGTTTGGAGGCAGGGGAAGTGGAGCTTCCATGTTCATTATTTTCTGTGGCCTTATGTGAAACGGAACTGGAAAGAATGTGCTTTTATTTAGGGCTCTTTGGCTTTCACAAACCACCTCCTGCTGGTGTAGGTCTGGGACTTGAGTGGAGCTGTAGGAATCAAATAATCTCCAGCTTTTTTCAGATTCAGCTGTGGTTTCTTTGGCAACACAGTTCTGTCAAAAAACAAGAAGCTTCTGCTCTCTTGGCAGAAGAAAATCAGTTCTGCGGTGGTGATCACAGCCAAAGATCCAGCCTAGACACATGGTAATTCTTAGCCCTGAAGTGTTTGGTCTGTTACTTCTTGGCTTCTGTGCTCAGCCTCCCCAACCTCACCCCCCAATTTAATGTGCTTACCTGGAGCTTCCCTTGAAGCCACCTGAAACAGTAAGTTGGATGGGAAGGCAGGACTCTTAATTTGACTTTTGCCTTTGAGCTCTCTGTATTTGGCAGAAAACCTCTTCTGAGGGTCAATAGTAGAACTGAGAAAGGTGGAGCAGAGATTAGATAATTAGAAAGCTTAGTACCGTGGTCTTCCCTGCTGCTGAGGCAGGAGGATCTTGAGATCCCCCAAAATGGGGATTCTTGTTGACTTGGATTGTTAGCTACAGGCTGGGTCTTTTTCTTTTCTTTCTTTTCTTTCTTGCTTTCTTGCTTTCTTTCTTTCTTTCGACAGAGTCTTGCTTTGTTGCCCAGGCTGGAATGCAGTGGTGCAATCATAGCTCACTGCTGTCTTGAACTCCTGGGCTCAAACAGTTCTCTTGCTTCAGCCTCCCAGGTAGCTAGGACTATAGGTGCAAATCACCATGCCCAGCTAATTTTTTTTTTTTTTCAGATTTTGGAATTTTTGCATTATCTCCTTAGTGGCGGAGCATCCCTAATCGAAAATCCAATATCTGAAGTGCTCCAATGAGCATTTCTTTTGAGTGTCATGTTGTTGCTCAAAAAGTTTTGGATGTTGGAGCATTTTGGATTTCAGGTTTTCAGATTAGGGCAACTCCACCTGTTACCACTATTTTCAGTCCCTCTATAGGTTGGCTTTGCAGTGTTAATATACTTACATTTCTTCCATAAGCTATAGGCAGTGTCTCCTGATGCCCCATTTTGTAAGATGAAGCCCTTTCTTGTCCTCTCCTCTCCACTTTCACCTTCCATCTTCTGGCAAAGACTAGTTGAAAAATAGTCCTCTGTGAATTTTGGGACCTCTGAGCCTCCAGGGAAGAACTGGGTCTTGGATGAAGATTCACTCTCTGGGTCAGACAGGAAGGGGGAATACTGCCTTTGTGTCCTAGTTGAAAGCTTCCTCATTGTGATGGGGAGAGTATTACATGCATAGGGCATCTGCAGTGGCAGGTCATGGTCTAGGGTAGCATTTCCCACACCATGTGCCTCAGAAGACTGGTCCAGCAAGATACCCTTCTGCAAACAAAAGGGTTCATGAAACACTAAACTTAGGAAACCCTGCATACTTTATCACTGTCTCCACCTTTGGAGATTTACAATGCACACCAACTGTGAAGGCTCTGATAAGTCCTGCAGCAAAGAAACTTATTTAGGCTATTGTTTTCCATTCATATTTGACCATAGTATTCCTTTTCATTTGATACTTACTAATATGCCCATGAGATTAATATACTTTGTGAATCACTGCTCTGGGGAAATGGTGACCATGGTGAGGGTGCTGGGCATCTCAGGGAAGCCCCATGATGGAGAATCTAGGGGGTCAGGGGCAGTACTTGTATATTCAGACCAGCATCCAGCAAGAAAAGAGTCTGTTTCTGGGGCTAGGGTCCACCATCACCCTAGGGCTTAACGACAAGAGTCCTACTCCAGAGAGGGGTTTTTTCAGATGACCAGGCTTAGGAGGGGACCATGGGCCAGGCTCCAGACCTTATATGCTGGCATCTTAGGGGCTTAAGAGCAGGAATTGAGGCAGAGGTGAGTATCCCAGCTATGGCTCCCAGAGAGAGGAGAATCCACTATAATCAGTGCTGAGCTCTAGAGCTGATTAAGTGCCTCCAAAGGCTGGGTTAGGCGCTGAGCCTGTAGACGGTAGGGAGCAGATGGCTCTGGCTCTGAGGGTGGAGGCTGGAAACCGGGTGCACTGGCCTGTGAGGTGAAATTCTCCCTTGGCCCTGCCACAGGGATTTAGATATGCAGGAGCTGGACAAGAGAGTTAATAAGGAACTAAAAATACATTTTTTGGCTTTTTTTGAGATGGAGTCTCACTCTGTCACCCAGGCTGGAGTACAATGACTCAGTCTTGGCTTACTGCAACCTCTGCCTCCCAAGTTCAAGTGATCCTTGTGCTTCAGCCTCTGGGTAGCTGGGATTACAGGCATGCACCACCACGCCTGGCTACTTTTTGTATTCTTATTTATTTATTTATTTATTTATTTATTTTTGAGATGGAGTTTCACTCTTGTTGCCCAGGCTGAAGTGCAATGGCGCAATCTCGGCTCACCACAACCTCCGCCTCCCGGGTTCAAGCGATTCTTCTGCCTCAGTCTCCCGAGTAGCTGGGATTACAAGCATGCGCCACCACGCCCGGCTTATTTTGTATCTTTTACTAGAGACAGGTTTCTTCATGTTGGTCAGGCTGGTCTCAAACTCCCGACCTCAGGTGATCCCCCTGCCTTGGCCTCCCAAAGTGCTGGGATTACAGGCGTGAGCCACTGCACCCTGACTAATTTTTGTATTTTTAGTAGAGACGGGGTTTTGCTGTGTTGGCCACGCTGGTCTTGAATCCCTGACCTCAGTGATCCACTCGCCTTGGCCTCCCAAAGTGCGGGATTACAGGCATGAGCCACCACGCCTGGCCTAAAAATACATTTACTGAGTGCCTACTGTGTGCTAGATGCTGGGGATGCAACCATGAAAACATAGCCAAGGTCCCAGGCCTCAAGGAGTTTACCCTCCAGTGGGAGATGAATTGTAAGGAGCTATAACACACAGGAGCTAACACACAGATGCATGTCACCCACTGCAGTATGAGTGCTGAAAGGATGAATGTAGGTCGGGTGGGGAGGGCAGGTAGGAGAGTACAAGATGAGAGGATCTGATCTCATCAAGGGAAGTTTCCCTGAGGCAGTGAAACTTGAGCCTCCTTCAAAAGGAATAGTGGACCAAGAAGTGAAGGACCACGCAGACATATCTAGCCAGGGGGAGCAGCATGTACAAAGGCGCGGGGGTGGGCTGAGGCTGGGGACAGGGTAGGGTCAGGCCACATAGCGCCAGCAGGCCACCGCCAAGAGTTTGCTTTCACCCAGGAGTGAAGGGAAGACGTTGGAGGGCTTCCACCGGGAGTATCCCCTTGTTTTGGCCACCATATGGACTGGGAGGCCGGGCCTGTGAGGTTCCAGATGTCAACTGAGTAGGAGAGGAAGACACCTGAGGAGTCTGAAGGGATCTGGGAGGTGACCAAGGTTTTCTCTTCCCATCTGTTGCTACTATCTTCCTGGAAGTCTTCAGTTTCATAATTTTCATGCAGTTTCTTCTTGGTTGTGCAACTCTGACAGTTTCTAACTTTGGGTTTGGCATCTCAGCCAGAGTCATTTCCTTCCTGGAGCTGGGCTCTCACTGAGTGGAAAATTTGGGGCTGCTATGTGAAATGAAACAGAAGAGAATAAACCCTTCCTCTCCCGAAGGGGCAGGGCTGTGCCAGGTCCAGACAGGGCTTGTGTGCCTGCTCTCTTGGGTGCCCCGCCTCCGCCCCTTTCCAGCTGCTAGGGCACAACAGAACATGCTTACATCTAGACCCTGGCCCACTGCAGACATGCCACTGGAGGTGACACTGTTGTGGGCCAAAACCACAGGCCAGGGGTCAGAGTACCTGGGTTCTAGTAGTAGCTTGTATTTAGCACCTGATATGTGCCAGGTAAGCATCTTTTCTCACAACTCTTATTATCCCTATTTTATAGAAAAGGAAACTGAGGCTCAGAGATTAAGTAATTTCCCAAGGCCACATAGCCCGTAGCGATGAGGCCAACATAGGAATTCAGGTCTGCCTGACCTTACCCCCTTGTTGGGTAGGTTACTAGATTGCATCAAGTCTTACTTTCCCCATCTGGAAAATGGGTAAAGACATTGCCCTATCTACTTTTTTTGTAGACTGGGAAGGTTCAAAGCATACGAGATGGTGAGGTTTTCTTTTTTCCTTCCCTTCTCCTTCCTTCCTTCCTTCCTCCCTTCCTCCCTTCCTCCCTTCCTTCCTTCCACTGGCTAGAACCAGGCATGTCACCCAGCCTAACTGCTAAGGAGGCAGGAGTATGAGAGGGAGCAGATGGTTATTTGGTAGGTACTCTCTCAGCTACAGGTTACCTCAGTTCCAGGGTGCTTACGATAAGGTTCTGCCTAACTGTGGCCTACAGGGCCCTGCACAGTCTACCTTTGCCCAGCTCTTCGACCTCACCTCTACCACTTTCCCCCTCAGTCATTCCCCTCAGCCACTAGGGTCATCCTTCACTTGGGGGATATGCCAACTGTTTGCTCCCTAAGGACCTTTGCACATGTGTTCCCTCTCCTCGGAACACTGTCGCTCCCGGCTTCCCTGCATTCTTCCATGCTGGTCCTTTTTATCTTCTGGGTGTCTGCATATGTGGCCCCTCCTCACGGCAGCTTTTCCTGGCCAGCCTATGGAAGTAGGTCCATCAGGCACCCCTCTCTCGAGTTTGTCTTCAGTATAGAGCTCCTCCCAGTTTATAATTAGATGTTTTTTATTTAACTAGCTTAATGTCAGTATTATGGCAGTTTGATAAAGGATTCCCCATTCCCTAACATAATGAATGAATGAATGAGAGAGTCATTTCAGCAGCAGGTGGAGTACAAGTTCACTGGGGAACCAGGGATTGCACAATTAGGAAGGCAGGCTGTGCTCCCAGGTTTGCCTCATTTCAGGTCTAGCTTGAGTTGGGAGTGTGTGTGTGTGTGTGTGTGTGTGTGTTGTGTGTGACTGTGTATGGCCTGGAGGGCCAAACCCAGGGATTAGGAGGGAAAGGAAAAGAGAGGGCACAGAAAGCTGTGTTTGTCTCTGATAAGGCCAGCTGGCACGAGGGTGCTTTAGTTACAGCTGAATCACTTTTGTTTGTTCTGGAAGGGCTCTATTCTGGCCACATGAGTCAGCTTAAGGACAAATTACTGTTTAGTTTGATGGGCGTGAAGGGTCGGGGGGATTTCCCGAGTGTGCTCACCCAGGAAAGACCTTGTTGCCGGCTCTGAGTCCCCTCTGCTCCAACACACTGCTGGATTTGCCACTATGTGAAATGTTCTCACGCAGCTAGTGTGACGGCCCAGGCACCATCAGCCGAACACCCAGCACCCATAAACATCCTTTAATCCTTTCTCCCGAGGGAAGTGGGGCATAAACAAGCACATAATAAATAAATCTGCATTCTAGGCTTTGCTTTCTTCAGATATAAGACAATTACCTTATACTTTTTTTTTTTGAGACGGAGTCTCGCTCTGCCGCCCAGGCTGGAGTGCAGTGGCCGGATCTCAGCTCACTGCAAGCTCCGCCTCTTAGGTTTACGCCATTCTCCTGCCTCAGCCTCCCGAATAGCTGGGACTACAGGCGCCCGCCAAATCGCCCGGCTAGTTTTTTGTATTTTTTTAGTAGAGACGGGGTTTCACCGTGTTAGCCAGGATGGTCTCGATCTCCTGACCTCGTGATCCACCCGTCTCGGCCTCCCAAAGTGCTGGGATTACAGGCTTGAGCCACCGCGCCCGGCCTACCTTATACTTGATAGCAATTATCCCCCAGAGCTGTTATCTGAATTAAATAGGCCACGGATATGGGAAAGAACTTAGGGGAAAAAGCCTGACCTAGAGTTAGAGATGGTCATTATAGTAACAGTAGTAGGAGGCCAAGGCGGATGGATCACCAGAGTAGTAGGACGCCAAGGCGGATGGTCAGGAGTTCGAGACCAGCCTGGCCAATATGGCAAAACCCCATCTCTACTAAAAATACAAAAATTAGCCGGGCGTGATGGTATGTGCCTGTAATCCCAGTTACTCGGGAGGCTGAGGTAGGACAGTCGCTTGAACCCAGGAGACAGAAGTTGCAGTGAGCAGAGATCGTGCCACTGTACTCCAGCCTGGGCAACAGAGCGAGACTGTAGCAAATGATGGTAGCTTAAATCTGCTGGGTGTTAATTTT
This sequence comes from Piliocolobus tephrosceles, assembly GCF_002776525.5. NCBI lineage: Eukaryota > Metazoa > Chordata > Mammalia > Primates > Cercopithecidae > Piliocolobus > Piliocolobus tephrosceles. Next base: position 50,856,037 of record NC_045435.1, on the reverse strand, counting down.
TTTATCCTCATGGCAAGTCTCGGGGATGGGGGTCCATTTTCACATCTCATTTGTCGGATGAGGAAGCCAAGGCTTAGGAGGGTCCCCCTGCTGGTGAGCCCGACTACAGGACACGCTGCAGACTGCTGGGAGTTCATTTGCCTTCCATGGCATCAGTGATTCATGCTCATTAGGGAGAGCACAGGCATTCCGAAAACAAATCAGAGAGAAAAACAAACATGCCTGGCAGCCAGCTCTGGTGAACCATGACAGGGGCACAGAGAAGCGCTTCTGCCCCTCCCCCATCTCCTCCTTGTATCTGGGACTCAGCCCTCATCACTGTGGGTTCTCAGCCTCAACAAGGCAGCTGTCAAAGATATCCAGATTCCAGGCTGGGTGCAGTGGCTCACACCTGTAATCCCAGAACTTTGGGAGGCCAAGGCAGGTAGATTGCTTGAGCCCAGGAGTTTGAGACCAGTTTGGGCAATATGGCAAACCCTGTCTCTACCAAAAAAACCAAAAACCAAAACAAAATTAGCCAGGCATGGTGTCGTGCTCCTGTAGTCTCAGCTACTTGGGAGGCTGAAGTGGGAGGATTGCTTGAACCTGGGAGGTAGAGGCTGTAGTGAGCTATGGTTGCACCAGTGCACTCTAACCTGGGCCACAGAGCAAGACTCTGCCTCAAAAACAAAAACAAAAAAATCCAGACTCTGAGAACCACCATGTCAACCTCCTGGTGCCTGTGACCACCTAAGCTGTAGATTAGCTGTTCCTTCCGTCACTTGCATCCCCTTCCCATCCTTGGGGGTCCCAGCAGGGAGAACCCTGGGCTGCCCACCTCCAGTGTGTGACAGGCTGGCTGCCAATGGTGTGGGCGCAGGCCCCCACCTCCCCTGCTGCTGTGTTCCTGTGTTACTTTGCCCTCACGGCCACTGTGCCTCTCGGGACTGTGCACCAAATCGCTGCCCACCTAGAATCGGTTTCCATTAGTGTTTAAAATGTTAAAAATAGCCTTCCACCCTAAATGCTTCCTTCGGAGGCCTGAGTTGGGAATCAGAGGTTCTTTTCTATCTGCACCTCTCTGGCAGAACTGAAGGAGGGTGGCTGTTTGCACAGCGTTTCGGGCCCCTGCCCTGGGCCAGCCACTTCACATTGGTCATCATGGAGCCCTGGGAGGGCCCTGGGAGGTGTAGGGTTATTATTCTGACTCCACAGGAGAGGCGCATGAAGCTCAGAGGGTTAGGAGGTCTGTGCCTGGGCGTGAAGCTGCAACTGTAGAGCCTGGGTTTGGTTCAAGCCAGAGCCGACGCTTCCCTACTCTTACTCTCGTGATCCCAGTTCTTCTCTTTGATCACAGTCTGTATTTTTGGATCTCACAATCCTGCAGAATCAACTTTATGTGTGGAATTCTCTTGAGAATTTAATCCTGGGAGGAAAGAGTACTGTCTTGGAAGCCTGAGGCTGCCCCTGTCTATCTGTGATAAGAAGTCCATGAGCAGCTCACTCCTGAGCCTTTGCCTTGGCAGACAGGAAGCTCAGCGCGAGAGTTAAAGTTCGTCACAGCCCTTTCTTGTGGGCATTTGGCCTCCTTTGCCTCATCCTGCCTTTGGTGTTCTATTTTTATTTCACTAGCTCTCTGGTGTGCCAGCCTGAACAAGTGGGCGTTGCGTCTGTCTAGCAAGCAGGGAGCAGGTTTGGAGGGATGAGGACAGAGGCCATTTTCTCCACTTTCAGGTTTGGACAGTGAACAGGCATGCATGGACCTGTCTGCCCACCCAGCTCAGACCACACCGGTAGCTCCAGGGTGGAGATGAGGGCGGTTCATGTTTATACGCATCATTTATTGCTTGCATTTTAAAGACACCTAAAAACTCAAAGCTCGCGAAGATGGGGGTTTCACAGGAAACCAAAACTTCTTGTTGGGGCTGACGTGGGGCTCTGTTAACTTACATCCGTGGCTTACATCCGTGGCTGGGTGTGGCCTGGTGCCTCTTGTGTGGGAGGGTGGATGTCAGCTTCAAGTGTGCTGACAGGTCTGGCCACAGGTAGCCCTGCCGACACTGCCCCTCTCCATCTGTTTCTCACCCCTGCTCACTTCCGAGTGCCCTGTGGTGCCAGGTGGGGCCACCGCATGTCACTGCAGAAAGAACAAGAAAAAGAAAGAGAAAAGCTGGACTCTATTTAGGATGAAAACATAATGACATTTTTTATCTTCCCCATGGGTGGAGCCCACAGAGGTCGGCCACAAATGGGTTGGTGGCCTTGATGTTCCTGCCAAGTGTGTTTTGACAGAGAGGCAAAGATTTGTGCTGAACAAAACATTATCCTGAATAGGACATTGGGCTGGGAGCAGTGGCTCACGCCTGTAATCCCAGCACTTTGGGAGGACAAGGTGGGAGGATCACTGGGGCCTAGGAGTTTGAGACCAGGCTGGGCAACATAGTGAGATGCTGTCTCTACAAAAAATTAAAAATTAGCTGGGCGTGATGTTGCCTGTAATCCCAGCTGCATGGGAGGCTAAGTGAGGAGGATAGCTTGAGCTCAGGAGTTTGAGGCTGCAGTGAACTGTGATCACACCACTGCACTCCAGCCTGGGTGACAGAGCAAGATCCTGTCTCAAAAAAAAAAAAAAAAAAAAAAAAAAAAAGGAACAGGACACTGAAGTTAAGTAAGGCTGTGAGTATCGCCCTCATCCCCATTTTACTGATGAGAACAATGAGGCTCAGCCAGGCAGGCCTCAGACAAGGAGAAGGTGCCTCATTTGCTGGGGTCATGGGCGGTGCTGGGTGTAGGTGAGACCTTTAGGGCGGATTTTATACTGTTGCGGGCCTGGCCTCTGCAGGAGGTCACTGTTGGGAAGTGATTTCAGTGAGCCTAGCCGGCCCTGAGCCAGGGGAGCCACTGCTGCCCTTTTGACACAGATGTCACAAGGATGACAAGCCTTTCCAGGAACACAGGACCCACCTGAGGCGGTTTGAGGGGGGAGGGTGGAGGGAGAGAAGCAGTGTTTCCCTGCCAGAGAGGGGAGGCTGGGAAAGATGAGGACTGGGAGTGGTGGGGGGTGGCCTTCTCGGGGACACAGGCAGAGCTTTCATTTCTGTGCACCCTGGGAGCAACAGCTGTGTTTCAGACCCGTGCTTTAATCAGCACTCTTGCCGGCATTGTTCATTGTCATTCTGTACAAGGGACTGGTTTTGTTGTTGTTTGAGACAGAGTCTCGCTCTGTTGCCTAGGCTGGAGTGCAGTGGCGCAATCTTAGCACATTGCAGCCTCTGCCTCCCGGGTTCAAGTGATTCTCCTGCTTCAACCTCCTGAGTAGCTGGGACTACAGGTGTGCACCACCACGCCTGGCTAATTTTTGTATTTTTAGTAGAGACGGGGTTTTGCCATGTTGGCACACAGCTGATCTGCCCGCCTTGGCCTCCCAAAATGCTGGGATTATAGGTGTGAGCCACCGTGCCTGGCCTAGGCACTGTTTGTTCTCCTCCTGGGCCTATGGGATGCCATGAGGCAGACGGTGATCCTCTGATTCCTGCCAGCAAGGCCCTTGTTGGAGAGAAACTGGCTTCTAGACTCTGAGTTTCAGCCACAAAGGTCTTGCCCTGATGGCAGTCGGGATGGGGGGGGGCGGCGTGGCCCATCGAACCACCAAAGTGCCTGTGGAGCCCAGGTCGGGAGAGAAGTGCGTGCCCTCTGGGTGCCCTTCTGTCCGTGGTTCTGGGAGGAGACCCTGCCTTCCTGCCTCAGTGCTGCCTGCCTTCCTGTCTCCCTCGGGCAGGTCTTGTTCCCCACTGAGCCTCAGCTTCCTGACTTGAGATCTCCAGGGTTGTGGGGAGGGGTGCTTGAAGTGAATGTATCAGTACACGACGTGGATATTCGTTGGTGAAAAACAGAAGTGAGGCAGATCTGAATCTCATGAAGGGCTGATTTGTCATCTGCTCACTGGAGCCAGAGAGATCTCCAGGGCAAACGCTACTCACACTAGCTTGGAAGATTCAGTTCTAGTCATTATTTTAGCTAGTTTGCAAACTGATTTTTTAAAAAGAAGTATACTTTACTGTGTAAATAATGCATAATCATTTTGTTGCAAAATTCTATGATACGAATAAATCACAAGGAAAAAACTCCACAATATAAAATCAGGCCAGGCGTGGTGGCTCACGTCTGTAATCCCAGCACTTTGGGAGGCTGAGGCAGGTGGATCACTTGAGGTCAGGAGTTCAAGACCAGCCTGGCCAACATGGTGAAACCCTATCTCTTCTAAAACTACAGAAAAAAAAAAATTAGCTGGATGTGGTGATGGGCGCCTGTAATTCCAGCTACTCAGGTGGCTGAGGCAGGAGAATCGCTTGAACCCAGGAGGCAGAGGTTGCAGTGAGCCAAGATTCCGCCACTGTACTCCAGCCTGGCAACAGAGTCAGACTCTGTCTCAAAAAAAAAAAAAAAAAAAAACATGAAAAGACTCCCATCCTACTCTTCTTATCATCAGTATGTGGACTATTCACGAGACAACCAATATTTTAAGACTAGAAATATCACAGTAATAAAGGTCCTATATTTTGAGCTAAGCAGTGTCTCCATTAGTCTTCATAAAAGTTGTCCAAAGGAGGGCTGGGCACGGTGGCTGAAGCCTGTAATCCCAGCACTTTGGGAGGCCGAGGTGGGCGGATCATGAGGTCAGGAGGTCGAGACCATCCTAGCTAACACGGTGAAACCCCGTCTCTACTAAAAATACAAAAAATTAGCCGGGTGTGGTGGTGGGCGCCTGTAGTCCCAGCTACTCGGAAGGCTGAGGCAGGAGAATGGTGTGAACCCGGGAGGCGGAGCTTGCAGTGAGCCGGGGACTGGTTTCACTGTTGTTGGCTGTTTCACTTGACACAAGTCGTTTCACTTATTTGAGCCTCAATATGCTCAAAAATAAAATGCAGATAAACCTATAAACTACCAGAGATTGTTGTGAAAATTAAATCTGCATGGTGCCATACCAGTGTGGTGCTATGCAAATTTAGGTCTTATTGTTTTAGTTCAAAAGCATGGATTTGACAAGCAAGGTCCCAGGGTAACAACTGGTTTGTTTAGAGAGGCACAGTTCACCAGTTCAAAGAAATGTTGTGGGAGATGTTTTGTCCCAGCCCTACCTGGGACATCTGTTGTGACATCCCTGTGTCACGCTTTATGTCATGCTCCGTGTGACGTCAAGCGAGTCAGCAGCCTTCCCTGGGAATTCAGTGCCCCAGTTTTTGTCATTCTCAAACATGAGTCTATCCCAAACCACCAGAGAATGAGGGCCTTGAATGCAGGGCTATAGAGTCGGGTTTTATCTGGGAGGCAATGGAGAGACAGAAAGATTCAGGCTAAGGAGTGTGGACATTATCTAGGCAATGGGGAGCCCCATAAAGTCTTCAAGCAGGGAAGTGACGAGGCCAGATGTGTACTTTGGGAAGAGGCAGCCTGGCAAGGGTGTGGAGGCTGACTGAGCTGGCGGCAGGGCCCAGCCGGAAGGGATAAGATCAGGGCCCAGTGGAGGAGGGGAGAGGAAGCTGTTCCACAGGGCAGCTCTGAGAAGCAGGCTGGAAGCTGAGGTTGACACACCCTCGAAGCACCTTTGGGGTTTCCCAAGTTGATGTAAAGAGGAAAGGATTACCCTCGAGAAGGCAGGGGAGTTCTTCGGCCAGTCCTGCCTGCCTTTGGCATGTGATCTTAGCAAGTCATTTAACCTGCTCAGGCCTCAGTTTCCTCATCTCTGAACAGGGATGAAAGGCAGAGATGTTGTGAGGATTCATGTCTGTGCAGCTGGGCTTGGGCCCTGTGCAGCCTGTATTCAGTGGCCATAACTGCTGTCTTTTAGGATTCCTATCCTTCAAGTGGGAAGGATGCGTGTGTCTCCACCACATGGAAGGGAGGTTGTAGGACAGCCAGAACTTTGATCCACAGGGGCTGGAGTGGGAACTTAGAGGGATGGTGTCTTTGACACACTCACCTGTTCAGGGAAATGTACAGTCTATAGCGCCCATCCCCATCTCTACTCTCCCTTCCCTCACGACACCCCAGTGGGAGGCAAATGGATGCCATTATCACCTCTGTTTTATATGTGAGGGAAGGGAGACCAAGAGGAAGAAGGTAACTTGTTGGAGGTCACACAGCTGGTTGGGTGGAAGCAGGTGTGTGTGACTCAGCACATCAGAGCTCCACCCTCGCCGGGACTGCCATGTTCAGCCACTACTCTTTTTTTTTTTTTTTTTTTTTTGAGACGGAGTCTTACTCTGTCGCCCAGGGTGGAGTGCAGTGGTGCAATCTCGGCTCACAGCAATCTCCGCCTCCCCGGTTCAAGCGATTCTCCTGCCTCAGCCTCCCAAGTAGCCGAGACTACAGGCGTGTGCCACCATGCCCAACTAATTTTTGTATTTTCATTGAGACGGAGTTTCACCACATTGGCCACGCTGGTCTCGAACTCCTGACTTCAGGCAGTCCCACCCACCTCGGCCTCCCAAAGTGCTGGGATTACAGGTCTAAGCCACTGTGCGTGGCCCACAGCATTTTACAGATGGGGAGTCTGAGGCCAGAAAGGGAAAGCCCCTCCTGCCCTGCAAAACCATGCATTTGTGGCAGAGCCAGAATTAGAAGCCAGGCCTCTGACTTCCAGACCCAGTCTCTCAATGGCTACCCCACTTCATGGAATAGTAATAACTTTCTTTCCACCTTGTTTTCAGGGAAACCAGTTCCTGAAATCAGGTGTCCCATTCCAGCCTTCCCTGACTGTGTGAAGCCAGAAAGGCCTTTGGCAGCTTCTGTAAGAAAGACTGAGGATGAACAGGAAGAGGGGCAGCCTGTGAGGATGGCCACCTTTCCAGGCCCAGGTATTTTAAATTTAACGTTTTTACTTAAAGCACATTTATTTAAGGAAATGAAGATATATCTGTAAGGACATTCAGCTTAGCATATAAGAGCAAAACATTGAGGCTGGGCCTGGTGGCTCATGCCTATAATCCCAGCTCTTTGTGAGGCTGAGGAGGTAGGATGGCTTGAGCCTGGGAGTTTGAGACTAGCCTAGGCAACCTGGTGACACCTTGTCTCTACAAAAAATTTAAAAAAATTTATCCAGGCATGGTGGCATGCACCTGGTAGCCCTAGCTATTTAGGAGGCTGAGGTAGGGGGACTGCTTGAGCCCAGGAGTGCAAGGCTGTGGTGAGCTATGATCACACCACTGCACTCCAGCCTGGGTGACAGAGCGAGACTGTTCCTAAAGAAAGCAAAAATCTGGCAACAACAATGGGGGATGATAAAATTAATGTCAGACAGTCACAATAAAGTACTGTCAACAATGACGTAGACATGGCCGTGCGTGGTGGCTCACGCCTGTAATTCCAGCACTTTGGGAGGCCAAGGCGGGTGGATCACGAGGTCAGGAGATGGAGACCATCCTGGCTAACACAGTGAAACCCCATCTCTACTAAAAATACAAAAAATTAGCCAGGCGTGGTGGCGGTAACCTGTATTCCCAGCTACTCGGGAGGTTGAGGCAGGAGAATGGCGTGTACCTGGGAGGTGGAGCTTGCAGTGAGCCGAGATTGTGCCACCGTACTCCAGCCTGGGTGACAGAGCGAGACTCCATCTCAAAAAAAAAAAAAAAAAAAAAAACACAAAACAATGATGTAGACATGCATATGTACATGGAAGCATACTCATAATATGGGGAGGTAGAAAAGTGGAAAAAAATCAGGTAACAAAACATATAAAACATCTATTACCATTTTTGTGAGCAGAAAATAAATAACTCAGTAATTGGAGGCTTTCTAGTGCCAGACACTATTCCAAGTACTGTACTTCAAAGATATTGACTCATTTAATCTTCGACTAACTATGAATTAGGTATTGTGATTATGCCCATGTTATGGATGAGAAAACTAAAGCACAGAGAGGTTAATCAACCTGGCTGAGGTCATGTACCGCCGGGTACCTGTGTTTCACCCGTGGTCTCCCGAGTCCCCAGCACAGGTTGGCCCTGCGTGCAAGCTCTGGGCCGGATGTCTGACCATTTCTCTGTCCGATCTCCATAGGCCCCAGCCCTCGCAGCCATGCAGTAGGGAATTGAGGGGTGCTTCCTGCCCACCACTTTCCTCCCCTCCATCAGTAAGAGGTCTGCTGAAGCCCAGAGAGGGAGAGCAGTTTGCTTAAGGTCATACCAATAGGTAGTAATGTCTGAGCTGTGTGATTTGAACACTCACGTCCCGAACCCATCGCACTCACTGCTATCCCAAAGCCTTTCAGACCACTTCAGATTTGTCTCCGTCACCTGTGCCCAGGTAAGGGCTCAGGAAAAGTTTCCAACTGACAGAATGGCTCAGCCAGCAGATGACCTCCCTAGGGGAGCTGCTGCTCAGCCCAATCTCTATTCTCACCGCCTCGCCTCTGGAGTCTTGCCTCACTTCCTGTCTCCTGCGGCCTCCTGAGTGGTGAGCCAGAGACCCTAAATCCATGTAATCTCAGTTCACTGGTGCCGTTCCTGAAGCCAGGGGCAGCATCAGCTGAAAGGAACCTGTTTTGTGGGCTTTTGTATTAGACAGACTCATATTTGAATCCCAGTGCTGCTGTTTTGTAGAAGAATTACTTAGCCTTTGTACCTCAGTTTACTCATCTGTAAAATGGGGAGAATAATAGACCCTATTGCATCATGTTGTGGTAAGAAATCCTGCACCTGAGTGTTGCACCATGGAGGTGCTCATTAAATGTTATCTGATATTATGAACATTCCAGACATTCTAGATAGGTTGAATCTAGAAAGTTAATTCTAGGCCAAGGAGTCTGGATTATTTCCTGTAGCTAAATATATATATATATTTAAGTGTAGATCTTTGATCAGCAATGAAAGATAAGGGGAAATGGTCCTGACCAAAGGGAAAATTATAACAAAATAGGGAAATTGTAGGGGCGTGCTGGTCAGGATGGAGGAGGTAATAGGCATAGCAGTTCCTTCTGATATTCCTTATCTAGGTTACTGTAAAGATAAACGTCAAGGCCAGCTGGGTGCGGTGGCTCACGCCTGTAATCCCAGCACTTTGGGAGGCCGAGGCGGGTGGATCACAAGGTCAGGAGATCAAGACCATCCTGGCAAACACGGTGAAACCCCATCTCTATTAAAAATACAAAAAATTAGCCGGATGTGGTGGCACGCACCTGTAGTCCCAGCTACTTGGGAGGCTGAGGCAGGAGGATCATTCAAACCCAGGAGGCGGAGGTTGCAGTGAGCTGCGATCATGCCATTGTACTCCAGCCTGTGCAACAGAGTGAGACTCTGTCTCAAAATAAACATAAAAATAAAAATAAAAATAAAATAAATATCACATGTCTCTGTCAGCCTTTGCTGTTTGCTTTCTTTCCTTTTTTTTTTTGAAATAGGCCTTGCTTTGTTGCCCAGGCTAGATCACAGTGGCACAGTCATAGCTCACCTCAGCCTCAACTCCCCTGGCTGAAGCAATCCTCCCACCTCAGCCTCTCAAGTAGCTGGGACTACAGATGTACATCACCACAGCTGGCTAATTTTTAATTTTTGTAAAGGCGGGGTCTCATTATGTTGCCCGGGCTGGTCTCGAACTCCTGGGATCAAGTGATTCTCCCACCTTGGCCTCCCAAAGTGTTGGGATTACAGGCATGAGCCACTGCACAGGGCCCTATTTACTTTCTTTCTTTTTTTGGCGGGGGGATGGAATCTCTGTCACCCAGGCTAGAGTGCAGTGGCACAATCTCGGCTTATTGCAACCTTTGCCTCCCGGGTTCAAGTGATCCTCCTGCCTCAGCCTCCTGAGTAGCTGGGACTATAGGCCCGCACCACCACGTCTGATTAATTTTTGTATTTTTTGTAAAGATGGGGTTTCGCTGTGTTGCACAGGCTGGTCTTGAACTCATGGGCTCAAGCAATCTGCCCGCCTTGGCCTCCCAAAGTGCTGGGATTACAGGCGTGAGCCACTGCACCCAGTCCCTATTTGCTTTCTTGATGGTACTTGGAGCAAATGTGCCCAGACAGGTCAAGATGATAACTACAATCTGCAGGCAGAGACAGGAAGTTGATTGTCTATCTTTGCCTAAATTGAAAATAAGAAATCATTCATTTCATCAAATCACCCAAAGAGTGTCTTTTGGGAAAACCCCAAGGTTCCACTGAGCCCCAGAGTTCAAACTGATCAATTATTTTGAAGGATTTTGGTAGGAGTGACGGATACTGAGCCCACATCTTGACCTCTGTGATACCCTGGCTCGCCCTTGCAGTAGGTGAGAAGGAAGTGGGAAGAGACATGGAGGAGGAAAATATGTTTGTTTGTTTTGTTTTTTGAGACGGAGTTTCACTCTGTCGCCAGGCTGGAGTGCAGTGGCGCAGTCTCCGCTCACTGCAACCTCTGCCTCCTGGGTTCAAGTGGTGCTCCTGCCTCAGCCTCCTGAGTAGCTGGCACTACAGCTGTGCACCACCATGCCCAGCTAATTTTTTGTATTTTTGTATTTTTTTTTTTTTTGAGATGGAGTCTCGCTCTGTTGCCCAGGCTGGAGTGCAGTGGCCAGATCTCAGCTTACTGCAAGCTCTGCCTCCCGGGTTTACGCCATTCTCCTGCCTCAGCCTCTTGAGTAGCTGGGACTACAGGCGCCCGCCACCTGGCCCGGCTAGTTTTGTTTTGTATTTTTTAGTAGAGACGGGGTTTCACCGTGTTAGCCAGGATGGTCTTGATCTCCTGACCTCGTGATCCGCCCGTCTCGGCCTCCCAAAGTGCTGGGATTACAGGCTTGAGCCACCGTGCCCGGCCATTTTTTGTATTTTTAGTAGAGACGGGGTTTCACCATGTTGACCAGGATGGTCTTGATCTCTTGACCACCTGCCTTGGCCTCCCAAAGTGCTGGGATTACAGGCATTAGCCACCGCGCCTGGCCGAGGAGGAAAATATGTGAGCAGAGGAGCCATGGACAGGCTATGAGCACCTCAGCAAAGGAGTCTTGAAGCTAGAGTTCAGATAAAAGGGTTTTGAGCAGCTGAAATAACTGTCACAAAGCCTTAGCTGTAGGAGAGGCCACTGGCTATCAGTCAGAATCTGTTTACTTACTTTACACACAGTTTCACCAGCGTTGGTAAAATACCAAGTACTGCATGTGTCACAGCCTGACCTTTGTGCTTTATAAACATCAGCTCTTTTTACCTGGACAAGGAACAGACCATTATTACTCTTTTCACATTTGAGAAAGCTCAGAGAAGTGAGGCACGGTTCATCTGAGGTCAGATCTTGAGTAGTGCTGGAGCCAGTGCTTGAGCCGAATTCTGTCTGATACTAATAAAGGAGATGGGGCAGCTGGGGGTAGACCCGCTGCCAGCATCAGGGCAGGACATAGAAGACCCTATGTCAGATACAGTGCCGCTTCTTGGACCTGCAACGACATAGCTTGGCAGGACCAGAGGTGGTGCCTTTTGCTTGAGAAAGCAGGCATATTAGCCTCAGTAGAAAAGCAACAAAAAGGCCAAGGCAGGCGGATCACCTGAGGTCAGGAGTTTGAGACCAGCCTGGCCAACACGGCAAAACCCCATCTCTACTAAAAATATACAAATTAGCTGGGCATAGTCTCAGGCGCCTGTAATCCCAGCTACTCGGGAGGCTGAGGTAGGAGAATCTCTTGACCCTGGGAGGCGGAGGTTGCAGTGAGCCGAGATCATGCCATTGCACTCCAGTCTGGGTGACAGAGAGAGACTCCGTCTCAAAAATAAAAACAAACAAAACAGAACAAAAAAGAAAATAAAAAGAAAGCTTCTGGAAGGATTTCCATAGGAAATGGTTTGTTTTTTAGCTAAGTCCTGCACTTGATCTGGCCTCAGATGAGCTGTACCTCACTCTTGGAAACAAGATTATGTAGACGCCCCAAGCCCCATCCATCACCATCACCCAACAAGTATCCCATCTTGTTCATCTACTCTCCTGCCCCATCTCCCTCCCCTCCCTTAGCCATTATTTTAAAACATTTTTATATGAAAAAATTACAAACATACAAAAGCCAAGAGCATAATGACCCTCCATGTGCCCATCAGCTGGCTTCAGTAATGATCCACCCATGGCCGACTTCTGATGACTTTGTATTGAATCCAGGGAGATTTTCATATCCTTGATGGCAGGAGAATTCCTTCTCATTCTCCTCTCTCTGCCCTTGGACATAAAATGGGGGCCTTTAAAGATTGTGGTTGTGAGTTTCACTTACCACAGATAACTACCCCAGGCATGAGGAGCCCATCAGATTAGATCCCAGAGGAGGGGAGGGCTGGGTAGGGAGAGATGGAGAGTAATGGCTGCTGGGTCCTGTCTGATTTTCCAGACCAGAGTCCATTCATTTTCCCCAAGACCACAGGGATAAATAAACCCAATTAGTATCCCTCAGATGTTGCAGGAGCAGGCCTCAGGGATTCCCCCAAACTGAGAGGCCTGGGGGAGCCTCCTGAGCAAACCCCAGGCATTAAGTCAGATAGGAAACTCATGACTTGTGTGAGGCAAGCTCTGACCTCAGACTCACTGGGCACAGAAGGACCCTGTGTGCAGTGAGAGCCCTGCCCTGTGGCCAGGCATGGCAGCAGGATGGAATTCAAGTTAGTCTGGAGCAGTGGTTCCCAGAGTGTGGGGCCCACACCCGCCGTGGTGCACAGAACCTGGGTATTAGCACAAATATAGATCATGTGTAGAAGAACTAGGGACGTCATGGATATTACTGTTTAACACAAGGCTGAATACATAACACTGGAGTTAAAGTTGGTTGAAAGAAAACCGTCAAGTGACTCATAGTGAGGTGGCACAGACATGGCCAAAAACTTGGAGACTGGATGAACATAACTGCAGTCTGAGGGATGCGGGCCAAGGGTACTGAGCTGAGGCCAAGAGAAGGCAGGGCAAGGGTGGAGGTGGCCATCACAGAGTAGTCTTTCTGCAAGACAGGGGCCCTGTGCTGGCCAGCAGAGGCATGCATTAGTCCAGGTCCTTGGTGAGAGGCAGACATCAAGACAGGATAGGATTTCATCAACAAGATAGGATTTCATTCGAACAAATACTTGCAAGAAAATGGAGAGGGAGCCGGGCAAGGCTGGGAGAGCCTTGGGACCACAGTGTGCCATTTCCGAGGAAGGCTGGGTGAGCACTTGCTGTCCTGCATTCAGTCTAAGGCAGACTCTCCAGGGTGTCCGTTGGCCATCACAGTCCTGTCTGCCTAGTGTACCCTCTGCACACAGTGCCTGGGGAACAGCCCCTGGGAAGCATGGTCGGGATGCAGATGCAGGGACTGACTGGAGCCAGTCACAGCCAGGCCCGCAGACAGCCAAGCTCCCAGCAGCTGGGGATCTCCAGCTCGCACTCTCCTGGCTGCTAGACTCACACAGCAGCAGGGCGAAGATCCCAGGAATGAGGCTGAGGGCAACCCCTTGACAGGCTCCAGACCTTTTCTCAGGTGATTTCATTTTATCAGCTATCTGTGTGGGTTAATTGTTTAACCAGGCTGATTTTATGTTCAGTCTCGTGAAATAAATTTTTGTTTTTTGAGACCAAGTCTCGCTCTGTTGCCCAGGCTAGAGTGCAGTGGTATGATCTCGGCTCACTGCAACCTCTGCCTCCCAGGTTTAAGCGATTCTTGTGCCTCAGCCTCCCGAGTAGCTGGGAATACAGGCATGCGCCACCATGCCCGGCTAATTTTTGTATTTTTAGTAGAGACAGGGTTTTACCATGTTGGCCAGACTGGTCTCGAACTCCTGACCTCAGGTGATCCACCTGCCTCAGCCTCCCAAAGCACTGGGATTACAGGTGTGAGCCACTGTGCCCGGCCAAAATAATTTTTTTTTTTTGAGATGGAGTCTCGCTCTGTCGCCCAGGCTGGAGTGCAATGGCACATCTCGGCTCATGGCAACCTCTGCCTCCCTGGTTCAAGCAATTCTCCTGCCTTAGCCTCCCAAGTAGCTGGGATTACAGGCACCTGCCATCATGCCAGGCTAATTTTTATATTTTTGTAGAGATGGGATTTCACCATGTTGGCCAGGCTGGTCTTGAACTCCTAACCTCAGGTGATCCACCTGCCTTGGCCTCCCAAAGTGCTGGGATTACAAGCCTGAGGCACCGTGCCCAGCCCAAAATAGATTTTTTAATAGCCAAAGTTCCAGATGAATCACTCCTTTCCTGATGTTGTAAGCCACAAATACCTGAAGCAGGTAGATTTATCCAGTAATCTTGGAGTCAAGCCCAGGTTCCTTTGGAAGGGTCAGGTCCCCAGTTACTCAGAAGCTGTCCTTGCCATGGGGCTCCCTGGGTATTTCCAGATGATGATGTTTGAAGTCTCTGGCCTCTGGCCGAGTCCTGCTTCTGTGCGGACGAGCCACCATGGCTCACCTCACCCCCAGTCTGTGCCTCTGCTCACCCAGGAGACCCCCCGACCAGATGGCCTCATTAGTCTTCAGATTAATCTTCACGTGGGGCCTAGTGAAGAAATTTCACCCTCTTTAACCTCATGTTTAAGTGACCCTAAACTACTTATCAAACCTTCTGTCTTGTGAATCTTGTTCACTCACTAAGGGATTAAGGGCACAGGCGCAGCCGAACGTGGTGGCTCACACCTATAATCCCAGCACTTTGAGAGGCCGAGGCAAGTGGATCACTTGAGGTTAGGAGTTCAAGACCAGCCTGGCCAACATGGTGAAACCCTGTCTCTAATAAAAATACAAAAATTAGCCGGCATCATGGCACATGCCTGTAGTCCCAGCTACTTGGGAGGCTGAGGCAGGAGAATCACTTGAACCCAGGAGGTGGAGGTTGCAGTGAGCTGAGATAGTGCTACTGCACTCCAGCCTGGGCAACAGAGTGAGATTCTGTTAAAAAAAAAAAAAAAAAGATCATAGACGCTGGAACCACTGACTGTGTGCACTTGGAAAAGTTACTTAACCTCTCCATGCCTCATTTCACCATCTGCAAAGAGGCAATGAAAATGGTGCAGTGGTACCTTATCTCCTGATTGGCATGAGGATTGGATGAGTTAATGCACTGAAAGGATTTTTTTTTTTTTTTGAGACAGGGTCTCATTCTGTTTCCTAGGCTGGAGTGCAGTGTTGTGATCATGGCTCACTATAGCCTTGACCTCTTGGGCACAAGTGATCCTCAGCCTCCCAAGTAGCAGGGACCACAGGTGTACGCCACCATATCTGGCTATTTAAAAACATTTTTTTGTAGGGCCAGGCACAGTGGCTCAAGCCTGTAATCCCAGCACTTTGGGAGGCCGAGACGGGTGGATCACAAGGTCAGGAGATTGAGACCATCCTGGCTAACACAGTGAAACCCCGTCTCCACTAAAAATACAAAAAATTAGCCGGGCGTGGTGGTGGGCACCTGTAGTCCCATCTACTTGGGAGGCTGAGGCAGGAGAATGGCATGAACCTGGGAGGCGGAGCTTGCAGTGAGCCGAGATCACACCACTGCACTCCAGCCTGGGCGACAGAGTGAGACTCCGTCTCAAAAAAAAAAAAAAGAAAAAAGAAAAACAAATCTTTTGCAGAAACAGGATCTTGTCATGTTGCCCAAGCTGATCTCAAACTCCTGGGCTGAAGCAATCCTCCTGCCTCAGCCTTCCAAAGTGCTGGGATTACAGACGTGAAGTATTTAGAACAGTGCCTGGCATGATGTTTGCTAATTCGTGTACCTAGATATTAACTTACTACAGCCCTGGGGCCTTCTACTGGCCCACCTCTGCATGGGCTGGTTCCACTGCCCCATATCTGCTTATTGAAAACGTTTCTCCATCTTTCAAGCCCAGGTCAGGTGCCCCTTCCTCTGTGAATCTTCCTCATCTCCCAGCCTGTTATGGTCTCTCCTCCCTCTGACCTCGCTTTCCCGTGGGATGTATCCTCGGAGGACGGTTATTGCATCCCTGCCACGGTGGAGGTTTCTGGAAGCCAGGCTCGGTAGCTAGTTCACCTCTGTGTCTTTTTCTGCTCTTTGAGTAGGAGGTGAGATAGTCCAGGGCCTAGAAGTCAAACGGATTTCTGTCTGAGTTTAGGCTCTACCGTCTACAGGCTGGGTGGTCCTGAGCACTGCATCTACCTCCGGTGCCTTCGTGTCTCCACTTGTCAACTGGGATGATAAATAGGCCCCAGGTCGTAGGGGAGTCAGAGGCTTATCCTGAGGTGATGCTTGAGGAGTGTGTTGGCCGGCACATGGTGGGTGTCAGGAAGTGGCAGCAACAAGTGTTTGGGGAGTGAACAGGAGACTGGCATGGTTGGAGGACTAGACCAGGATCCCTCCTGTCTTCCTCCCCCAGGCTGCATCCTGACCCGCGCAATCCCTCCTTTCCAGGGTCCTCTCCAGCCAGAGCCCACCAACAGGCCTTTCTCCAGCCTCCTGAAGAAGATGCTCCTCATTCCTTGAGAACCAACCTCCCCACTTCTTCTGATTCAAAGGTAAATCCACCCCTCAGCTGCAGCCCCCAAGCCATGTCTCCCAGTATGTAGTTCCCTCTCTAAAATGCAATTTCTCTACCCCTTAAGACCAATTTAAGGGTGGGGAGGAGAAGGGAAATTGCCATCGAATTACCCCTAGCTTCTAAGACTGTAAGTAGAGGAGGTCAATAATAGTGGAGAGAGGGAGGGAGGGCACTTCAGTGAGTACACTTCTTGTTTTTTAATTTATTATTATTTTTGAGACAGAGTCTCACTGTGCCGCCCAGGCTGGAGTGTGGTGGCGTGATCTCAGGTCACTGCAACCTCCACTTCCCGGGTTCAAGTGATTCTCCTGCCTCAGCCTCCCAAGTAGCTGGGATTACAGGTGCATGTCACCACACTCAGCTAATTTTAGTAGATTTCTCTACTAAAAAATTGTATTTTTAGTAGAGAAGGGGTCTTACCATGTTGGCCAGGCTGGTCTCGAACTCCTGACCTCAGGTGATCCACCCGCCTCAGCCTCCCAAAGTGCTTGGATTACAGATGTGAGCCACCACACCTAGCTATTATTTTATTTTATTTTTGACCTGTAGTCCCAGCTACTTGGGAGGCTGAGGCAGGAGGATGGCTTCAGCCCAGGAGGCAGAAGTTGCAGTGAGCCATGATCCTCCCACCACACTCCACCCTGGGTGACAGAGTGAGACCCTGTCTCAAAAGAAAAAAAAAAAATTATGACCATATTGGTATGAAGATAAATAAAATCCAAGCTGGATTAAAAATGAGGACATTTCTTTGACTCTAAAAGTTCATTTATTTTCTTCTGATTTGAAAATAAAATGTTTTGATGACCCCTAAAAGTATTGTGAGTCTGAGACCCTTTGCATCCAGTGCCTGGGGGAGAAGCCAGCTTTGCATGAGTGTGGTTAATGAAGCTCTTTCATGTCCCAGGTGTGGTGTCACATGCCTGTAGTCCTGGCTACTCGGGAGGCTGAGGTGGGAGGATCGCTTGAGCCAAGGAGTTGGAGACCAGCCTAGGCAACATAGGGAGGCCCCATCTCTAAATTAATAAATAGATCAGTCTTCTATGAAGGATAATCCCAACACTTTGGGAGGTTTGGGAGGTTGGGATGGGAGGATCACTTGAGCCCAGGAGTTTGAGACCAACCTGGGCAACAGTGTGAGATCCTGTCTCTACAAAGTAAAGTTTTTTTTTGTTTTTTTGAGGAGTCTTGCTTTGTCACCTAAGCTGGAGTGCAGTGGCACGATCTTGGTCACTGCAATCTCTGCCTCTCAGGTTCAAGCTATTCTCCTGCCTCAGCCTCCCAAGTAGCTGGGATTACATGCACATGCCAGCACGTTTGGCTAATTTTTTGGTAATTTTAGTGGAGACAGGGTTTTGCCATGTTGGCCAGGCTGGTCTTGAACTCCTGGCCTCATGTGATTCGCCCACCTCAGCATCCCAAAGTGCTGGGATTACAGGCATGAGCCACTGTGCCTGGCCAAAAAGTTTTTTTGAGACAGAGTCACCCTCTGTTGCCTAGGCTATCTCGGCTCACTGAAACCTCTGGTTCCCCAGTTTAAGCGATTCTCCTGCTTCAGCCTCCCGAGTATCTGGGATTATAGGCGTGTGCCACCACGCCTGGCTAATTTTTGTATTTTTAATAGAGAACAGGGTTTCACCATGTTGCCCAGGCTGGTCTTGAACTCCTGGCCTCAGATGATCCGCCTGCCTTCGCCTCCCACAATGGTGAGATTACAAGCGTGAACCACTGTGCCTGGACTCTACAAAAAGTTAAAAAATTAGCCAGGCGTGGTGGCACACACCTGTAGTCCCAGCTACTTGGGGACACTGAGATGAAAGGATTCCTCGAGCCTGGGAGGTTGAGGCTGTGGTGAGCTGACATCATGCCACTGCACTCCAGCCTTGGTGTCAAAGTGAGACCCTGTCTCAAAAAGAAATCAAAACTATGTGTGTGGCATGATACCAGTTTTGTTAAATAAATCCTAATATATCTAATAGGCTGGAAATACACCAACTTTAATAGCAGTTAAATGGATAATGGGGTTATGGATACTAATTTTCAAAAACTGTTAAGAGCATATGCAACTTTAAAAAATTTAAATTTAGGCCGGGCACGGTGCCTCGTGCCTGTAATCCCAGCACTTTGGGAGGTAGAGTCGGGTGGATCACGAGATAAGGAGATGGAGACCATCCTAGCTAACATGGTGAAACCCCATCTCTACTAAAAAAAATAGAAGAAATTAGTCGGACGTGGTGGTGGGTACCTGTAGTCCTAGCTACTCGGGAGGCTGAGGCAGGAGAATGGCTTGAACCCCGGAGGCGGAGCTTGCAGTGAGCCAAGATTGCACCACTGCACTCCAGCCTGAGCGACAGTGCAAGCCTCTGTCTCAAAAAAAAAATTTTTTTAAAAATTTCCGTACATCTGTTTTAAAGAGAGAAGTTATTAAAAAGGGAAGCAGAACTTCTCTTTATAGGCTTATGTACACATGCAGTCTCTGGAATTCTGTTTAGAGCAGGCTTGTCTTGCTTGCCCACGGGTCGGGTGCAGCCCAGGATGGCTTTGAATGTGGCCCAACACAAATTTGTAAAGTTTCTTAAAACATTATGAGTTTCTTTTTGCAATTTTTTTTAAAGCTCATCAGCTATCATTAGTATTGGTGTATTTTATGTGTGGCCCAAGACAATTCTTCTTCTTCCAGCATGGTCTAGGCAAGCCAGAAATTGGACACCCCTGGTTTGGTTATAGGAACCTGTATCCTACTTCCCAGGAGTCTGGAACCCCATTATCCATGCTGTGTATTGGACCAAGAGTGCTGAGCTTGGCCACTGACCAGCTGTGTGACCTCACTTCAGCGGTTTTATTTCCTCAGTGCTCACTTTTGTAAACTGAAATAAAGGAAACATCAACCATGTGCCAGGAATATTCACATCTTAGTCTTCAAAATTACTCTTCAGAGTACTATTGTTACCTTCATTTTTGCTGATGGAAAAAATTGAGGCTCAGAGAGGTTAAGTAGCTCACCTAAGGTCACAGAGCAAGATACAGATGGAGCTGGGATTTGACCTTGGGTCTCTCCATGTCCTTTTTACAGTTTCCGTTGGATAAGATGATCCCCTCACTCCTTCAGCTCTGTTGTTCCAAGGTCCCTTGAGGTAGCAGAGAAAACAAGACTCCATAGTAATCTCCATCTCTTCTCTCTGGGTGTCCAGGACTTCAGCACCTCCATTCCTAAGCAGGAAAAACTTTTGAGCTTGGCTGGAGACAGCCTTTTCTGGAGTGAGGCAGATGTGGTCCAGGCAACTGATGACTTCAGTCAAAACCACAAAATCAGCCAAGGGACCTTTGCTGACGTCTACAGAGGGCACAGGCACGGGACGCCATTCGTCTTCAAGAAGCTCAGAGAGGTGAGCGCTTCTTGGTTTCTAGTTGGGGTGGAAGCTGCAGGGGTCGGGCGGGATCTTCATGCTCTGATTTCTTTCTCCACAGACAGCCTGTTCAAGTCCAGGATCAATTGAAAGATTCTTCCAGGCAGAGCTGCAGATTTGTCTTAGGTAAGCCTCCCCTTTGGAAAATCCTTTGTTTAGTAATGATGATAGCTAACCTTTATATAGTGCTTCCTGTGTGCCAGGCATGTCATTTAGTCCTTACAAGAACCCTATAAATGTAGCTGCTATTATCACATTATTTTACAGATGGGTAAATTGAGGCACAGAGGGGTTAAATGTCTCATCCAAGGTCACACAGCTAATGAGCGGCAGAGCCAGGATTTGGATCTACCTGGTTTGGCTCCAGAGTCCATTCTTCTCCTGTGTAGCAATTCTATGTCTAGATTAGAATTATAAAGGAACCTTGGCTTACTCCAACTCCTTCCTTCCACATGGGAATAAATCTGCTTCTCTCCTTTTTTTTTCTTTCTTTGTTTTTTTTTTTTTTTTTTTTTTTGAGACAGAGTCTTGCTCTGTCTCCCAGGCTGGAGTGCAGTGGCGTGATCTCAGCTCACTGCAACCTCTGCCTACCAGGTTCAGGTGACTCTAGAGCCTTAACCTCCTGAGTAGCTGGGATTATCGGCATGCACCACCACGCCCAGCTAATTTTTGTATTTTTAGTAGAGACGGGGTTTTGCCATGTTGGCCAGGATGGTCTCAAACTCCTGACCTCCTCAAGTGGTCTTTCCACTCTGGTCTCCACTCTGGATTACAGGTGTGAGCCACCGTGCCTGGCTTTTTTTTTCTTTTTTAAGAGATGCAGTCTTGCTCTATTGCCTAGGCTAGAATGGCCTTGGAATGATCGTAGATCACTGCAGCTTTGAACTCCTGGGCTTGTGATCCTCCCACCTCAGCCTCTGAGAAGCTGGGACTATCGGTGTGCACCCAGTTCATTTTTTGCTTCTTCTTCTTCTTCTTTTTTTTTTTAGAGATGGGGTCTTGCTATGTTGACCAGGCTGGTGGGCTCAAGTGATCCTCCTGCCTCAACCTCCCAAAATGCTGGGATTATAGGTGTGAGCCATTGTGCCCGGCCATGTGTGTGCTTTTTTTAAAAAAAATTATTTTTCATCCGAAACACTTGTGCCTTATATTGTAGGGTATTTTAAGAAATAAAGAAAATTGAGTATCTGTTCATTCTGGAACCAGTGTTAAAAAATAAAGAAAATTAGCTGCGCGCAGTGGCTCATGCCTGTAATCACAGCACTTTGGGAGGCTGAGGCGGGCGGATCACCTGAGGTCAGGAGTTTGAGACCAGCCTGACCAACATGGAGAAACCCCGTCTCTACTGAAAGTACAAAATTACCTGGGCGTGGTGGCGGGCATCTGTAATCCTAGATACTAGGGAGGCCGAGGCAGAAGAATCGCTTGAACCTGGGAGGCGGAGGTTGTGGTGAGCCGAAATCGTGCCATTGCATTCCAGCCTGGGCAACAAGAGCGAAACTCCATCTCAAAAAATAAATAAATAAATAAAATTAAAAGAAATAATAAAGAAAATTGACCAGCTATGGTGGTTCGTACCTGTAATCCCAGAACTTTGATGCCGAGGCAAGAGGATTGCTTGAGCCAAGTAGTTTGAGACTAGCTTGGGCAACATAGCGATACCCTGTCTCAACTGAAAAAAAAATATATATATAAAAACATTTTTTTGGCTGGGCATGGTGGCTCACACCTATAATCCCAGCACTTTGGGAGGCTGAGGTGAATGGGTCACTTAAGCCCAGGAGTTCAAGATCAGCCTGGGCAACATGGCAAAACCCCATCTCTACAAAAAATACAAAAATTAGCTGGGTGTGGTGGTGCGTGCCTGCAGTCCCAGCTACTCGGGAGGCTGAGGTGGGAGGATCACTTGAGCCCAGGAGGCAGAGTTCGCAGTGAGCCGAGGTTACGACACTACATTCCAGCCTGGGCAACAAAGTGAGTCTCTGTCTCAAAAATAAATAAAGGCCGGGCATGGTGGCTCACACCTGTAATGCCAGCACTTTGGGAGGCCGAGGTGGGCAGATCAGTTGAGGTCATTTTGAGACCAGCCTGGCCAACATGGCAAAACCTCATGTCTATCATACAAACATCAGCCTGGCGTGTAGGCACGCACCTATAGTCCCAGCTACTCAGGAGGCTGAGGAATGAGAATCACTTGAGCCCAGGAAGTGAAGGTTGCAGTGAGCCCAGATCGCACCACTGCACTCCAGCCTGGGCAACAAAGTGAGACTCTGTCTCAAAAAAAAAAAAAAAAAAAAAAAAAAAATTAATTATTTAAACAGTAAAAATTTAAACATAAAGAAAATTATAAATAAGAAAACAGAAACTATTTTTCACAGCACCTATAAATAAGCACTACTGTTTTAATATTTTGATATATTTTCTTTTTTAATTGTTAAAACTTTTTTTGTAGAGACAGGATCTCGCTATGTTGCCCAGGCTGGTTTTGAACTCCCTGGCTCAAGGGACCCTCCTGCTTTGGCCTCTGAAGTGTTGGGATTTTAGATGTGAGCCATTGTGCCGGGCCCATATTTCAATATGTTTTCTTTAATGCTTTCTCTATACATACATGTATATGAATATTCACATGTGTACATACACACACACACATAGATACACACACACACATCTAATAAAAACTAGAAGTATGATTCCCTTTCCACTTTGGCTTAGTGCTTTCACGGAGTCAGCAGTCACTCCTTCATTCATCAATTCAGAAAATGTGATTAGTCAAGCCCTTTTCTAGGCTCTAGGGAGTGTAGGCCAGAAGCATACAGAGCCCCTGCCTTGGGGAAGTTTATGGTCCAGTGGGGAGACATGTAAATAACTCGAATGAGTATGCAAAAGCGAGTAATAGGTTGGCTTGCGGGAAGCAGAGAAGGGCGGAGAGATACGGCAGGAGGCCATTTACAATAGTCTTGGGGAGGTTGAATCAGAGCCTGACCCAATCCAAGTGACCCAAGGCAGAGGAGAGAGGAATGAAGGGACATTTTAAAAGTTATTTGTGGCAATGAATGGTGACTGATTTGATATGGGAGATAAGAAGGTTGCTAGGAAACTGGGTGGGTGGTGATGTGCCTTTCTGGGATAATAAATATGGGTGAAGAAGCAGGTTTGGGACTTGTTGAGGCTAGGATGATGTTGACCTGAGCATCAGGATGCAAGCTGACATTCAGGTCTGGAACTTAGGATGGGGCTGGCGATAAGAGATTTGGGAATGTTCCCTATAGCAATGGGAGGTTCTTGGAGGAACAACATGCTAAACAAGATAAGGAGTCCAGCTGGCAGAAAGAGGAAGGCAAAGGAGGGGGGGGGTCTTAGTGAAAAGGGCCAGGAAAGAGTGGTGAGAGACGTAGGAGGAGAGTCAGGAGGGAATGGTGACTGAGAACCAGCAGAAGAGGATTTCAGGAAAGAACCCCATTCCTAGAGTCAGGCAGTTGTGGGATCTGGTCCTGGCTTTACCGCTTGCTAGTTTCTGACCTTGGGCAAGTCCCTTAACCTCTCAGTCTCTGTTTCTGGAGATGGGGCAGTTGAGGTGTCATGTGCTGCAGAGCAGTAAAGCAGGGTGAGGACCGCCACACTCCTTGAAGGCAGGCAGTTTTCATCTTTCCACTCTGGGGCCAGGCCCTTAGGGGTCAGAGCATGTGGTACCTGGGAGGTTACTGGTGGTGTTGGAGGAGGAGAAGGCAGAAGAGGGGTGGGACATCAAGCAGTAGATCATTCTTTCCGTCTGACTCCTCACCCCTGCACTGATGTCCGATTCCAGATGCTGCCACCCCAATGTCTTACCTGTGCTGGGCTTCTGTGCTGCAAGACAGTTTCACAGCTTCATCTACCCCTACATGGCAAATGGTTCCCTACAGGACAGACTGCAGGGTCAGGTAAGGGACTGGGTCATGGTTAGAGAATGGGACCAGGCTGCACCCAGCCGTGGGGTCAAGGGTTAAGGACTTACAGAAGTTCAGAGGGGAGAGGGGCCATCTAGGTGAGACCAGGGAGACTTCAAGGAGAGAAGTGGGGCCAGGATACATAAAGTCTGGTTAAGTGCTCACTTTGGCAGCACGTGTACCAAAATTGGAACGATATAGAGGAGATCAGCATGGCTCCTGAATGAGGATGACAAAATATGAAAAGGAAAAAGAAAAGCACAAAAAGATCTGATTAAACATCTTCAGGAAAAATCTATAAAAAAAATTTGATGAGAGGCATTTCATTCAAATCAAGAGCATGACAAAGGTATCTCATAGAACGAACTTCGTTCATCGTGGTTCTGGAGGTGTTAGCCAATGCAGTAGGACAAGAAAAAGAATTAAGAGGTAAAGAGTATGGAAAAGTGGAGGTGAATTTTTGTTATAAAATGTTCTAATATATACCTATTTGCTTGTGTGTTTATGGAATATCTCTGGAAAGATACACAAGAAGCTGGTTCACTGGCTACTGCTAGGGAGGAGAACTAGGTGATTGGGGCCCAGGATAAGAAGCAATCTTACTATTAGAGTATTACATCATGTGAAGGTAATCCTTAATAAAAATTACAGTGTTTTAAAACAGGCTTCTGCTTATCGTATCCTCAAATAGAGGGGAAAGTTATTCCATAACAGAATTATTGCTTCCCATGGCAGGGACCAGACAAAGCAGTTATTCATGGCATACTAATGATCATTAGCTTTTCTGGACACTCACTGTGTGCAGGTTGCTTTGATAAGGGTTTTACACAGGTCATCTCCTCCAGGCTGTGCCACAACCAAAGCACTTTCTTGTCCCATTTTTCAAAAGAGGAATCTCTGACACATAGAGACAAAGTGAGTTGCCCAAAGGAACATAGGAGACAAGTGTCAGGCCAGAGCTTACATTGGGTTCGTCTGGCTCTAGGTTTGAGAGTTTTTTAGAAGAAATTAGCAGGGGCTGTCTAGGCCAGTTCTTAGTGGATGTGGGTCCTACTCCAGGGCTTCAAAAATAGGTGATGAGGCTGGGCACAGTGGCTCACTCTTGTAATCCCAGCACTTTGGGAAGCTGAGGCAGGTGGATCACTTGAGGTCAGAAGTTTGAGACCAGCCTGACCAATATGGTGAAATCCTGTCTCTACTAAAAATATAAGAATTAGTCAGGCATAGTGGCATGTGCCTGTGTACCAGCTACTCAGGAGGCTGAGACAGGAGAATCACTTGAACCCGGGAGGCAGAGGTTGCAGTGAGCTGAGATTGTGCCACTGCACTCCAGCCTGGGTGACAAAGTGAGACTCTGTCTCAAAAAAAGTGATGGTTTAGCCTGGGAGAGTCAGTCTTAGAACAACAGTAGGAGCAAATGAGAGGCTTTAGCCCACCCCACAATCCCCATCAGCCCTGGTGAAGTTTCCCCTAATACAGATAAAATCAGCGTAAGGCCCAGGTGCTTGACTCTCAAACACAAGCTCCCTAGCTCCTCTCCCAACCAGCCTCTTTTAGAGAGAAATTCCAGAGCAGCCACTATAATAGACATGATGAAAATAACCGCTGAGTGAGCACCTACTGTGTGGCAGGTGCTATGCTAGGGGCATACCATATATTTCCTTGAATCCTTACAGCAACCCTAAAACATAGGGATTAACATTTCCATTTTATGCCCAAGGAAACTGAAGCTCAGAGACATTAAGTGTCTTTTTCCAAAATTATATAGCTAGTGCATGTCTGAACTGGGAGTTACCTCTAGATCTGTCTGATGTCAAAACCCATAGTATAGGATGAGGCACATGGCTCACGCCTGTAATCCCAGCACTTTGGGAGAGCGAGGTGGGTGGATCGCTTGAACCCAAGAGTTCGAGACCAGCGTGGCCAACATGGCCACATTTCCTGTATCCACGAAAAATACAAAAATTAGCTGGGAGTGGTGGCACGTGCCTGTGATCTCAGCTACTTGGGAGTCTGAGGCGGGAGAGTCACTTGAACCTGGGATTTTAAGGCTACAGTGAGCTATGATGCTGCACTCCAGTCTGGGTGACAGAGCAAGACCCTGTCTCAAAACAAGCAAACAAACAAACAAACAAACAAAAACAATGAAAAAACTCAGTATCATGCTGAGCCCTCTGGCAGAGGACATGAAGGGCAGGAGGAGGGTCAGGAGCTGGGGACCCTGCCATCAGGACTTTGTTTTTTTTTTTTTTTTTTTTGAGACAGAGTCTCGCTTTGTTGCCAGGCTGGAGTACAGTGGCACAATCTCGGCTCACTGCAAGCTCCGCCTCCCGGATTCACGTCCTTCTCCTGCCTCAGCCTCCCAAGTAGTTTGGACTACAGGCACCCACCACCATGCCCAGATAATTTTTTATATTTTTAGTAGAGACGGGGTTTTACTGTGTTAGCCAGGATGGTCTCGATCTCCTGACGTCGTGATCTGCCCGCCTCGGCCTCCCAAAGTGCTGGGATTACAGGCGTGAGCCACCACGCCCGGCCACCATCAAGACTTTAAAAAGGTACATTGTGACTGTTTGTCCTCCTATTTTTCTTTCTCTTAGGGTGGCTCTGACCCCCTCCTCTGGCCCCAGCGTGTCAGCATCTGCTCAGGGCTGCTCTGTGCCATCGAGTACCTGCATGGTCTGGAGATCATCCACAGCAACGTCAAGAGGTGAGAGGGGTGGGCTGGACCTTGCTGGGGCCTGGGCTGCAAGGGTAGAACTGGCACCTATTCCTGGCTCACCTCTCCGCTGCCACTCACCCCTGTCCTCTTTGTTTTTCTCTTCCCACCCCCTCTCCTCAGCCCTCCCCTGGATGTCTTTTTCTCTGTTATGCCCTCAAAAATCAGTTTTTCTGGGCTGTGCTCTGAGTCTGATTGCTTTCAGCATGAATTCCCTACCTGTCACATTTGTCTTTTGGAGCTGCTGTTTTCCCAAGAAGCCCTCCACACCTTGCTGCATCTCACTGTCCACTCAGCAGCTGGCCTGGACCCCATCCTTGAACTTTGGGCCATGTCTGCCAACCCCCTGGGATTTTGAGCTCCTCGTTCAGAGTCTTCTCTGAGACCTGTTCCTTCCTTGTGTACCTGTTGGTGTTAGCATCTTGTCTGGAAGGCTCCTGCAGCTTAGGCCTGCACCCCTGCATCTCAGTGCCATGCACATGAGAGGGAGAGGTCCCCATCTACGGACGGTTAGGATAGGGAGGGATTCCGAAGATACCAGAAAATCTGGCAGAACTGGCTTCAGAGACACAGAACTCATATTTCTCCAAAGTTCTCTTTCCATTTGACTTGTGGAAGTCCTTTCCTCTTTTCTCCCCCCCAATTTTTTTTTTTTGTGTGTTTTGAGACAGAGTTTCACTCTTGTCACCCAGTCTGGAGTGCAGTGTTCTGGAGTGCAGCTCACTACAACCTCCACCTCCCTGGTTCAAGTGATTCTCCTGCCTTAGCCTCCTGAGTAGCTGGGATTACAGGTGCTCGCCACCACATCCAGTTAATTTTTATATTTTTAGTAGATAGGCTTTCACTATATTGACCAGGCTGGTCTCAAACTCCTGACTTCAGGTGATCTACCCGCCTTGGTCTCCTCAAGTGCTGGGATTACAGGTGTGAGCCACTGCCCCTAGCCCTCTGCCCCAATTTTTATTTAATTGCAACAGTAATTGTAATAGCAGTCAAGGAAATGAAAGGGTGAGAGAGGCCACCACTTGACTCATCAGCTGGCCTCTAGGTTTTGTTTCTTTTTCCAGTTCCTGCCTACACAAATCCTTAGTCTGTAGGTTGCACCTGGGTACCAATTCACATCCTGTTTTTTTACCCCTTCATTTAAATATAGTAAACATTTCGCTACATTGTATACCATCATGATTTTTAGTGTCTTGTTAATCTTCCCTTGAAGGAATTTGCCCATAGTTTACTTAACCACTCCTTGCACACATGATAAAAACATTTTTTTTTTTGGCCGGGTGCAGTGGCTCGTGCCTGTAATCCCAGCACTTTGGGCGGCTGAGGCAGGCAGATCACAAGGTCAGGAGATCGAGACAATCCTGGCTAACATGGTGAAACGCTGTCTCTACTAAAAATATAAAAAAAAATTTTTTTTTTTTTTTTTGAGACAGAGTCTTGCTCTGTTGTCCAGGCTGGAGTGCAGTGGCGCAATTTCTGCTCACTGCAAGCTCCGCCTCCTAGGTTCACGTCGTTCTCCTGCCTTAGCCTCCTGTGTAGCTGGGATGGCAGACACCTGCCACCACTCCGGGCTAATTTTTTGTATTTTTAGTACAAATACCGCCTTGGCCTCCCAAAGTGCTAGGATTACAGGCATGAGCCACTGCGCCTGGCCAAAAAAAATTTTTTTTTTGAGACAGGGTCTTGCTCTTTTGCCCAGGCTGGAGTACAGTGGTGCAATCTCTGCTCACCGTAGCTTCCCATCTCAGCCTCCCAAGTAGCTGGGACTACAGGCATGCACCACTATGCCCAACTAAATTTCTTTGTTTTGGTAGAGATGAGGTCTTGCCATGCTGCCCACACTGGTCTCAAACTCCTGGGCTCAGGCGATCCTCCTGTCTCGGCCTCACGAAGTATTGGGATTACAGGCACGAGTCACTGCACCTGGCCTGCACTAAATATCGGTACACATGTGGCTTAGCTTTTCCCCATTTTGGAGTATGTTCTCAGTGTTTGCTCCTGTGGGTTAGAAGACTGAGTCAAATGATTTTTTTTTTGTTTTGTTTTTTGAGACAGTGTGTCACTGTGTTGCCCAGGCTGGAGTGCACCTCTGCCTCCCAGGTTCAAGCGATTCTCCTGCCTCAGCCTCCTGAGTAGCTGGGACTACAGGCGCCCACCACCACACCTGGCTAATTTTTGTATTTTTGGTAGAGATAGAGTTTCAGCATGTTGGCCAGGCTGGTCTTGAACTCCTGACCTCAGGTGATCTGCCCATCTCTGCCTCCCAAAGTGCTGGGATTACAGGTGTGAGCCACTGTGCCTGGCTAAGAGGGATTTTTTTTTTTTTTAACATGATCTGGGCAGGTTTAGTCACAAAGGATGCTGGCCACTTAGACCTGAGTCAGCCATACCAGAGCTAGGGGTTGGAACAGTTGTGGAAGAGACTGAGTCTGCACAGCCTATAGGCTTGGCACGCTGAGGCTGATCAGGGTTGGCATCTGTGGGAATTAGGGAGGCTGCACTTCTTTGCCCACATTCCTGGGGCAGCAAGACTAATTCTGAACTCCATCTCCATTTGCTGGAGGGGGTATGCTCCTGATGTCCTCTCTTCCCCAGTCAGGGCTGGCTCAGAAGCTCCATGCTGAGGGTCTTTAGAGACCTCAACTTGCAGGAGCTGATGTTGCTCTGCCACTATATTGTCTCCCCAAAGGGTCTTCATGGCAACCTATTGTTATCCAGCTCAAAATGAGAAGGTTCTCTCCCCTTTCGTTTCCACAGCTCTAATGTCTTGCTGGACCAAAATCTCACCCCCAAGCTTGCTCACCCAATGGCTCACCTGTGTCCTGTCAACAAAAGGTCAAAATACACCGTGATGAAGACTCACCTGTTCCAGGCGTCAGTTGCGTATCTGCCAGAGGATTTCATCCGGGTGGGGCAGCTGACGAAGCGAGTGGACATCTTCAGCTGTGGAATAGTAAGGGCGTCCTTCTCTGCTTAGACTGGGGCCCACCCTGATTTGTCCTTTCCACGGCTCCTTTGTAATCACAGGATACGGTAGAGGCACACACACGGGTTCCATCAAAGTTCAGCAGGGGCTGTCAAACCGTGGCCCACAGGCCACTGTGGCCTGTGGCCTATTTTGTGTGGTCTGTGAGCTAAGAGTAGTTCTACATTTATAAAGGATTATATTTTTAAACCAAAGAATATGTGATAGAGACTGAACATGCCCCACAAAAGCTCACATATTTACTGTGTGGCCTGTTACAGAAGAAATTTGCCAGCCCTTGAAGGAAAACCACTCATGAGTATCCAGGTTCTAGTAGGCTCCAGATATCCTCACCTGACTTCCCTAATTCCCGTCCAGCCTTCCACCTGTCCATCCAGCTGTCTATTTGTCCTTATTTGTTCATCGCTGTCCGACCATCCATCCACTTTGTAGCTGCTCATCCATTCAGTGACCGTTGACCCACCCAGCATCCCATCCTACCACCACCACCATCCTTGTCTGCCATTGTGTTGTGCCAGGCACTAGGAATATGAATGTAACGAAAACACAGGCCCTCCCCTCAGGAGCTCATGGTCTGCGTGTAGCAGTCTACAAAGTACATTTCTATAGAACTCCAATTCCTTCGGATCTCTAGGATTGATGGGTTAAAAGGGTTTATGCCTTGACAGGCTTAGAAATATTGCATTAAGCAAAGTCAAACAGATTTCTTTACCACAAAATTAATTCAAGCTGGTAGGATGGTAATGAGCCTTTAATCTAGGACTTGTGAATTCACCAGAGAGGGGTATGCAGTGTTTTCCAAGCTCGTTTGACTGTGGAACCTTGTTTTCTCAGAATATCTGTCCTCATCAGTGTTCCATGGAACCTAGTCTGGGAAATGCTGCTGAGAAGAGTGACAGTCAGGTTGGCTTCAGCCAAGTGCATACAGCTGCCCTGTGGGCCTCACCCTCTCTTCTTCTCTAGCCTTGAACTCTGTACTTCCTCTCTCTGACCACAGTCTCCTGTCTGTCTACCTCTGCCACTAGAACCGTGGCCCTGAGTCACCTCTGCCCTCAGCAAGAACCCGAGATTCTGTACTCCTGTGTCTCCCAGCAGGTTCCTCTGCCTCCCTCAGCCCCACTGCGAGTTGTTCAGTGAAGCTCAGCAGGGCTAGTCCAGGCTCCTGCTCCTTTAAGAACCAGGTGGATGGGCAGGGAGTGGTGACATACGCCTGAAATCTCAGTACTTTGGGAGGCCGAGGTGGGCAGATCACCTGAGGTCAGGAGTTCAAGACCAACCTGGCCAACATGGTGAAACCCCGGCTCTACTAAAAATACAAAAATTAGACGAGTGTAGTGGCATGTGCCTCTCATTGCAGCTACTTGGGAGGCTGAGTCAGGAGAATCGCTTGAACCTGGGAGGCAGAGGTTGCAGTGAGCCGAGATCATACTGTTGTACTCCAGCCTGGGCAAAAGAGCAAGACTCTATCTAAAAAAAAAAAAAAAAAGAAAAGAATCAGGGGAATGGAACCCCTAGGCCCAGCTCAGTTACTTTGAGCTGTGTGACCTACACCCAACACCTCTGTCTCTGGGCCTCAGTTATGCCTTCTGTAAGATGGGGCTAACGATGTACATGGAGACGAATGGGATAATATATATAAGCAGGTGAGCATGGTACCCTGCACCCTGCACCTACCAAGAATATTATGATGACTGTGGTTATTGTTATTCCCACCTTTACACCCTCCTTCTGATATCTGTTTACTCTTGACCCTCTAACTGGTGTGTTAGTGTCACAGGTTACTTCCTCATCCATCTATTCACCCTCCCACCCATCCACCCACGCCCCCACCCTCCCACCCACTCACCCATCCACCTACCCACCTGTCCACCCTCCCTCCTACCGACCCACCCACCCATTTATCCACCTACCCACACATGCACCCATCCATCCATTCATCTACCACCCATCCATCCATCCATCCATTCATTGAATGCCCCCTGTCTCCTGCCACCGTTTTGCTCAGCCCTGCCTCTGGTTGACTGATAGGATTCTGAACTTTGATTTCTCCTGTGGGCAGCACAGTGCATTGCTCAGTGTTTTTTGGTGAGTGCTCAGTGACCTCTATAAAGGACTTGGCTCAGAGCCTGCCCTGTGAAAGGGGCACAGGAAATCTTTGTTTATTCATTTCCCCTTGTTCCCTTCCTGGCAGGGACCTGTCAAGAGTCCCTTTTCAATTGGCTCCTGTCCCACTTGCAGCAGTGATGCCCTCTGCTGCCCTCTTCTGGTCACTGCCAGTCTGTTTTAATCCTGGGTGGTTTCAAACCTTTATCCTTTTTCCTCCAGGCTTGGAGGGATTCTTGGCTATAAATGTGACCCTATTCTGACTTGCTTCGAGAGATGCTGTGGGAGAGAGATTCCACACTAAGTGTGGGGTATTCACGCCTTTAATATTCACAACTGCTAGTCCCCATTTAACAGATGAGGACACGGAGGCTCAGGTTTTAGTTACTTGCCTAAAGATCACCTGAGCATGTAAGGAACAGAGTCAGAATTTGAACTCAGGCCTGACTGTAGAGCCCTTAACCATCATGGCATTGTCTCTACTGAGAAACCCTGTTCAAAGCAGGTTTCCTGTTTATGAAGACATATATCATGGTTTGCCAATTTTGTGGTGACTTACATGTATACAGGGCTGTGCTCCTTCTGCAAGTGGCTGCACTAATGAATAATGTTAGGAAAGGCCTATGAGTGAAACATGCTATGGATGCTGCAAGATTTGTCTGGAATAGATACCTGCCTGCATGCAGACTCCTTCCTTTCCTGAGATTCACACAGCAATGCCTGCTTGCCATAGCTGAAGGATTTTCTTTTCTTTCTCTTTTTTGAGACGGAGTCTTTCACTGTTGCCCAGGCTGGAGTGCAGTGGTGCGATCTCAGCTCGCTGCAAGCTCTGCCTCCCGGGTGCATGCCATTCTCCTGCCTCAGCCTCCCGAGTAGCTGGGACTACAGGCGCCCACCATCATGCCCGGCTAATTTTTTGTATTTTTAGTAGAGACAGGGTTTCACCATGTTAGCCAGGATGTCGATTTACTGACCTCGTGATCCACCTGCCTCAGCGTCCCAAAGTGCTGGGATTACAGGCGTGAGCCACCGCCTCCGGCCAGCTGAAGGATTTTTAAATGAAACAATCTTGGCCGGGCGCGGTGGCTCAAGCCTGTAATCCCAGCACTTTGGGAGGCCGAGACGGGCGGATCACGAGGTCAGGAGATCGAGACCCTCCTGGCTAACACGGTGAAACCCCGTCTCTACTAAAAATACAAAAAATTAGCCGGGCGAGGTGGTGGGCGCCTGTGGTCCCAGCCACTCGGGAGGCTGAGGCAGGAGAATGGCGTGAACCCAGGAGGCAGAGGTTGCGGTGAGCTGAGATCCGGCCACTGCACTCTAGCCTGGGCGACAGAGCAAGACTCCGTCTCAAAAAAAAAAAAAAACAATCTTGGGCCAGGCGCAGTAGCTCAAGCCTGTAATCTCAGCACTTTGGGAGGCTGAGACAGACAGATTACGAGGTCAGCAGATCGAGACCATCCTGGCTGACACGGTGAAACCCCGTCTCTACTAAAAAATACAAAAAACGAGCCGGGCCAGGTGGCGGGCGCCTGTAGTCCCAGCTACTCGGGATGCTGAGGCAGGAGAATGGCGTGAACCCGGGAGGCGGAGCTTGCAGTGAGCTGAGATCCGGTCACTGCACTCCAGCCCGGGAGACAGAGCGAGACTCCGTCTCAAAAAAAAAAAAAAAATGAAACAGTCTTTAAAAAATAGTGTGTATATACGTGTGTGTATCTATCTATATCTATCTATACCTATATATCTTATGGTAATACACATAAACACACATACACATGAATTTTTGAAAACCATCTTCTCTGCCTGGCTCTCAATTAATTACAACCTTCCACTGGCAGCTTGGTGGCATCTTTAATTGGGGGAGGAGGTGTTTAGTGATGTTCCCACGTCCCAGATTTTGGGCAGGTGTGTCTGCTGGCAATGGCAGAGCTGTGCCTGGAGCTCAGACTTTGCAACTGAGAAGATAGAATCTACTGCCTGGCTGTTTGTACAAGTGTCTGAACCATACTAACTTACGTTCTGTTCTCTCTAGGTGTTGGCCGAGGTCCTCACGGGCATCCCTGCAATGGATAACAACCGAAGCCCGGTTTACCTGGTAAGGGAACTTGTCACATCTGGCTGGGTGGTATATTTGGGACTCACAGCTCTGTAGAGAGGGCAGCGATCTCAACTCCAGCTAATTTTACACATGCTAATGAGTCCAGGTCCAAGCTTGCATTTGCATCTCCACAAAGCAGCTTTAACCTCCCATCCCCACCTACCAGCCAACCATTGCTTTTTCATGATAATAGCATGTGGGGCTTGGCACGGTGGCTCATGCCTGTGATCCCAGCCTTTGGGAGGCCGATGTGGGTGGATCACTTGAGATCAGGAGTTGAAGACCAGCCTGGCCAACATGATGAGATCCTGTCTCTATTTAAAAAAAAAAAAAAAAAAAAAAAAAAACTTGTAAAAAACCTCCAACATTATCCAGGCGTGGTGGCATGCACCTGTAATCCCAGCTACTTGAGAGGCTGAGGCAGGAGAATCACTTGAACCTGGGAGGCAGAGGTTGCAGTGAGCCGAGATTGTGCCACTGCACTCCAGCCTGGGTGATAGAGCAACATTCCATCTCAAAAAAAAAAAAAAAAAAAGAATTTGGAATGTTTACAGAAAGCACACTTCTTCTCTACATATCAGGCAATTCGTTAGGGATTTTCCTCAAATTGATAAAAGTTAATTTCTGCCCTTTTAAATAAGTTTCTTTAATAAAAACAATTTCCATTTTGTAGGCCAAAGATCTGATATACATAGTCATTTAAAAAATGTAACAACCTGACTAGGCGTGGTGGCTCACACCTCTAATCCCAGCACTTTGGAGGAGGCCAAGGCAGGCGGATCACTTGAGGCCAGGAGTTCAAGACCAGCCTGGGCAACATGGCAAAACCCCATCTCTACTAAAAGTACAAAAATTAGCTGAGCGTAGTGGCGCATACCTGTAACCCCAGCTACTTGGGAGGCTGAGGCAGGAGAATCGCTTGAACCCAGGAGATGGAGGTTGCAGTGAGCTGAGATTGTGCCACTGCACTCCAGCCTGGGTGACAGAGTGAGACCCTGTCTCAAAAGAGAGTAAAAATATAACAACCTAGCCTGACTTTGTGTTAAATACTTTCCATACATTATCTACCTAAATCATCTCAACTTTTCCATGATAGAGTCATTATGTTCATCTGCAGATGAGGAAAGCTGGCTCTGAGGTTGGCCTAGGATCTCGGTTGGAGTTACCAAGTGTCAGAGCTGGAATTCTGAGTCAGGTCTCCCTGCCCTGAGATCCTGAGTTCTTAACCACATCTGCCTCCTGCTTGTTTCTTGTGACAGTCCAACCATATGAATTCAGTATTATCATTCCCATTTATAGCTGAGAAAACTGAGGGCAAGCTGAAGTGACTTGTCTCACACCCCTCAGTGAGACCAGTGGTGGAACTGGGGTTTAATTGAACCCATGGCTTGTGCAGAGTTTCAAATCTCATGTAAGCTCTAGTCTTCCTCATCAGTTTGAGAGGGGGCACCTTTTCCTACTGGATAGTGAGGCCATTGGAACAGACAGATTTTTTTTTTTTTCTGGTGGCTGGGCTCCAGAAGCATCCCCTGGGCTCTGGGGTAGGGAGGCTGAAGGCCTCCCCACTACATGCAGAAAGTCATGACATGTTCCTTTGCTGAACTCTGTGAGTTCCACCCCTTTTGGCCAGTCAATCCCATATGCTGTAGAGAGGTCTGTCTGGGCAGCTCAGATGTGGTTTGGGGCTGTTTGGGGGCAGTTTCTCATCTCCTGACTATTTTCTTGAAATGCATTTCCCAGCAGTCCTCTGGGGCTCCCAGGACAAGTATCACAGTAGAAGCAGGCTTTTGAGGCACTGACATGAAATTGTCTAGAATTATTTTTTTGCTAATGATTTCTAAAAATGTGGAAAATAACCATTTTTTAAAATGTAGTTTCTTACTCTAGACTCTTGTATGGTCTCTTACCGTGTTCTGATGTGGTAGGTACAATCCTATGGTTAATCAAGATTTGAGTCAGGGAGGAAAGCTTGCTGACTTCCTGTGGCCCAGGGTAGGAGGAAGCAGGCCTCCCCCAGGCTTGGGAAAGTGTTCGTTGCCACAGTGTTTCCTGAGGGCATTTGGTGGTTTCCACCAAAATTGAAAATATGGATACCCTCTGACGCGGCAATTCCATTTGTGCCTAGAGAAACATGCACACATGTGAGGAGAGACAGATGAACAAGGATATTTGTAGTGGCATTTTTTTTTTTTTTTCCGAGACAGAGTCTTGCTCTGTTGCCCAGGCTGGAGTGCAGTGGCGTGATCTTGGCTCACTGCAACCTCCACCCCACCGGGTCAAGAGATTCTCTTGCCTCAGCCTCCTGAGTAGCTGGGACGACTGGTGCGTGTCACCATACCCGGCTAATTTTTGTATTGTTTTGGTAGAGATAGGGTTTTGCCATGTTGGCCAGGCTGGTCTCAAACTCCTGACATAACTCAGGTGATCTGCCCACCTTGGCCTCCCAAAGTGTTGG
The DNA here is from genome assembly GCF_002776525.5 of Piliocolobus tephrosceles. Classification (NCBI taxonomy): domain Eukaryota; kingdom Metazoa; phylum Chordata; class Mammalia; order Primates; family Cercopithecidae; genus Piliocolobus; species Piliocolobus tephrosceles. The sequence goes on along the minus strand of NC_045435.1, from coordinate 50,819,902 downwards.
AATTACAGGAGTGAGCCACTGTGCCCGACCAGTTTTAATTAATTTGATTTAGAGATAGGGAGGGGTCTTGCCCTGTCACTCAGGCTGGAGTGCAGTGGCATGATTGTAGCTCACTGCAGCCTCGAATGCCTGGGCTCAAACGATCTTCCCATCTTGGCCTCCCAAAGTGTGAGGATGGCGCCCAGCCTGTATGAGTTTTGACAAACGTATACAGTCATGTAACCACCACCACAATCAAGATATGGAATATTTTTGTCACCCCAGAAAATTCCCGCCACTTCCAAGACCTGGCAACTATTCATCTAATTTCTGTCCGCATAGGTCTATCTTCTTTAGAGGGTCATATCAATGGGCCCATGGAGGATGCACCCATTTGTTTCTGTCCCCCTTCATGTAGCATGGTGCTTAGATTCAGCCATGTTGTTGATGTGTCAGTAATTCATTCCTTTTCATTGCTGAAGAGTATTCCATTGTATGGATAGATGACTGTTTATCCATTTACTAGTTGCTGGACATTTGGGTTATTTCCAGGTTTTGGCAATTCTGAATAAAGCCAACAGAAACATTCTTATTTTAAAAAATGAAAAAGAGGCTGGGTGTGGTGGCTCACGGCTGTAATCCCGGCACTTTGGGAGGCTGAGGTGGGTGGATCACTTGAGCTCAGGAGTTCAAGACCAGCCTGGGCAACATGGTGAAATCCCGTCTCTACTAAAAATACAAAATTAGTTGGGTGGGTGGCGAGTGCCTGTAGTCCCAGCTACTCAAGAGGCTGAAGCAGGAGAATCGCTTGAACATGGGAGGTGGAGTGCAGTGAGTCGAGACTGCACCACAGCACTCCAGCCTGGGCAATAGAGTAAGACTCTGTCTCAAAAAAATAAAAAAGTAAATTGAAAAAGACATGTATGTTCTGACAGGGACATATCTCCAAGTGAAAAAAGCAAATTCAGAATAGTATATAATATGATCACATTTTTGCTAAAAATAGATGGAAGAATAAATGAAAACATTGTATCACATATTTTCTTCTCTATAAATTGAGGATAATAGTAGTACTCTCCTGACAAGGTATGTTTGTTTGTTTGTTATCATTTTTGGAGATGGGGTCTTCCTTTGTCAAGAAGGCTGGAGAAGTGCAGTGGCATGATCATAGCTCGCTGCCACCTCGGACTCCTGGGCTCAAGGGATCCTCTCACCTTAGCCTCCCGAGTAGCTGGGATTATAGGCATGAGCCACTGTGCCCGGCATCTGACAGGGTTATTGAAGGTTAAATAATATGTGAGATGCCTAAAACAGTAACTAGAACATAATAAACAATATATTTTAACTATTATTATTATCATTATTATTTGAGATAGGATCTCTGCCACCTAGGCTAGAGTGTAGTGGTGTAATCATGGCTCACTGTAACCTTGAACCCATGGCCTCAAGTGATCCCCCGCTTTAGCCTCCCAAGTAATTGGGACTACAAGCACGTGCCACCACTCCTAGCTAATTTTTATTTTATTTATTTTCATTTTGAGACAGTCTCATTCTGTCACCCAGGCCGGAGTACAGTGGTGCAGTCTCGGCTCACTGCAGCCTCTGCCTCCTGCCTTCAATTGATTCTCCTGCAACAGTCTCCCGAGTAGCTGGGATTACAGGTGTGGACCAACATGCCCAGCTAATTTTTGTATTTTCAGTAGAGACAGGGTTTCACCATGTTGACCAGGCTGGTCTTGAACTCCTGACCTCAAGTGATCCATCTGCCTCGGTGGCCTCCCAAGTAACTGAGACCACAGGCATGTGCCCTCACGCCCAGCTGATTTTTAATTTTTTATTTGTAGAGATGGGGTCTTGTTATGTTGCCCATGCTGATATTGCTATTATTTTAATAGCTCTTAGGTTACTGTTATAATTATTATATAAGTAAATATATAACTAAAATAATTACAGCTATATAGCAGAAAGTAATATAATCCAAACTATTAGCAGGGGTTACCTTTGGAGAGTAGAAATGAAAGGAAAGGTAAACTTTTGCCTCCAAATTTTAACCACTTATGTTTAATTTTAATTTTGTTTTTGAAGTGGAGTCTCCCTCTGTGGCCCAGGCTGGAGTACAGTGGTGTGCTCTTGGCTTACTGCAACCTCTGTCTCCCAGGTTCCAGCAATTCTTCTGCCTCAGCTTCCCATGTAGCTGGAATCACAGGTGTGTGCCACCATGGCCCAGATAATTTTTGTATTTTTAATAGAGATGGGGTTTTGCCACGTTGCCCAGGCTGGTCTCGAACTCCTGAGCCCAAGTGATCCTCCTGCCTTGGCCTCCCAAAGTCTTGGGATTATAGGCGTGAGCCACCGTGTTGAGCCAAAAGTTGCTCTTTAAAGGTGGTTTGTTTGAAACTAGACTCCCAAAAATGTCCATATATTACTTTGGTTATGTTTCTTTATTTTTTTTTTTCATTTTTATATGGAGATGGCATGTCACTTTGTTGCCCAGGCTGGTTTTGAACTCCTGGGCTCCAGCGTTCACCTGCCTTAGCCTCCCAAAAGTGCTGAGATTATAGGCGTGAACCACCATGCCTGGGCACGGTTATGTTTTTTAAGACTCTTACTCTCTCGAAACCTCTCCTGCAATGCCCTTTTTCATTTTGGATGTCATTGCATTTTTGCATAGAATAGGTCATTTGCCCTATATAGACAGACTGTCTCACATTCTGGGTTTTGCTGATTACATCATGTGGTCTCCTTCCCTTGTTTCTCTATTCCTCATATTTCCTGTATTTCGCACTTAGCACTTGTGACTTGTTTAGTCATGGTCATTGCCTTCGTCAAGAAGACTTTCTGGAGGCGCTGTGAGCCTCCCAGTTCTTCACTACACGGGGCGCGTAGCCTGTTGTCCTACTTTTAGTGCTAAGACCAGTAAGTGTGTTCAGGTTTTAGTGCTAAGATTGATCAGTGGTTTCAGGTGGAGCTGCAGACTCCCCCATGGTGAAGTTCCCTCGATATCCTTTCATCACGTGTTCTCAGTCCCCCAACCACTGTTTAAACACCAGGTGTCTTCTGTACTTTGATTATCATCATAGTCTTTGCATCAAGATACATAGCAATGATGGCAGGTTTCCAGTTGGGGCAAATTGTGAGACCCTGCCTCTAGAAAAAAAGAAAATAATACACTTCTGCTATTCTTGATTATCAGCTTTAAACACTAGCACACTTTTAAAAAAATAAACATTTAGGCCGGGTGCAGTGGCTCACACCTATAATCTGAGCACTTTGAGATGCCAAGGCAGGAGGACTGCTTGAGCCCAGGAGTTCAAGATCAGCCTGGGCAACGTAATGAGACCCCATCTCTACCAAAAATTAAAAAATTAGCCAAGTACAATGGCATGCGCCTATCTACTTGGGAGACTGAGGTTGGAGGATTGATTGAACTGAGGAGGTTGAGACTGTAGTGAGCTATGAACATATCACTGTGCCAGGCCTATTTCTATTTTTATTTATTTATTATTTATTTATTTTTTTTGAGACGGAGTCTACTCTGTCGCCCAGGCTGGAGTGCAGTGGTGTGATCTCAGCTCACTGCAGCCTCTCCCTCCCCAGTTCAAGCAATTCTCCTGCCTCAGCCTCCCCAGTACCTGGGACTACAGGCGTGTGCCCCCATGCCTGGCTAATTTTTTTGTATTTTTAGTAGAGACGAGGTTTCACCATGTCAACCAGGCTGGTCCCGAACTCCTGACCTTGAGTGATCTGCCCTCCTGGGCCTCCCAAAGCACTGGGATTACAGGCCTGAGGCACCATGCCTGGCCTACAATACATGTTTTTACAATATTTAGTATACTATATTTGTAACATTTATATATGCTAATCATATAGACCATATTACTCATGAAATATATAACATATAATTTATATAAATCTTACATATTTGTATAAAATTATTATTTATATAGCATATGTTCTATTGTATGCATAGTTCAGACTCCTGTATTTTATATGACACAAAATATAAAATATATGTAAATACAAAATGTATAAAAAGTATAGACATATTTTCTTTATAGTGGCTCTCCTGTTATGTATACATAGGTTAGAATCCTACATTTGAAATTTTTTTTTTTTTTTTTTTGAGACGGAGTCTCGCTCTGTCGCCTGGGCTGGAGTGCAGTGGCATGATCTTGGCTCACTGCAAGCTCCGCCTCCCGGGTTCACGCCATTCTCCTGCCTCAGCCTCCAGAGTAGCTGGGACTACAGGCGCCCGCCACCACCCCCGGCTAGTTTTTTGTATTTTTAGTAGAGATGGGGTTTCACCGTGTTAGCCAGGATGGTCTTGATCTCCTGACCTCGTGATCCACCCACCTCAGCCTCCCAAAGTGCTGGGATTACAAGCGTGAGCCACCGCGCCCGGCCAAGCCCAGCTAATTTTTATATTTTTAGTTGAGACGGGGTTATGCCATGTTGGCCAGGCTGGTCTTGAACTCCTGACCTCAAGTGATCCACCGGCCTCTGCCTCCCAAAGTTCTAGGATTACAGGCGTGAGCCACCGCGCCCGGCCCTGGTATAGGTATTTTTGTTATTCCCATTTTCCTGATGAACCAACCGAGGCCTAGAAAAATTAAGGCCCCGCGTTTGTGGCATGAGTTCACTACGGAGTGTCTTGTGCATGTAGGAAATCGAGTCCTTCTCCATTTCTTGGGTGTTTTACTTCTTTCTGGAATCCTTGCATTTATTCTTACGATGTCCTGTTGGTTTTGAGCATTTTTTGCAGCTCTGGAGGTGACTGGGGCGCGTGCGTTGGCTGTCGCAGCCCTGCAGCTCACACAAGGGCGTTTCTACCCTTCTTCCCACAGAAGGATTTACTCCTCAGTGAAATTCCAAGCAGCACCGCCTCGCTCTGCTCCAGGAAGACGGGCGTGGAGAACGTGATGGCAAAGGAGATCTGCCAGAAGTACCTGGAGAAGGGTGCAGGGAGGCTTCCGGAGGACTGCGCCAAGGCCCTGGCCACGGCCGCCTGCCTGTGCCTGCGGAAGCGTAACATCAGTCTGCAGGAGGTGAGTCTCGCCCGCAGCAACCTCGCTGCCTGGGCGTGTGGGTCCACCTCATCGGGGACCGCCCCTTCACAGAGGCCTGGTGCACAAACCAGGGTTATGGCAAGCTGCAGAGCCTCCTGGAGCTTGCATCAGCCAAGGGGCTGTGTAGGTAGGGATGGATAGTACAAAGTCTGAGCAGGACAGGGGTATTGCAGGGCCTCAGGGTGCAGGACCAAATCCGGGGATGTTAACGAAGTTGATGCACTCTCTGCGAATCCGCTTTACTCCCCCTTCTCTATAGACCCCTTCTCCTTTCTTCCGTGCTCCCTGGAGGGAATGGATCTGCCCGCAGGTTTTAACGCAGACAATAAGCCTCCACCCTGAGGCCCACCGCAGAGGGTGAACCTGATTGGCTGAACTTGGGTCAGGTGTCTACCGCTTGGCCAATTAGGCATGGCGGGGCAGTCCAGCATGCAAACCTGGCTGCCCAGGGCTCCATCCCTGTATGGTGTCAGGACCAGGTCCCAAAGAAAGGGAGCGTGCTCAGCCCATGCACTAGGCGGATGTCCTAGAAGGCAGCCACTACACGGGGTAAGACATTTTTCTGGACATGAGAAGTAGCCGTGGCTTCTATGGTAAAAAGTAATCGAGAGCTACTGCTTGTACTGCTTGGTCTTTTTTTTTTTTTTTCTTTTTTTTTGAGACAGAGTCTCCCTTTGTCGCCCAGGCTGGAATGCAGTGGCGCTATCTCCAACCTCTGCCTCCCGGGTTCAAGTGATTCTCTTGCCTCAGCCTCCCGAGTATCTTGAATTACAGGCATGAGCCACCGCGTCTGGCCATTGCTTGCTTGGTCTTTCTAAGGACAAAATCTCCACTGCCCACGAGGAACCTTAGAAATCATCTAGCAGAGTGATTTTCAAGTGGTATTGGCACAAGAGGGGCTCCTTGAGAATATCTCAGGAATTGCTTTTGGCAGCAAGAGGGGTTGGGGGAGGTGCAGGCCCCCAAATGTGACTTGGGCCAGACACCCACTTTGACTTCTCTCAGTTACTATATTGGGTTCTCTGGAAAGGGTTTGGTAGCTGAAAAAAATCTTCAAAAACCACTGCTGTAGCCCAAGCCTCCCATTTTACAGAAGGGCAAGTGAAGGGCCAGAGAAGAGAAGATGAGGCCAGAGAATTTGTTTCTGTCAGAGCTCTCTGGACTCCCAGTTCAGCCCTATGTCCATCGTCTTGCACTGTCATGTGGCAGGAGCTGGAGGCTTCAGTCTTTGTTCTCAGCCTTTGCTAGCACAGATGTCCCCCAAGTGTCCATGTGCCACGATGTTCAGTCATTCATTCTGTAGTTGTACACTAGGGCCAGGGGACACATCTGTTTGGGAACAAGGCAGACCCAGGTTCACTGTCCTGGAACTCATGGACATTGTATAGTAATTGTCTGTGTGGTGAGCGCCAGGACAGTGTATGACGAGGACCCCACCCTGTTGACCTTCCTGAGGAAGGGGTGTTTAAGCACATGAAGAGCAGTCCATGCAGAAGGAACACCCTGCAAGTGGCTTGAGCCGAGAGAGACCTCAGCACGTTCAAGGGCTTGGAAGAAAGTCCGAAGGGCTAGAACACAACACATGGGGCACAATGGTTGTGCTGGGTGTGTCGAGGAAGGAGTTGTCCAATGATAGAGGGCTTTGTAGGCACAGTAAGGATTTTTGCAGAGCCGCTAAGGTTTTTTTTTGTTGTTTTTTGACAGAATCTCACTCTTTCGCCCAGGCTGGAGTGCAGTGGTGCAATCTCGGCTCACTGCAACCTCCACTTCCCAGGTTCAAGCAATTCTCCTGCCTCAGCCTCCTGAGTAGCTGAGATTGCAGGTGTGTGCCACCACACCCAGCTAATTTTTGTATTTTTAGTAGAGACGGGGTTTCACTATGTTGGCCAAGCTGGTCTTGAACTCCTGACCTCAGGTGATCCACCTGCCTCGGCCTCCCAAAGTGCTGGGATTACGGATATGAGCCACTGTGCCCAGCCTCACTAGGGTTTTAAGCAGAGGTAGGACATAATCAGATTTATATTCTAAAAAGTTCTGTTCTGTCTCCTTCAACCAATTATTATTTCAGTAAGACTTTCATCCTTTTATTTATTCCATTATTTTGTTCAATGTGTCACTTAATGTGCAGGTGAAACTGCTATAACAAGGAGACTGCAAAACGCAGTGGTGTAAATGAGATAGACGTTTATTCTCTTTGGTGTAACAGTTTGAATTTACACAGTCCAGTGCTAATGTGGCAGTGCCACGGTATTGGGGACCCAGGCTCCTTCTATATTTTTTGTTTGCTATCCTTACCATGTGGCTTCCATTTCAGGGTTTAAGATGGCTGCTGTTGCTCAGGCCATCACACCTGCATTCCAGCCACTGAAAGAGGGTTAAAAGGAAAAGGTGGACACACTCCCTTTCTTTTAAAGATATAACCTGGAAATATATCACTTTTTGTCACATAACGGAGAGCAGAACCTAGTCACATGGCCACACCTAGCTACAAGGAAATGCGGTCTTTAGATTGGCAAATATTTATTGGGCATCTACTGTGAAGATTTATCTCAAGAAGTAACATGTGTCCTGGGCCTTGAAGGATGAGATGTTTGCCATGTAAAATAAAGGGGATAGGGTGCTTTAGGTGTAAGGAGAGGTAGGAGATGGCCTTTGCAGTACATCACAACCAAGCTAGGAAGATGAGAGAACAGCTGGGTCAGGGACTCGAAGATAAGCAGGCCTGGGTTTGGTGGTCACCTTTGTCATTTACTGGATTGGCTGGGTGGCTTTAGGCAGGGAACTTAACTTTTCTGATCTTTTAATTTTTTATCTATAAAAACTCATGTATTGTGTATGAAATGGATACAATAATATACTGAATTTTTTGCAAGGCACTGAGGAGATGAGATTTGTTGTTGTTATGATGGGTATAAGGGTATGTATGTGTGTGTATCTGTGTGTGTGCTCTGTGTGTGTGTGCGAAGAAGAAACATTCCTTCCTTGCTTCCTTCCAATTTTCCTAACCTCCCTAACCAGAAAAACCTTCCAGGGCAACATCTATATTATTTGTGCTTTTTTTATTGAAAGTATTAGGAACTTAACCTCTTACACACACACACACACACACACACACACGTGCACACACAGACATAGGGAGAGGGGAAGAATATGAATGAGTGAATTAGTGAATGAATGAACTTAGTGTCTCATTTAACCAGACAGCAGAGAGGACAGGCATTGCTCTGGTTTCAGGGAAGTTAGACCCAGGATCTCAAACACCAAAGGTACAGCCATTGTGTCTCTGTGTCTGTGGCTCTCTCTCCGTTGCTTGCCTCTGCTTTACTCTGTGTTGAGCTTTCATTTTCCCCTACTGTAAATGGGTTTTCTGGGTGTGGTGGGGCGTCTGGTTCTACCACGAGAAAGGAAAGGCTGGAGGTCTTTCCCCAATAAGCTCTAGGTGGAAAAGTTTCAGGAAAGGATTCTGGTTGTCCGCCTTGGATCACATGCCCAAATCTAGACTAATCCCTATGGCCAGAGGAGTGCGGTACTATGATCGGCCCATGCTGGGTCATGCTGTTTCATCTATGGCAGGGCGGTTGGCGGGCAAGTGCAGGTCTTTTCAAAGGAAGGGTGCGGTTTTTTCAGACAAAGCAACCAGCATTAGGTTCTTCAGTCTGCTCCCCGCCCCCTCTCTGCTGGGAGGCCAGATGTTAGCGTTTTTATCTCTGAGAGAATTCCTGATGAGCTCCTTTCTCCCTCTTCTCCCAAAGGTGCGTGGCTCTGTGGCTGTTGTGGAAGAGCGGCTCCGAGGTTGGGAGACGTTGCTCCCTTGGAGTGGGCTTTCTGAGGGTGCAGGCTCTTCTTCCAACACCCCAGAGGAAACAGACGACGTTGACAATTCCAACCTTGATGCCTCCTCCTCCGCGAGTGTGGCACCCTGGGCGGGGCCTGCCACCTCACTTCTCCCCACAGAGAATGGCGAAGGAAGGCTGCGGGTCATCATGGGAAGGGAGGCCGACTCCTCCTCTGAGGCCTGCGTTGGCCCGGAGCCTCCCAAGGATGGTAAGCCGGCTGGAGGTCAGAGTGCATATAGATGCTCATGTGTGTGTCCCCAACTTCAGCCCATCATTTTTTCTTTCCGTTGCCCTCATTCACTCCTTCATTTGGTTATTCAGCCATTCACCAACCAGCCAGTTTTTCACAGAGAAACCTGGGAGGCATCCTTGACACCTCCCTCTCCCTGCCCTGGACTGTGTCCAGTTAATCACCCAGTCCTGTCCATTTGCCTCCTAAATCTCTCTCACCTTCATTTACTTCTCTGCATTCTCCCTTTGTCTGAGCTCCTGTCCTCAGGGGACTGCATAGCTTCCCCAGTCCTCCTCCATCCACCCTGGCCCCTCCCTCACCAGGTCCTTCTCCAGGAGCCAGCCAGAGTAGCTTTTAAAAACACAATGCGGGCCAGGCGAGGTGGTTCACGCCTGTAATCCCAGCACTTTTGGAAGCTGAGGTGGGTGGATCACCTGAGGTCAGGAGATCAAGACCAGCCTGGCCAACATGGCGAAACCCTGTCTCTACTAAAAATACAAAAAAATTAGCTGGGCGTGGTGGCACGTGCCTGTCATCCCAGCTACTTGGGAGGCTGAGGCAAGAGAATTGCTTGAACCCGGGAGGCAGAGGTTGCAGTGAGTCCAGATTGTGCCACTGCACTCCAGCCTGGGCAACAGAATGAGACTCCGTCTCAAAAAAAGAAAAAACAAAACAAAAAACACAATGCATGTCATCCCTCATTTAAAGTCCTCAAGGCCCCATGTGGTCTCTTCCTGTCTGCCTCTCCTCTTAACACAAACACCATCCTCACCAGTCACTTCTAAAGATATCTTCCAGGCTGGGCGCGGTGGCTCACGCCTGTAGTCCTAGCACTTCGGGAGGCTGGGGTGGGCGGATCACCTGAGGTCAGGAGTTCAAGACCAGCTTGGCCAACTTGGTGAAACCCTGTCTCTACTAAAAATACAAAAATTAGCTAGGCATGGTGGTGTGTGCCTGTAGTCCCAGCTACTTGGGAGGCTGAGGCACGAGAATCACTTGAACCCGGGAGGTGGAGGTTGCGGTGAGCTGAGATCATGCCATTGCACTCTAGCCCTGAGTGACAGAGTGAGACTCCATCTCAAAAAAAAAAAAAAAAAAAAAAGAAGATACCTTCTGGCTGGGCGCGGTGGCTCACACCTGTAATCCCAGCAATTTGGAAGGCTGAGGCAGGCAGATCACGGGGTCAGGATTTCGAGACCAATCTGGCCAATATGGTGAAACCCCATCTCTCTACTAAAAATACAAAAATTCGCTAGGCATGGTGGCAGGCACCTGTAGTCTTAGCTACTTGGGAGGCTAAGGCAGGAGAATTGCTTCAACCCGGGAGGCGGAGGTTGCAGTGAACCGAGATCGCACCACTGCACTCCAGCCTGGGTGACAGTGGAAGACTCTGTCTCAGGGAAAAAAAAAAAAAGATACCTTCCATTCCTGCCACTCAGGTCCAAGGATACCAAGTTTCTTTCTGAAATAAAAAATTGCCGGGCGCGGTGGCTCACGCCTGTAATCCCAGCACTTTGGGAGGCCGAGGCGGGTGGATCACGAGGTCAGGAGATCAACACCATCCTGGCGAACACAGTGAAACCCCGTCTCTACTAAAAATACAAAAAAATTAGCCGGGCGTGGTGGCGGGCGCCTGTAGTCCCAGCTTCTAGGGAGGCTGAGGCAGGAGAATGGCGTGAACCCGGGAGGCGGCAGAGCTTGCAGTAAGCTGAGATTGTGCCACTGCACTCCAGCCTGGGCGACAGAGCGAGACTCCGTCTCAAAAAAAAAAGGAAATAAAAAATTAGGAAGGCCCCCCGTTTTTTTTTTTTTTTTTTTTTTTTTTGAGATGGAGTTTCACTCCAGCCAAATGGCATGATCTCGGCTCACTGCAACCTCTCCACCTCCTGCATTCAAGCGATTCTCCTGCCTCAGCCTCCTGAGTAGCTGGGATTACAGGCATGTGCCACCACGCCCGGCTAATTTTGTATTTTTAGTAGAGACAGGATTTCTCCATATTGGTCAGGCTGGTCTCGAACTCCCGACCTCAGTTGATCCGCCCACCTCGGCCTCCCAAAGTGCTGGGATTATAGGTGTGAGCCACCGCGCCAGGCCAGGAATGCCCTTTCAATGCAGTGTCCCTGTCCCTTAGTAAACATGGTTCAATGAACGTCCCAAGCTCTGACCACTCCTGTTTCTCCTTTTACTCCTCCTGCCATGGGGAGGGAGAGGAAGAAGAAAGACAGGATGTGAGCATTTTTTCTCACTCCACCCTCCCACCCCTCAGCACCATAAAGAGGAGCAGGGAAACCCTCTCCTTTCTGGAAGGTCAGGGTAGGTTGCCGGGCTTCCTGCAAAGGCAGAGGAGATGAAAATGCTCATTACAGCCGGGTGCAGTGGCTCATGCCTGTAATCCTAGTAATTTGGGAGGACGAGGTGGGCAGATTGCTTGAGCCCAGGAATTTAAAGATCAGCCTGGGCAACATAGTGGAAACCTACCTCTACAAAAGATGCAAAAATTAGCCAGGTGTGGCCAGCCAGGCATGGTGACTCACACCTGTAATCCCAGCATTTTGCGAGGCTGAGGCGGGTAGATCACCTGAGGTCAGGAGTTTGAGACTAGCCTGGCCAATGTCGTGAAACCCTGTCTCTACTAAAAATACAGAAAAAAAAAAAAAAAAAAAAAAATGGCCAGGCCTAGTGGCTCACACCTGTAATTCCAACACTTTGGGAGACTGAGGCGGGTGGATCACGAGGTCAGGAGATCAAGACCATCCTGGCTGAGACACTGAAACCCCATCTCTACTAAAAATACAAAAAATTAGCTGGGTGTGGTGGTGGGCACCTGTAATCCCAGGTACTCAGGAAGCTAAGTCAGGAGAATTGCTTGAACCCAGGAGGCAGAGGTTGCAGTGAGCCGAGATCGAGCAACGGCACTCCAGCCTGGGCAACAGAGTGAGACTCCATCTCAATAAATAATAAATAAATAGGTCATTTGCCGTGGCTCACAGGCCGGGCATGGTGGCTCATGCCTGTCTGTAATCCTAGCACTTTGGGAGGCCAAGGCGGGTAGATTGCCTGAGCTCAGGAGTTCAAGACCACTCTGGCAACACGGTGAAACCCCTTCTCTACTAAAATACAAGAAAATTAACTGTGTATGTCGCCCAGCCTGGACGACAGAGTGAGACTCCATCTAAAAAAAAAAAAAAGTAGCCAGGTGTGGTTGTGTACACTTGTAGTCCCTGCCTCTCAGGAGGCTGAGGTGAGAGGATCACCTGAACCTGTGAGGTCAAGGTTGCCTTGAGCTGAAATGGTGCCATTGCACCCCAGCCTGGGCAACAGAGTGAGACCCTGTCTCAATAAAAAAAAAAAAAAAGAAAGAAAGAAAAAAGAGAAAAAAGAAAAGAAATGCTCATTACACTCAGGACCTGATTCAGAAATCTGAGTTAAGTGAATCTAAGAATTATAATTATGGTAATTTTCATTCAAGTTGCTCTTATTTGCTTTCTGTTGAACATCAGCTACAGAGACTTCATGGCAAATTGAGATCAATGAGGCCAAAAGGAAACTGATGGAGAATATTCTGCTCTACAAAGAGGAGAAACTGGACAGCATTGAGCTCTTTGGCCCCTGATGACTGGAACGCAGCTGAGGACCCTTGTCCTCAGTTGGAACGATGAGCATCAGATCAAGAAAAAGGTCTGAGGCAGAATCCAAGATCTACCAGGAAACACGCAACAAAACATCGGCTCTCATGGGTGGGAGGGAAACTTCATTTCACCGGAATGAGTTGGGAGAGAAGGGCCCTCAGCTTTCAGAGACACAAAAATCCATGAAATCTCTTCTTTTCTGGGCTTTGTTAGTCAGAGCAGGGGATCAGAGGAGACTGAGGCAGAAACCCTGTACATGGGCCCAGGATGTGGTTGATTTTGTGGTTCCGGGGAGTGTGTCATGATAACCACCCCAGCAGATTCCATTACCTCAGCAGCTCTTGTCCCCCCACCACTGGCAGTTCTGCAATGCCATAGCATTTTCCAGAGCTAAGATCTCTGGATCGTATTTGCTGACAGCCTGCAAGCTTGCATGCTCTGAAAGACTTTTTTAGTTTTTATTTTTATTTTTTTGTAAAGATGGGGTCTCGCTACGTTGTCCAGGCTGGTCTTAAAGTCCTGGGCTCAAGCAATCCTTCCACCTCAGACTCCCAAAGTGCTGGAATTACAGTTGGGAGCCACCGCGCCTGGCCTGAAAGACTCTCAACTTGTGTCTCAGTGGAGTTCTTGACTCACCTCTCTGGGTCTCAGGCTCTACAAATGTCAGACACCTGGCGAAGAGGTCTGCAGGCTTTCCACTGCCTGTATTAGAAGTCTTGCAACTCACATATTTATTCATTCGCTGTCTGGCACCTTTATCTTCCCATCCCACTAATGTTAGTGTTTTTTAATGGAGCTTTTATTTTGAGAATATGAGAATTTGTAAAAAAAAAAAAACAAAAAACAAAAAACAAAACCCCACATATTCTCAAAATAAAAGCTCCATTAAAAAATACTGTCACCTGGGTCACTCTGTCACCCAGGCTGGAGTGCAGTGGCATGATCTCAGCTCACTGCAACCTCTGCCTCTCAGGTTCAAGCAATTCTCCTGCCTCAGCCTCCCGAGTAGATGGGACTATAGGCACTTGCCACTACGCCTGGCTAATTTTTGTATTTTTAGTAGAGACAGGGTTTCACCATATTGGCCATATTGGCTGGTCTCGAACTACTGACCTCGTGATCCGCCTGCCTTGGCCTATCAAAGTGTTGGGATTACAGGTTTGAGCCACCATGCCCGGCTGAGAATATGTGTTACTTATGGCTGGATGATGAAGAATCAGGAGAATGCATTTCATGTCTGATTCTGCTGCTAATTAAGTCAATCATTTAATTTTTGGGACCTCAGTTTCTCTGTAAGTAAGATAACACCTGCTTGTTCTTCATCACTGGGCTGTTGGGAGGAACAGATGAGACAGTGGCTATAGAAGCACTTGGAAAATGCACTTGTCCTGTTTTATAAAATAAATAAAAAAGGTATTAAATTTATATTTCTGCCATGTGCCTAATGATTATTCAGTGAGTATATATCTGAAAAGGCATGTTGCAAATATTTTTGTGAAACAGATGCTATTTTAAATTCACTGGGAGAAATGTCCTATTTAAAGTAATTCTATAGTAATTTCTTTTTATATAATAAAAATACGTTTGTAAAATCAACAACTTGTAATTAGTTTTGTGTCTGGAAGAATTTGTTTAGAGAAGGCACTCTGCATCCTTGAGAATGGGGTAGCCAAGAGCTAGGATCCTGGCTCTTACTGTTGACTGTTAATAGCTGCATGACCTTGGGCCCAGTTAGGGAGTTACTCTGAGGCTCTTGTTTCCTCATCTGTACAATGGGAAAAAGACAAAGTACCCATCGCGTAGGGTTGTTGTCAGGTGGGTCCTGCCTGGTGAAAGCATTTAGCAGCTCCCCAGTAAGGACAGCTTTGGCTGGATGTGTGATGTAGCTGAGCTGGATCCCAGTCCAGGTGGACAGTGATCTATACAGACAGCCTGTCTTCAGCTCTGGTATCTGTGAGGATTCAAGGTGAACGTGCATTTTGTGCCCCAAATGGGACCTGGCCTGTTGCGAACACCTTACAATTATAAGCAGGGTGTTTCCAGGGCTGTTTGAGCAATAGAGGGCTGACACCAATAGGTTCTTGGTTATCCAGACATACTTGTATTTCTAGACTAGGATTTTATATATTTTTGGAGAAGTCAGTGAATCCCCTTGGGACTTGGATGAAAGGTCTAGACCTCTGCTACATACAGACATACATACATATGCATTCTGAGTACGTGAATTCCAGACCTTCATGGGCACCATGGTGTCTTTTCGTGGATCCCCCTTAGGGAAACCCTGAATTACTTTTTTTAGGTTAATAGAGGATTTAAAAACCCAAACGGTACAAAGGTTCCATGGTGAGAAGGCAGGCTTTTTCTCAATGGGATCTTAGTCTCCAGTTTCTTCTTCCCAAAGGCAACCACTGTCACTAGGTTGGAGTATCCTTCCAGAGATGATGGAAAACAGAGGTGGTGCTCAACTTAATTAGTCATCCGGGAAATGCAAATCAAAACCTCTATGAGATGCCACTTCACATTCACTAGGATAGCTATAATCAAAAAGACAAAAACAAGTGTTGGCCGTGATGTGGAGAAACTGGAGCCCACACACACTGTTGGTGGGTATTGAAAATGGTGAGCACTTTGGAAAACAGTTTGGCACTTCCTCAAAAGGTAAAAGAGTTTCCATATGACCTAGCAATTCTACCCCTAGGTATCTACCCAAGAGAAATGAAAACATGTCCACACAAAGGCCTGCATACCAGTGTTTATAACAGCATGAATCATAATAGCCAAAAAACAGAAACAACCCAAATATTCATCAACTGATGAGTGGATAAATGAAATGTGGTCTATTCATACAATGGAATATTCAGCCATAGAAAAGAATTAAGTACTTGTGAAAAGTAGAGGTTCCTCTTCAAAGACTTTCCTTCCTGTCTAATTAGGAATAAATAGTAACTTCTTTTAGAAGCAAAATTTATTCAAAGACCTGTGCTAACATTCTTAAATATCTGCTAGCCATAATAAAGAAATCAGTGTACTTTATGTTCTTAGCTCCCACAATTTAGCCTAAATATTTGCCCTGGCATGGTCATACTGGTCCAAGCAAGCATCAAGTCATAGCCTGTTTCTCTTCCTTATTTGAAAGTGTTTTTACCTTTCTCAGCATTCCACAAGTTACTTTCTCCTTCCTTTGTTCTCCTCTGCCTTTTCCTCTTTTAAAAAGTTTTAAGTTGCTAGCCAATCAAGACAAATACAGAATGTGAAGTCCCGTTCCATCAGTGGGAAAACTGGACACAGCAGTAGGGTAGATGTGTCAGGTTATAAATGACCCTGGCTCCTTTGTTCAGTGTACTCTTGTGGCAAAACTGCTGGTGAGTGTACCCTTTCTGCGGAAAGTATAAAAATGACCTTGCTGAGAAAATTAATGTTCAAGTGCTATTTCTTTACAGCACCAGGAAACAAGCATTTCAAACATACTGACACATGTTACAACATGGATGAACCTTGAGATCATGGTAAGCAAAAGCAAGTCACATATTGTATGATTCCATTTTTAATTTTGTCAGAATAGGCAAATCTATCAAGACAAACTAGATTACAGTCTTGCTGAAATTACAGGAGTGAGCCACCAGACCAGCTGGTCATATACCCCTTTTTTTTTTTTTTGAGACAGAGTCTCACTCTGTCGCCTAGGCTGGAGTGCAATGGCGCGATCTCGGCTCATTGCAACCTCCGCCTCCCAGATTCAAGCAATTCTACTGCCTCAGCCTCCTGAAAAGCTGGGATTACAGGCATGCACCACCAGGTCCTACTAATTTTTGTATTTCTTTATATTAGAGATGGGGTTTCACCATGTTGGTGAGGCTGGTCTTGAACTCCTGACCTTGTGATCTGCCCACCTCGGCCTCCCAAAGTGCTGGGATTACAGGCGTGAGCCACCATGCCTGCTGCTCATACACTTTAAATGAGTAAACTTTATGGTATATAAATTATATCTTAAAGAGGTTAGAAACAAACACACAAAGTGGTTACCCTCAGGCATTTGAAAAAAAAAAAAAAGCCACATTTATCTTTGTATGCCACTCCTCTCTATTTAGCCACACATGTATTTTGTTCATGCTTTTTTTTCTAGGTCCTTTGTTTTTTCATGTCTTTCTTGGCCATTGCTCCTCAACAGTAAATTTAGATGACTTCATTCTATTTGCCTTACATTCCATTGTATGGATATTCCTTAATGTATATAACTAGCTCCTACTGATAAAGACTGAAGTTTTTTTTTTTTTTTTGAGACGGAGTCTTGCTCTGTCGCCCAGGCTAGAGTGCAGTGGCCGGATCTCAGCTCACCGCAACCTCTGCCTCCTGGGTTCACGCCATTCTCCTGCCTCAGCCTCCCGAGTGGCTGGGACCACAGGCGCCCACCACCTCGCCCGGCTAATTTTTTGTATTTTTAGTAGAGACGGGGTTTCACCGTGTTAGCCAGGAGGGTCTCGATCTCCTGACCTCGTGATCCGCCCGTCTCGGCCTCCCAAAGTTTTGTTTTCATTCCAGCTACTACAGACAATGCCACCTTCCAAGGAGATTGTATCAATTAACACGTTCATCAAGGATGTATGGGAGTGCATTTCCTCACATCCTCAGCCACAAGGTATATTATCTTGCTTTTTAATTATTGTCAATCTAACGAGTGGAAAAGTATAATTTTATATGCACTTTTTATTTTTTTAATTTTTAATTTTTTTTTTAGATGGAGTCTCGCTTTGTCGCCCAGGCTGGAGTACAGTGACACGATCTCACCTCACTGCAAGCTCCACCTCTGGGGTTCACGCCATTTTCCTGCCTCAGCCTCCTAAGTAGCTGGGACTACAGGTGCCTGCCACCACGCCCGGCTGTTTTTTGTATTTTTAGTAGAGATGGGGTTTCACAGTGGTAGCCAGAAAGGTCTCCATCGCCTGACCTCGTGATCTGCCCGCCTCGTGGCCTCCCAAAGTGCTGGTATTACAGGCGTGAGCCACCACGCCCGGCCATTATGTACGTTTTTAGTGGTTGAGGTGGAGCCATCTTTCTTATTTTTTAGAGTGATTGATAACTTGTTTTTGTTCATTGCTTCCTTTGCCTTTTTTTTTTTTCTTTTTCCCTGAGATGGAGGGTCTCACTTTGTCTCCCTGGCTGGAGTGCAGTGGCATAATCTTGGCTCACTGGACTCTCGACTTCCCAGGCTCAAGGGATCCTCCCACCTCAGCCTCCTGAGTGACTGGGACTACACGTGTACACCTCCACAACTGGCTAATTTTTGTGTTTCACTGGAGACAGGATTTCGCCATATTGCCCACACTGGTCTCAAACTCTTGGCCTCAAGCGATTCGCCCGCCTCGGCCTCCCAAAGTGCTGGGATTAGGACCCAGCCTCCTTTGCCAGTCTTAATACTAAGTTATTATTTTGGGAGAATTGCTACATCGAATATCAGCCCTTTGTCATATGTTTCGAGTATTTTTCTAAATTTGTACCTTGTCTTTGATTTTTTCTTTTTTTTTTGAGACAGGGTCTTGCTCTGTCCTCCAGGCTGGGGTGCATTGGCGCGATCATAGCTCACTGCAGCTTCGACCTCCCGGGCTCAAGTGATCCTCCCACCTCAGCCCGAATAACTGGCACCACGCCCAGCTAATTTTATTTTTTGTAGAGAGAGGGGTCGCACCATGTTGGCCAGGCTGGTCTCTTAACTCCCGAGCTCAAGCCATTCTCCCGCCACGGTCTCCCAAAGTGCTGAAATTGCAGGCGTGAGCCACCGCTCCCAGCCGTCTTTAATATTTTTCACCAGACCGATAGTCCACGTTTTTGTGTAGTCTTTTTTTTTTTTTTTTTGGTGGCTTCCAATTCTTCCCCTTTCTAGGTGTGTCACTTGGTCTCTCTGAGCCAGTTTTCTGCTTTATAAAGTGGGGTGACAATGCTCAGCATACGGCTTGCTTTGGCTCGACGAGCGAACGCAGGTCTGAAAGCTTCCGGCACAAGGGCCTACGCTGAGGGGAACAGCGTTAACTTAAAGCGCGTCCGCGGACGCTACCTCCCCCTGCCTGCACATTTGGCTGGCCTCAGCTTCCCGCTGTTCAAGCCCACGTGAGTGGCTCCGCCCCATCTGGCTTCTGACCAATGGACGAGCTTCCTAAGGCGTACCGTCGTCCCGACTCTAAGCCGCTTGGCTACGAGACGGGATCCGTTTTGCTCGGAGTCCCGCCCCTTGCCGGGTCGAGCAATGGGCGCCTTCCGTTTGGCGCAAGCCCCGCCCCTGCCGCTCTCCGGCCTGCGGGCCGCAGAGCTCGTTCCGGAGGGCGGGCGCCGCGGAGGCCGAGCCGGGCGGGGTTGTAGGGCTTGGGCAGGCGACGGGCTGCCCGGCGGGACAGCGGCGGCAGCCGGCCGGGGGCGTCCTGAGTTAGCGGACGGGGGCGCTGCCAGCTCCCGAGGGGCCGCTCGGGCCCCTTCCGGCCCGGTTCTGGTCGGGCCGCAGGAGCAGGGCGGGCTGCAGCGCCCAGTCTGACCCTGGCCTAGGGACTAAGCGCCTGGCCCCAGGGCTGGCGGTGGGGCAGCCATGTGTGGATCTTGAAGCGCCATGTGGTCCTCTGAAGCGCTTTTACAGTTCTGAAGGGCTTTATATTGCAAACTGATCAAAGCGCTTTGTAGCCCCGGAAGCGCTTAGGCATCCTCGAAGTAGCCTTGTGCAAAGTGAAGCGCTTCGTGATCTCAAAAGCACGTTGTGGACTTGGAAACCAACGGAAGCCTTTAGTAAATTTTGGATCGCTTGGACTTCTCCGACACGGTTTGGCATCTCTGAAACCTTGAGAACTGTGATGGGCAGTGGAAAGAAGAGGGAAAGGTCAGTGAGGCTAGCCTCTGGTTCTGCCCTTGTGTCTTGCCCTCCCCCTGGGCGGGAGGTGGTGGGAATCTGAGGTGGGACCGCCAGGAAGGGTGGTGTTGGAATCCAGGCCCCCTGTACCTTGCAGGTGCCCATGGCGTCCGAGCGGGGCAAGGTCAAGCACAACTGGAGCAGCACGTCGGAAGTGTGTCCCAGCAAGCGCAGCTGCCTCGGGGAGCCCTGTGATGTGGCCCCCTCCAGCCAGCCAGCTCAGAGGTCTGCATCGCGTTCTGGAGGGCCCGGCAGCCCCAAGCGCCTGAAAGCCCAGAAGGAGGACGATGTGGCTTGCTCGCGGAGGTTATCCTGGGGCTCATCCCGCCGCAGAAATAGCTCCTCCTCCTCCTCCCCCCATTTCTTGGGCCCAGGTGTGGGCGGGGCCGCCTCCAAAGGCTGTCTGATTCGGAGCACTGGGGGGTTCCTGTCTTCACGGGGATCCCCTCTGCGTCCTGCCAACGCCTCTTTAGAAGAAATGGCTTCTCTAGAGGAGGAAGCCTGCAGCCTTAAGGTAGGTGGCCGCCACGCTTTGCAATCTGTGAAACCTCTTCCACATGGCTTGAGAGGTTGGGGATGGGAATTTTGATGGAAGGAGACTGTAAAACATCACATTCTTGAAGCTCTGGAGGATCTTCCTAGAAGTCCGCTCCACCCAAGTGGAAGACCAAGCAGTCTTCCAGGGGCGTGGCCTGAAGTTAAGTAGAGAGATAGTTTTCAAATTTGGCAGCACTTTGGAACTACTTGGAAAGCTTTAAAATACTTGGGCCTACCTCCTACCCCAGAGAAACTGATTTATTGGTCTGAGGTGTGGTCTGGGCTTCCAGATTTTTCAGTGCTCCCCAGGTTATTGTAAACGTGCAACCCCGTTGGAGAATCACTGCAGTAGAAGGTGAATTATGTGTTCAAGAGAAGGATGTATTTATTTTAGTTGTCAGTTTAAGGAATTGTGTGTCCTTGTACTTTGAACCACTCTGAATCACAGAACCAAGAATTGTGGTTCTTGGTGTAGCTCTTTTCCAGAGTCATGGTTTCCAGCATGTTGGGGTTTTGCTTGGTGGTGCTAGTTTTTTTTTTGGAGGTTAAATTGTTAGTTCCCTAATGGAAACACGCAAGAGGGTTTCATACGTACTTGGAGCATACCAAGGAGTGCTTCACAGAGAAGATACCTTTCGCTCATCTACTCGATCAAGAGTTTGAACAAATATGTGTTGAGGGTTTAGTTTGTGCCAGGCAATGTTCTAGGTGTTTGGGATTCTTTACTAACAAAACAGATCACTTTCTCCTTAGAATTTGCATCCTAGGTTTTGAAGCTCTGGGTCTTAAGAAGTGAGAAGTTCTGCCTGTGGAGGAGTGGAGAAACAGTCTTATTTGGGATGACACGGGCTGCCTCTAGAGAAAATTATTTTACAAAAGCAATTAAAACAGGCCCCAAGGAATATGGGTTTGTTTTTAAGCCTAGCTTTGGTGGTTTCTTTTGTGTAGCTGAGAAAGGGGGCTGTATTTCACTTTGTCTTGGGGACTCGTAAGCTAAGTGTCCCTGGATTTTTCAATGTGGATCTCACTGTCTGAACTCTTGTGTGGGCGCGTGGATTTTTTCTTTTTAAATTCACAAATAATGGTGAGTTGAAAAGCCCTATCTCTAGCGTAGGAATGCTGAATTTGTCTCAAATCAGGTAAGTATGGGACTTTGCTCATACAAGTTAATCTGGCCATTAATCCTTGATACAGTTTCAGTAGACTTGGGTACAACATAAAATAATACCAATTGATTAAATTTCGCTTCACTGACAATTTGTAGATAGAGTGAAACCTGGTACTGGGAGAGGCAGGAAATTTATTTTACGTAGTCTTTCAGGTGTGCTGAATTCCTGGCTGTCCTAAAGATCTGAACTTGGGTTTGAGGATGTAGTCTCTAATCTGGGTGGGTCTGATTGTAGGATGGACACACCTTTCTCTCATTAAGGCTAAAGGGGCCTTGTTTTGCAAGAACCCAATTTAATGGTTTCAGTATAAGCACTTGAGGGTTATTGCACGCCAAGCACTGTTGGGTCTGGGAGTGATGAGCTTCTAGGGAGCAGTCTGGTGGGAGGACTGGAGGGGTGATCACATGACTGCCTACAATGTGCTATGATGGAGCAGTGAGCCCAGAATGGAGGCTGGAGAGCGGGGTAGGGGGTGGACTGCAGCAAGGTTTTAGTAGCCAAGGGAATTTGGATTTTATCCTAAGGACAATGGATTTTATTCTAAGGGACAATTCCCTTAGAATTGTATTCTTTGGTTTTTTTTTTTTTTTTTGAGACAGAGTCTTACTGTGTCACCCAAGATAGAGTGCAGTGGCGTGATCTCTGCTAACTGCAACTTTCACCTCCCGGGTTCAAACAGTTCTCCTGCCTCAGCCTTCCAAGTAGCTGGGACTACAGGTGTGCCCATGCCCAGCTAATCTTTGTATTTTTAGTGGAGATGAGGTTTCGCCTGGTTAGCCAGGCTGGTCTCGAGCTCCTGACCTCAAGTGGTCTGCCTGTCTCAGCCTCCCAAAGTGCTGGGGTTACAGGTGTGAGCCACCAGGCCCGGCCAATTGTATTCTTTTTTTAAAAGCTTATTTTATTTTTTTGAAACTATTTGGCTGGAGTGTAGTGGCACAATCATGGTTCACTGTAGCCTCGAACTCCTGGGGTCAAACAGTCTTCTTGAATAGGTGAGAATATGGGCGATTACAGGCGCCCGCCACCACACCCAGCAGATTAAAAAAATTTTTTGGGGGGCCAGGTGCGGTGGCTCACGCCTGTAATCGCAGCACTTTGGGAGGTCAAGGCGGGTGGATCATGAGGTCAGGAGATTGAGACCACCCCTGGCTAACACCGTGAAACCCCGTCTCTACTAAAAATAAAAAAAAAAATTAGCTGGGCGTGGTGGCGGGCGCCTGTAGTCCCGGCCACTTGGGAGGCTGAGGCAGGGGAATGGCATGAACCTGGGAGGCAGAGCTTGCAGTGAGCCAAGATCAAGCCACTGTACTCCAGCCTGGGTGATAGAGCGAGACTCAGTCTCAAAAAAAAAAAAAAAAAAATTTTTTTTTATAGAGATGAAGGTCTCACTCTGTCGCCCAGGCTGATCTCAAACTCCTGGGCTCAAGCTGTCCTCTCACCTTGTCCTCCCAAAGCACTGGGATTAGAGGCATGAGCCACTGTACCAGCTGGATTGTCTTCTAAGCAATTAGAATTTATACAGGGCTCTACACAGAAAAGGAAATTGCATTGTAGAAAGATCACTCTTCTGAAGATTTTTTTTTTTTTTTGAGATGGAGTCTCGCTCTGTCACTCAGGCTGGAGTGCAGTGGCCGGATCTCAGCTCACTGCAAGCTCCGTCTCCCGGGTTTACGCCATTCTCCTGCCTCAGCCTCCCAAGTGGCTGGGACTACAGGCGCCCGCCACCACGCCGGGCTAGTTTTTTGTATTTTTTAGTAGAGACAGGGTTTCACCATGTTAGCCAGGATGGCCTCCATCTCCTGACCTCGTGATCCGCCCGTCTCAGCCTCCCAAAGTGCCGGGATTACAGGCTTGAGCCACCGCGCCCGGCCGAAGATTTTTATATAATCCTGATTGTCCATCTCTAGGACTGCTGAGGTCTCTTCCTGGAGCATATGTTTGTCAGTTTAAAAACCAAGTGTACAGAACTTGATTCATTTTGAGGAATTACAGAACACCTCTTACCTTCCACCTTCATCTGTACCTCTTCCTCCCTTGCTCAGCAGTCATCTGTGAACTTGTTTGTCCTGGTCCTAAGTCCTTCAGCAAGCACAGCTGAGGAGTTCTCACAAAAAGCATGTTCATCCTCAGGTCCTTCTAGAGTCCTCTCACCACTCTCCTGTGTTGGCTCTGTAAACTTTTCTTTTTTAAAAACAGGGTCTTGCTCTGTCACCCAGGCCTGAGTGCATTGCCATGATCATAACTCACTGCAGCTCAACTTCCTGGGTTCAAGCGATCCTCCTGTCTCAGCCTCTCAAGTAGCTGGAACTACAGGAATGTGTAACCCTGCCTGGCTCATTTATTTATTTTATTTTATTTTATTTTATTTTATTTATTTTTTTTGAGACGGAGTCTCGCTCTGTCGCCCAGGCTGGAGTGCAGTGGCCGGTTCTCAGCTCACTGCAAGCTCTGCCTCCTGGGTTTACTCCATTCTCCTGCCTCAGCCTCCCGAGTAGCTGGGACTACAGGCGCCCGCTACCACACCTGGGCTAGTTTTTTGTATTTTTTAGTAGAGACGGGGTTTCACCGTGTTAGCCAGGATGGTCTCGATCTCCTGACCTTGTGATCCGCCCATCTCGGCCTCCCAAAGTGCTGGGATTACAGGCTTGAGCCACTACGCCCGGCCTTTATTTTACTTTTGAGACAGAGTCTTGCTCTGTCACCCAGGCTGGAGTACAGTGGTGCAATCTTGGCTCACTGCAAGCTCTGCCTCCTGGGTTTACACCATTCTCCTGCCTCAGCCTCCCCAGCAACTGGGACTACAGGTGCACGCTCCCATGCCCGGCTAATTTTTTTGTATTTTTAGTAGAGGTGGGATTTCACCGTGTTAGCCAGGATGGTCTGGTCTGAATTTCCTGACCTTGTGATCTGCCCGCCTAGAGGCCTCCCAGAGTGCTGGGATTATAGGCATGAGCCACTGCACTCGGCCTGCCTGGCTAATTTTTTGTTTTGTAAAGACGAGAGTCTACCTATGTTGCCCAGGTTGGTCTCAATCTCCTGGGGTTAGGCAGTCCTCCCACCTTGGCCTCCCAAAGTGCTGGGATTGCAGGCATGAGCTACTGTGCCTGGCCTTGCTCTGTAAACTTTGAGGGTTACACAGTTGACTTTGTTCCCTTCTCCCACCAGCCTTTAACACATCTTTCTCTGTGCCGGTTCCCAGAATATTCCGAGGGGAAGGTCTTAGACTCATTTTAGAATCGGTAGAGATCCCTGCTGACTGACCTCACATCATTCCCTTCCTACCTCCAGGACAGTTGTAGACGTTTTATGTTAGCTGATGATCTTCATTTACTCTTCATAGAGGAGATTAACTGTGTGATGAGCACCTACATGTAGTAAAGATTATTTTTGCTATGACATCTAAATGTCTACGTTCAATTTGGAGTAGGAAGAATGGAAGGGAAAATTCGAGCATGTATGATAAGGCTTGATCAACTGTGATTCTCGATGTTTGACCTATAGACTGTCACATGGTCCCAAGAGTGTCGTGAAGTAGGTGGTATTATTTCTACATATCCGTTAGTAAATATCTTCATATCAATTAAAAAATATTTAAGCACCTACTCTGTGTAGGCACTGGGCAAATGAGATTCAGAAAGGTTAAATAAGCTGACCAAGGCCATGCAGCTGGTAAGTGGCCGAGCTGTGGGGTAATATCAGATCCGTCCAACTTCAAAGCCAGTATTCTTTGCACTGCTGCCTCTGGGAGCACCTTCTCTGTCCCAGCCTGGCATCCGATGTAGGGGTGGCAAGACGAAGGTGCCAAGGTTCCTCCCTTGAGGAGCTCTCTGCAGGGTGAGTCAGCCCAAGCACAGTAAAGCACTGGGTATCGAGGCTCTCGAGTGATAGAGCTTTTGCGCATCCCCTTTTCTGCATTTTCACTTGGCACACGTCCAGTGCTCACGTGGAACACCAGGCTATTAGGTGCTGTTGGTGCCAAGGACAATCAGGCCATGCTTCATAGACTGAAAAGTCATTCACCACAGGGCAGTGAGTGGAGTGCTGTAACAGGGATGGGTTTGGAGTGCCCAAGGCGCGGGGGAATGAGCGACTGACCATCAGGAAGGTCCTCGCAGAAGAGGTGACACTGAGTCTTACTGATGGACAAGGAGGAGGACGGGACATTTTGGACAGAGGGAGCAATACGTGCCCAAAATGTCAGGAAATGCTGCTTGTCTGGGGTGCTTGGGGCACTGCTGGCCCTCCTCTCATCCATGTTTGTCTGCATTCGCTGGATACTTGGAGCGAATTTGGAGGAAGGTGGGAGATGAGGCTAGACAGGAAGGTTGGGGCCAGCCTGCGAAGGGTTCCTGATGAGCTTAGGGGTGGGGATTATTCTGTAGGCAAATGCGGAGCCCTGGAAGAGTTCTAAGCCAATGCTGAAGTGGTAGGGTTTGCATTTTAGAGCTTCTCTGGCACGCTGCAGAGAAAAGGTAGGAGGGAGAAGACAGGGAGCTGGTGAGGAGCTGTTGAAATCCTTCAGGCTACTGGTGATAGGACTGGAGCAACATCTCCACTTATCATTCCTTTTTTCCTTTGGAGAGGCACAGTTCACCAAGCAGTGCTTCCAGGAGGAACGAACTCTTCCCTTTTTGAAGTCAGGTGTTTGTCTCTTACCTTCTGCCTGGGGTCTACCTACTTCTTACCTTTAGAGCCAGCTATCACCTGCTGAAACTCATCCTTGGTGATGTTGATCCATCTTAGGTCCTCCAGCCTTTCAGAGTGTTTCTCACTTTTTCCCTTTTTTTTCTACCTTCTCCCCCCTTCCCCCTTCCCCCTCCTCCCTCCTCTCCCCTCCCATCCCCTCCCCTCCTGTCTGTCACCCAGGCTGAAGTGCAGCGGTGCATTTGCTCACTGCATCCTTCACCTCCAGGCTCAGGTGATCTTCCTGCCTCAGCCTCCCAAGTAGCTGGGACTACAGGCATGCACCACCATTCCCAGCTAATTTTTCTGTATTTTTTGTAGAGATGGGTTTTTTTTGCCGTGTTGCCTAGGCTGTTGTTGAACTTGTGGGCTTGAGCGATCTGCCTGCTTCAGCCTCCCAAAGTTCTGAGATTATAGGCAGGAGCCACCATGCCCGGCCAACAGTATTTCTCACTTTATATTTCATTACTCCTTTTCCCTTGGCTTCCAGGATGTTAGGGAGAACTTGAGTTTGAATCCCGGTTCTGCCACTTACAAGCCATGTAGCAGTTTCACTTTCTGTAAAAGAAGGATGACAGCTGTGACCGTTCTGTAAATTGTAAATCTGTTTGAAGACATAAGGTATATCATTATACTCCTAATTTTTTTTCCTCCCCCAACTCCAGTCCTGGTCTTTACAACCAGAGATGGCAAAACTCCTGGTCTGTGGACTGGATGTAACCTGCTAGGTCCTTATAGTATTTAACATTTTGGGACAATTCACATTAAGAATTAATGACTCCAGGCTGGGTGTGGTGGCTCACGCCTGTAATCCCAGCACTTTAGGAGGCTCAGGTGGGCTGATCCCTTGAGGCTGGGAGTTTAAAACCAGCTTGGCCAACATGGAGAAACCTTGTCTCTACCAAAAATACAAACTTTAGCTGGGTGTGGTGGCACACGCCTGTAATCCCAACTTGTCAGGAGACTGAGGCAGGAGAATCGCTTGAACCTGAGAGGCGGATGTTGCAAGTGAGCCAAGATGGCGCTACTGCACTCCAGCCTGGGCGACAGAGTGAGACTGTCTCAATAATAGAAGTTACAACTCCAGTCTAAGTCCCTACCTTGAACTGAAGACTTGAATGACGTCGCCTCCCCACTTTATGTCCCCTTTTCTTGTTTTTCTCCTTGGCACTTACCACTCTCTAACATACATATTTCACTTGTCTTACCTTTCTCCTGGTTTTCCCTTCTCTCACCAGCTAGAGTGTGAGCTCCAGGAGGCAGATGTTCTTGTATGTTGTTGTTATTCTTATTTTTGGAGACAGCATCTCCAAAAGGTTGGAGCGTCTCCACAGGCTGAAGTGCAGTGGCACAATCTCGGCTCACTGTGACCTTGACCTTCTAGACTCAAGCAATCCTTCTGTCTCAGCTCCTGGAGTAGCTGGGACTACAGGCATGAGTCACTGCACCCAGCTAATTTTTGTATTTTTCTTGTACAGATGGGGTCTTGCTATGTTGCCCAGGCTGGTCTTGAACTCCTAGGCTCAAATGATCCTCCTGCCTTGGCCTCCCAAAGTGTTAGAATTGCAGGCGTGAGCCACCACACCCAGCCTTGTTTTTTTTTTTTTTTTTTTTTTTGAGACGGAATCTCGCTCTGTCGCCCAGGCTGGAGTGCAGTGGCGTGATCTCAGCTCACTGCAAGCTCTGCCTCCCGGGTTCATGCCATTCTCCTGCCTCAGCCTCCTGTGTAGCTGGGACTACAGGCGCCTGCCACCGCATCCGGCTAATTAACCTTTTTTTTTTATTGAACGCTAAACCCACAGGTCTAGAACCGTGCCTGCTGGCACAGAGTAAGTGCTTAGTAAGTGCTTGCTGAACGGTTGAAAAATGCACTAAATTCAGTATTTCTGGTTTTACTTGGAAAAAAACAGAATCTCTAACTCTGATTCTCTACTACCAAATGGCACCAGTAGAGGTGAGGAGCAGCTGCCCGTCTGAGGGTGTAGGCGCTCTTCAGTTTGCTGCAGACCTCACCATCTGTGTTGTATACCTGGCTTCAGTGGGAGCAGAGGGCAGAGGTGGAGAAGCAGTCAAAGTGGAGATCAGGCCTTGACAGGTAGGAACACAAAATGGGATAGAGGCAAGGACATGGCAAGCAGAGGAGATAAGATGTGCCAGCAAACATGTAAGAGGGTGTGATGGGCCAAAGGTGGCAGGTAGTTGGTGGCAGGCAGAAGAGGGCACTAGAGAAGTGGGCTGGGAAGTTGGGGCTGTGTCTCACAGGGCAGGCCCTGGGAGTCATCAAGTTTATTATTAGTATTAGAGGCCAGGCACAGTGGCTCGTGCCTGTAATACCAGCACTTTGGGAGGCCAAGGCGGACAGATCACTTGAGGTTAGGCCAACATGGTGAAACCCCACCTCTACTAAAAATAATAAAAAAAATTAGCCAGGTGTGGTGGCAGATGCTTGTAATATCAGCTACTCGGGAGGGAGGCTAAAGCACAAGAATCACTTGAACCTCAGAGGCGGAGGTTGCAGTGAGCCGACACTGTGCCACTGCACTCCAGCCTGGGCAACAGAGTGAGATTTCACCTCAAATATATATATATATATTTATTAGAATTCCTTAAATATAAAAAGATATAAAGAAAACAGGCTGGGCATGGTGGCTCACACCTGTAATCCCAGCACTTTGGGAGGCCGAGGTGGGTGGATCACCTGAGGTCAGGAGCTGAAGACCCAACCTGGCCAACATGGCGAAACCCCGTCTCTACTAAAAATACAAAAATTAGCCAGTGTGGTTGCATATGCTTGTAATCCCAGGTACTGGGGAGGCTGAGACAGGAGTATCTGTGGCACCTGGGAGATAGAGGTTGCAGTGAGCTGAGATCGCACCACTGCGCTCAAAAAAAAAAAGAAAAGAAAACAGAAATGACCTGTAACCTCCTTTAACAAATAATCC
The DNA here is from genome assembly GCF_002776525.5 of Piliocolobus tephrosceles. NCBI lineage: Eukaryota > Metazoa > Chordata > Mammalia > Primates > Cercopithecidae > Piliocolobus > Piliocolobus tephrosceles. The sequence goes on along the minus strand of NC_045435.1, from coordinate 50,790,943 downwards.
CTGTAGACACATGTTAGAAAATTCAGAAAGTAAGAAAATTTAGTAAGTCCAGAGGGGTTCAAAATGATAGCAAACACCACCTTTCCTATTCATCTTCGTGAAGTTAGCAGCTGCCAACAGTTTGAGTACTTTCAGGAAAATAGATGCCTATATTAACAAGTGTAGATTTCTAAAGGTTTATGATTCTTTTCCTATGTCTCACTCTGTCGCCCAGGCTGGAGTGCAGTGGCATGATCTCCGCTCACTGCAAGCTCCATCTCCCGGGTTCACGCCATTCTCCTGCCTCAGCCTCCCAAGTAGCTGGGACTACAGGCGCCCGCCACCACGCCTGGCTAATTTGTTTGTATTTTTAGTAGAGAATGGATTTCACCGTGTTAGCCAGGATGGTCTCAATCTCCGGACCTTGTGATCCACCCATATTGGCCTCCCAAAGTGCTGAGATTATAGGTGTGAGCCACTGTGCCCGGCCAGGTTTAAGGTTCTTTTAAGTTTTATTTTTCTTTGGCCCTTGACTCAGGATAATGATTTAAAAAAAAAAAAAAAAAAAACCAAAAATATTATGTGCTCTTCGGAAAAAAAATTTCAGATGGATACAAGAAGCTTATAATATAAGAGCATAAGCCTTTTTTTTTTTTGAGAAGGAGTTTCATTCTTGCCCCCCAGACTGGAGTGCAGTAGCATGATCTCGGCTCACTGCAACCTCCGCCTCCTGGGTTCAAATGATTCTCCTACCTCAGCCTCTCGAGTAGCTGGGACTACAGGCACGTGCCACCATGCCTGGCTAATTTTTGTATTTTTTTTTTTTAATTTTGCTTTTTTTAAAAATTTTTTTATTTTTGAGATGGAATTTTGCTCTTGTTGCCCGGGCTGGAGTGCAGTGGCATAATCTTGCCTCACTGCAACCTCTGCCTTGTGGTTTCAAGCGATTCTCTTGCCTCAGCCTCCTGAGTAGGGGGGATTACAGGTGCCCGCTACCACGGCCGGCTAATTTTTGTATTTTTTTTTTTTTTTTTTTTGAGACGGAGTCTCGCTCTGTCGCCCAGGCTGGAGTGCAGTGGCCCGATCTCGGCTCACTACAAGCTCCGCCTCCCGGGTTCACGCCATTCTCCTGCCTCAGCCTCCCGAGTAGCTGGGACTACAGGCGCCCGCCATCTCGCCCGGCTAGTTTTTTGTATTTTTAGTAGAGACGGGGTTTCACCGTGTAGACCAGGATGGTCTCGATCTCCTGACCTCGTGATCCACCCGTCTCGGCCTCCCAAAGTGCTGGGATTACAGGCTTGAGCCACCGCGCCTGGCCAATTTTTGTATTTTTATTAGAGACAGGGTTTTGCCACGTTGGCCAGGTTGGTCTCAAACTCCTGACATCAGGTGATCCACTTGCCTCGGCTTCCCAAAGTGCTGGGATTACAGGTGTGAGCCACTGTGCCCAGCCGAGCCTAACCCTCTTTCTACTTCCCTGCATTACCCAAAGAGATCCATTATAAACAGTTTGGCTTTTTAGACTTTGCTAATATATACATATAAAGCAATTTTGTCTTTTTTTTTTTTTTTTTTTTTTTGAGACAGGGTCTCACTCTGTCGCCCAGGCTGGAGTGCAGTGGTGCCGTCATGGCTCACTGAAACCTCCGCCTCCCAGGTTCAAGCGATTCTTGTGCCTTAGCCTCCCATGTAGCTGGGATCACAGGCATGTGCCACCATGGCCCAGCTAATTTTTGTATTTTTAGTAGAGACAGGGTTTTGCCATGTTGCCCAAGCTGGTCTTGAATTCCCGAGCCCAAGTGATCTTCCTCCCTCGGCCTCCCAAAATTGGGATTGGGATTACAGGCGTGAGCCACTGCGCCCCACGTGTTTTTATAGAGATGGGGTTTCGCCATGTTGGCCAGGCTTGTCTCCAGCTCCTGGGTTCAAGCAGTCCACCTGCCTTGGCTTCCCAGAGTGCTGAATTACAGGCATGAGCCACTGTGCCTGGTCTGTATTTACTTTTGAGAGGAATTTAATAGAAATGATTTAGGAGTGCAGATGGGATAATGGTTTACTGCTTATGGAATGGCCTTATGGGGACATTTGTGGAGTGTTCTTACACCCGACTGGGATTAGACTGGATTGGAATTTCACAGCAAAATAGTCTTGCAGACAAAAAGTTTAGCTTTTTCTTTGTGGAGTCCTGGAGTGAGTGGGCGCAAGAGGGGGCTGAGGCTTCACTTCCGTCTCGGAGGAGGTTTGTTGTTGGGAGCAGTCTATCTTGATTGACCCTGGTGCAGTCACTGAGAAACTGAGGCATTTTCCAAAACCAGGTTGATCATTTGAGGGGCAGAGTTTACAGAAAACTTTCAGGAGGCTTTGGGTGTGGTGGGAAAAACACTGCACTCAGGACTTGGGGATTGGAGTTCCTGGGGCTAGCCCTTCCCCTCACTGGGTCCTCAGGTTTCCTTTACCCTTAGATATGGGATTGGGCTAACTGGTTTCTAGGGCCCTTTCCAGTGGCAAGAGCTTGAGCTGCTGTTTTGCCTGAAGTACATTCCTTGCCTTCCAGGAGCTTGCAGTCTGTTTTAATGAGAGTGTTCATTTCAGCTCCTTTCCTCCCCCTGCAGTGAGAGGATATCATCTGCTGAGCTTGAGAAGGTAAATGCTAAGAAATGGCAGCAATCAACCCCTCTTACAGTGCCACTTCACCACCTGGAGAGAACCTTTGCCTTAGCCACAATCACTGTCCCTTTGACTGGTAGAACCACCACTGATTTATAATTTGCCAAATGCTTCATGTACGAAAGTGCCCTTGGAACAACGCTTTCAATTCTGTTTTTTTTTTTCCCAGGTTGATTCCAAAGATAGTTCTCATAACTCCACAAACTCTGAATTTGCAGCTGAAGCTGAGGGTCAGAATGATACAATTGAGGAACCCAACAAGTTCCAGAAAAGGAAGAGGGATAGACTTCGAGACCAGGGCTCCACAATGATCTACCTGAAGGCTATCCAGGGCATCCTGGGGAAATCGATGCCAAAAAGGAAGGGAGAGGCTGCCATTCGGGCAAAACCAAGCACAGCAGAGCGTCCCAGCCGTGGAGAAGGACCAGCCAGGAGTGAAGGACCAGCCAAGACTGCAGAAGGAGCAGCCAGAAGTGTCACAGTCACCACTGCTCAGAAGGAGAAAGACTCAACCCCAGAGATCAGCGTGGAGGAGGACAAGACTGTGCCAGAGAAGAGCAGCTTCTACGACAGGAGAGTAGTTATAGACCCTCAGGAGAAACCCAGTGAGGAGCCCCTTGGGGACCGCAGAACAGTCATTGACAAATGCTCTCCACCCCTAGAGTTCTTGGATGACGCTGACTCTCATTTAGAAATCCAAAAAGTGAGTAAAGCTCGCGCCAGGCATCTGACTTTTTAGTTCTCTTGATGAAATGTGTTCCATCTTTCCAGCTTGATCCTAAGTGTTACTAGTTAAAAACAGTACTTTACGTAACCAGGCCTCCAAGAAACAAATTGGTGGTTTTCTTCTAACATACTTTTCAGATTTTCAGTTATTAATAAATGTAAACTGAGTTTTGTTTTTTTTTTAAAGGATTTATATGTTAGGATGTGGGTTTAGCTGCTGTGTAAAAGGCCAAAATAACAGTGGCTTAAGTTTGACTTAAGAAGGATGGCTCCATCACGTCAGAGATACTGGTGCCTTTTGTCTTGATTCTCTATCACCCCTCAACACAGTGTCCATCTCTTGGTGTGAAATGGGTACTCTGATAGGACTCAGGGTTTGTTAATGTGGGCATTCTGGCCAGTGGAAAGGGGAGAAGAGGAAAGTGCATTCCTTCCTTGTTAAGAGCTTGGCTCAAGAGTTGCACATGGTATATCTGCTATTGACAAGAGTGGGGAAACCTGGTTGATACCTAGCTGCAAGGGAATCTGGAAAATCAGCCTTCATCTAGGCAGACTTATACCTTGACAACCAGAGAAGAAGGGAAGGATGTCATTGGAGGAATACTAGTGATTTTTAACATAGCGTATAATTGAGGGGCAGCATTCTTCTATCTTTTTTTGTTGTTGTTGTTGAGACAGAGTCTTGCTCTGTTGCCCAGGCTGGAGTGCAATGGCGTGATCTTGGCTCACTGCAACCTTCACCTTCCAGTTTCAAGCAATTCTCCTGCCTCAGCCTCCCGAGTAGCTGGGATTACAGGCGTGCGCCACCAAACCTGGCTAATTTTTGTATTTTTAGTAGAGACGGGGTTTCTGCATGTCGGTCAGGTTGGTCTCAAACTCCTGACCTTGTGATCTACCCGCCTTGGCCTCCCAAAGTGGTGGGATTGCAGGCGTGAGCCACTGTGCCTGGCCGCATTCCTCCATCTTACTCGTCTCCACCCATCCTTTATTACTGCTCCACAGGCAGCTTCTCATCTTTTAGCTCTTTCTTCTAGTACTTACCCCATGTTTCTAAATAATCTTTACTGTTGGTCAGTTTTTCAGTTTTAGATGTCTGAGAACTTCTTGCTTGGGAGATGAGAATTTAGTTCTCTGTACCTCCTTCAGAAGCACCCACACCCAGGGATACATTAGCTTCCCCTTTCTGCAGCCTCCCTGTGTGGCTTGAATACCTTTTGGATTAAGTCTGTTTAAGATTGGTTACTGCCATGTTCACAGCTGAGTCGCTTTGTATACTCTGATCACATTTTCTTTCTTGTAAAACTTCATTTTCCTTAAAGTTCATCGTTACTTTGTTTTTCCTTTGGTTTTCCCTGTACCTTTCTCTAATTAATCTCCAAACTGTGAGAGCCATAAAATCCTTCTCAATATGGTCAAAATAAGGAATCTGTTCCTTTTTTTTTTTTTTTTTTTGGCTTGGAGGTGTGCGTCCTCAGCCCTCTGTTGTCCTGCTCTGCTTTGGTCTGGACTGCCTGCCCTTAGGCCTGCTGGCAGCTGTCTCTCTGGAGCCTCCTTCACATTTCTCCCGGATTGAGTCTTCTGCTACCTATAACTCTGTGTCTTCTCATGTTCTTCTTCCTTGGTTTACTCTCACATTTTGGTGGAATACTTTTTCTAGTAGCTTCTAGAGAAAGGGTACATGGAGAAACTTTTTTTGGAAAACGTGTGTTTGAGATTGCCTTTTTTTTTTTTTTTTTTTTTTGACCTGGAAAAGATGTTCCCAATATATTGTTAAGTGAAAAAAGCAGGTTACAAAACGGTATGCACAATATGAGCCCATTTTTATAAAAATATACATATTTAGCAAAGTAAACGTACAAATGATATTTATCAAAATACTAACATTGGTTCTTTCAACATAGTAGGATGATTGTTGATTTTGCTTAACTACTCCCCCTTTTTTTCCTGTTTGAATTTACTATAATGAAGATTGCTTTTTAAATGGATAGTAGGAGATGAGGGCATTATTAACCTCTGATTAGCCCAAATATACTCCTAACAGTCCTTCTGGCAAAGTAAATATTTCTATTCAGCCTATATCTGGGAAATTGCTTCTATCTTATAAATTTGAGTGTCCTTCAAAGATGATATTCACTCCAACTGCCCTTTTAGGTAAACTATACAATAGCAGTTTTTTAAAAACTTAAAAAACATCCCTCAAGTTAATACCAAAAAGAATAGATGAGAAAATACAAATCCTCACTTTTCAAAAAGAAACAATTCAAGTACATACTACTAAATTATACAGAGTTACATTATGTAAGTTTAGTTTATTGCAGAGATGAACACAACACACTAGAAGTTGGCAGCTTCTGTTTCACACCGTTCACAGCACTCACTCTGTTCTCCATTTCATTCACTCACCATGCAAAAGGTCTGTACATGCAATGATGTCTGATGTTTCTTGGTTTCCATAGTATAACAGGAAACTTGACATTTCAATTAAAAAGGTAAAATGAAGACATTTACCATCAGACTATAAAATTCCTGTTCTGTAAGAGGATACTATAGTACTTGAAGATATGATTTGAAACAAAATCATGTACCAAATGAAAGGGGCACCATTTCAAGAGCACTAGGACTACATTAAACTTAAATGTGGCCGGGCGCGGTGGCTCAAGCCTGTAATCCCAGCACTTTGGGAGGCCGAGACGGGCGGATCACGAGGTCAGGAGATCGAGACCATCCTGGCTAACACGGTGAAACCCCGTCTCTACTAAAAATACAAAAACTAGCTGGGCGAGGTGGCGGGTGCCTGTAGTCTCAGCTACTCGGGAGGCTGAGGCAGGAGAATGGCATAAACCCGGGAGGCGGAGCTTGCAGTGAGCTGAGATCCGGCCACTGCACTCCAGTCTGGGCAACAGAGCAAGACTCCGCCTCAAAAAAAAAAAAAAAAAAAAAACTTAAATGTATTCCAACGTTCTTGAAAATGTAACTCAAAACCAAATCTAATCTTAAAAAAGCTCCAGTAACTAAAACTACATTAACAGGCACGATGAACAGTGTAAACACTGTTAACGGGCACCAAGTTTAACAGGGCGGACGATATTTGCTTCTGCATTCACACTTTTACTCAATTACATTTTTTAAAAAACTGATGCTGCTTAAACTATTAATGTTTTACAAAAAAAAAAAAAATTAATAAATACAGCAAATGCTAGAAATCTAGCTAGGTTATCATGCAAGGTATAACCAAGACAAACTCAAATTTATAATAAAGGCAACTTGCATTCAAAATGAACTCTACGCTTATATTTTATTAAAAGGGCAAACATCAAGAATTAACCCAGCTGCTTACTTGAATTACAAAAGTAACATGATTCGATATGAAAATAAGAAACTGTCTACAAATCTCTGACAGTAATAAATTGCAGTGTACAATGCATACAGGAGTCATACAGAGCAACAATCTCGTACAAAACAAAAATAATTTAATACCTTTAAAATCCAAATTTTTCTTTAAAATCATTCATGAAACAGATTCTCAAGTCAGAATTAACACCTCGATTAGTCAAGCATCAGGAAGCTACATTACAGCTATTAATATACAAAGATACATCTTTTCACCAGTCTTTCCTTCTGATGTCTGTGTTCCGGAATCATACAGACTCTCATTTCTCTACACTCCCCATTCTGTCATTTCTTCAGATCATGAAAACTGAATTTGCTGAACACCAGAAATCTGTTGATAGGATGTTGTGTAAACCATAACATTTTGTTGTTGACCATCTGTGGTTATTAAGCCAGCTGGTAACTGGTTAGTAAATGACGCCTCTGTAAGCTCTTCACTTAGTGCATCTGTAGCGTGACTGCTCCACCAATTCCCTTTTCTCCTTTCATAGCCTCTCTGAATTTCTGAAGGTATAATTTCAGAGGTTCCACATAACTGTCAAAGCCTACGGTAGACATAGCAAAGAGAATATCTTCTCCATTGATTGTTTTTCGCTTCTCTTGATGGCACCTTTCGCTTGCCTCAGATGTTCTATAAAGCTGATGAACTCATTCACACACTCTTGAACACATTCTTTGGCATCTTTTGTAATCTTTCCCGTTTGAGGTATGGCATTTTTCATTATCCTAGCCACATTTGCTATTGGAAGATATATATCTTGTTCTCTGAAACTTTCTTTTGAACCATTTGTATCCTCATGATCATTCATGCTGTCCTCAGTATCATCATGAGGGTATATAACATAATGACTTCCTCCAATATAGTCTGCAGAGATTCCTAGTTGAGAAGCATCTGTTGTAGAACTATCACCATCCATTGTCATGAAATACTGTCAGAACCATGTTGTCAGTGATGCTGAAGAACACCTGTCTAAAAAGGTGTCTGACCTTTGTGATTTCAACCTCCAATGCAGCCCTGGTTGGTGCCTGTCTCCCGAGATTGCCTTTATTTTACCTTTAACATTGATTGCAAGCTTGGCTGGTTTTGGAATTCCAGGTTGGAAATCATTTTGTTTGGGATTTTGAAGGCATTGCTCCTTTTCTTCTGGGCTTTTTTTTTTTTTTTTTTTTTTTTTTTTGAGATGGAGTCTTGCTCTGTCTTGCCCAGGCTGGAGTGCAGTGATGTGGTCTTGGCTCACTACAGCCTCCACCTCCCAGATTCAAGTGATTCTCCTGTCTCAGCCTCCCGAGTAGCTGGGATTATAGGTGCATGCCACCACACCTGGCTGATTTTGTGTTTTTAGTAGAGACACAGTTTCATCATGTTGGCCAGACTGGTCTCGAACTCCTGACCTAAGGTGATCCACCTGCCTAGGCTTCCCAAGGTACTGGGATTACAGGTGTGAGCCACCTTGCCTGACCTCTTCTGGTTTTCTTGATGTCTGAAGCTATTCTGGTTCCTTGGTTATGATTGTTTTTGTGTGTACATATATATATATATATATATATATATATATTTTTTTTTTTTTTTGTTTTCTTCGAGACAGAGTCTTGCTCTGTCGGCCAGGCTGGAGTCCAGTGGCCCAATCTTAGCTCACTGCAATCTTCGCCTCCTAGGTTCAAGCGATTCTCCTGCCTCAGCCCCCTGAGTAGCCGGGATTACAGGCGTGTGCCACCACACCTGGCTAATTTTTGTATTTTTAGTAGAGATGGGGTTTCACCATGTTGGTGAGGCTGGTCTTGAACTCCTGACCTTGTGATCTGCCTGCCTCGGCCTCCCAAAGTGCTGGGATTACAGGTGTGAGCCACCGTGGATTTTTCAGGACTGGTCCTCTAATTTTATTGCCTTTTTCCTTGTTTCTAGCCAACTTCTTGCTTTACTTTGTAGGAGATTTCCTTTTCTTTATCTTCCAACCCAGGTGTTTTATTTAGTTTTACTTTCTGCTGTCATGCTTTTATTATCCAAGAGCTCTTTTGTTTTTTAATAGCATCTTTGTTCTTGTTTCATCTTCTGTTATCTCTTTTAGGGAATTCATAGTAGTTTTTTGGCTTGGTTTTAGTTTTCTTTAAGTTGCTTCTTTCTGTTTCTTTTGATTTCTTCTGTGTTAGAGGCTGTCTTCACATGTCTGGTAATCTTTGATTGTCTGTGATCAAGAATGGGAGGATTTAAAAGCTATTTAGAAGCTCTGAGCACAAAGACTTTGAGCTTTGCTTTGGGATGATCTGGAGAGCATAACCCTCCTCCCCTCGCCATGTCACTGCTTTTAGGAAAAGTGCTGGAATTACAGGCATGAGCGCCACGCCCAGCCTAAATTAAAAGTTTTGGCCAGGTGCAGTGGCTCATGCCTGTAATCCAAGCACTTTGGGAGGCCGAGGCAGGTGGATCACCTGAGGTCAGGAGTTCGAGACCAGCCTGACCAACATGGTGAAATCCCGTCTCTACTAAAAATACAAAAATTAGCCAGGCATGGTGGTCCATGCCTGTAATCCCAGCTGCTCAGGAGGCTGAAACAGGAGAATCGCTTGAACCCAGGAGGAGGAGGTGGCAGTGAGCTAAGATCACACCACTGCATTCCAGCCTGGGCCACAGAGTGAGACTCTGTCTCAAAAAGACAAAAAAGAAAAAAAAAAATTAGCAGCAATGAAAAAACAAACAAATAAACAGAAAACAAAACAAAACAAAACCACACACGGGGAAAAAAAAGAAAAAAAGCAAAAAAAAAAAATCAACATAAATGTTAGAAGATATGTTAGTTAGAAGAAACGTTAGTTTCATCTGCAACTTCACCCTCACTTTGAGAGATGTGGTACCTCCAATTCCTGAGTCTTTCTGGGGTCCTGTAGTCTGGTTCTGGGTTTTTTCTCACTGAAGGCTTAGGTTTTGGCCATCTGATCTCCTTGGCTGATAATCGTGAGACGGGCGGATAATGAAGTCAGGAGATCGAGACCATTCTGGCTAACACGGTGAAACACCGTCTCTACTAAAAATACAAAAAAATTAGCCGGACATGGTTGCGGGTGCCTGTAGTCCCAGCTACTCCGGAGGCTGAGGCAGGAGAATGGCATGAACCAGAGAGGCAGAGCTTTCAGTGAGCCGACATCATGCCACCGCACTCCAGCCTGGGTGACAGAGCAAGACTCTGTCTCAAAAAAAAAAAAGTGGAGTGCAGTGGCATGATCATAGCTCATTGCACCTTTATTTTTCTGTGGTCCCCTTGGTTTAACTTTTCCGAGCATCAACTTTTGTCTTTTGCTGGGTGGAGAGAGGGCAGGCCATCTGCACGGGGTGGGAGCAGGGGTCTGGAGATCTTGACAGACTTCACCTAATCTCCTATTTTCGTCTGCGGCTTTACCCTCACTTTGAGAGGTGTGGTACCTCCAATTCCTGAGTCTTTCTGGGGTCCTGTAGTCTGGTTCTGGGTTTTTTCTCACTGAAGGCTTAGATTTTGGCCATCTGATCTCCTTGGCTGATAATCATTAACCCATCTGTTTTCTATGCTCTATTATCTGTGAATAACATCCAAATCTCATTTAATTTGCTTTGCTGTTCATTTTGTGTGCTTTCTCCTTGTAGGTTTATATCTTTTCAAATGTATTTCGTGTAACTTTAGAAGGGTTTTTGGGTGGGTAGGACGAAAACTGTATGTGCTATTATATATAATTGGAAATTCCCACATAAAGTCGGTTTGTAAGGTATTTTCCTCCCAAATATGTAATGGGTGTGTTTTCTGTCTAATATAGATTATCTTACTTGGTTGCCTCGAATTCCATTGTGTGGATGAATTTTCTAAAGTTATACCCAAACTTCTGTTTATGAGACTGGATGACATTTAGGTTTTCTCTTACCTATCTATTTGGAGACAGCACAATGTGGTAGGTGAGCATGTGAGTGTTGAGATCAGACCATTTGGGTTTAAATTTCGGCCCTGCCAGTCAAATTAGGATCTTGAGAAAGTCAGCCTCTTGGAGCCCCGGTTTCTTCCTGTGTGTAAAATGGGCTAGCTTTTCAAATGTTACCACTTGTAAAAAGCTAATACAGGGTCAGATGCATTTTGGGTTTACAACCTCTGTTGCAGCTATTCAGCTGTGTGTGAAAATGGCCATAGACAACATACAAGTGAACAGGCCTGACTGTATTCCAGTAACACTTTATTTACACAAGCAGGCAGTGTATTGGGTACCTGTGGGCTACAGCATGCGGAACCCTGAATTAATATATGATTCCTCTTTGCTCAGTGCCCAGTAGTAGGTGCTCAATAAATGTAACTTTAAATTTTACCATACAGGCTTAAACCTAAGGCAATCTTTTTTTTTTTTTTTTTTTTTTTTTTTGAGACAGAGTCTTGCTCTATTACCCAGGTTGGAGTACAGTGGCTCACTGCAACTTCTGCCTCCCAGGTTCAAGTGATTCTCACGTCTCAGCCTCCTGAACAGCTGGGGTTACAGACGTGCACAACCACATTTGGCTAGTTTTTTGTATTTTTAGTAGAGCTGGGGTTTTGCCATGTTGCCCAGGCTGGTCTAGAATTCCTCAGCTCAAGTGATCTGCCTGCTTTGGCCTCCCAAAGTGCTGGGATTACAGGTGTGAGCCACCGTGCCCAGCCAAGGCAGTCTTGAATGTAGGCAGTCTCCTATTTACTCCCGACAAAAAAAATCTGAAAACATTTTCTTGACCAACTTGACTCTAGAAACCTTTCAAGGATTTAGATGACATAATTATTATGTCTGTTTATGGTATATGTTTCTAGTTACATGTGCATTTTTGAAACTGCTTTTGTCCTTACTTTGCCATTTTCCTATCCACTCAGTGATTAAGTTTTCCTGTTTGTTTCATGATTGTTTTGGTTCATTGGAAGAGGATCCAAATGAGAACTGTATGTGGCAATTTTTTTTTTTTTTTTTTTTTTTGAGACGGAGTCTCGCTCTGTCACCCAGGCTGGAGTGCAGTGGCCCGATCTCGGCTCACTGCAAGCTCCGCCTCCCGGGTTCACGCCATTCTCCTGCCTCAGCCTCCCGAGTAGCTGGGACTACAGGCGCCCGCCATCTCGCCCGGCTAGTTTTTTGTATTTTTAGTAGAGACGGGGTTTCACCGTGTAGACCAGGATGGTCTCGATCTCCTGACCTCGTGATCCACCCGTCTCGGCCTCCCAAAGTGCTGGGATTACAGGCTTGAGCCACCGCGCCCGGCCGGCAATTTTTAAATGTGTCAAATCTCTTTGTCTCTGTAGATTCTTCTTTCTCCCCCTCCAAGATGATATAATTTATTTGTTGTAAAAAATGGGGTCATATGTCTCGTTTTTGCTGATGAGAATATAGCACTTTTTGAATCTGTGTATTGTTCTTGGAAATTTTGTTCCAAGTTGCAGATAGTCATCATACCACATTGAGGCAGTCTGTTTCCATTTTTCCTCGAGGTGTGTTTTTGGGATTGCCATAATGTGACCACCTCCAATTATTTTGCAGAGATGTTAATGATATGTTACTGTATATGATAAACACTTGACTTTCAGGTGCACGTATACAAAAGTAGACTTGTAATTCCAGTATGTCTCACTAGAAAATTCAGTAGGAGGAGTGAGGGTCCAAGATGGCCGAATAGGAACAGTAGGGGCTGACTGACACCTCACGTGACCGGGTGCGCCTCTCAGACGAAGCTTCCAGAGGAACAATCAGGCAGCAACATTTGCTGTTCTGCAATATTTGCTGTTCTGCAGCCTCTGCTGGTGATGCCCAGGCAAACAGGGTCTGGAGTGGACCTCCAGCAAACTCCAACAGACCTGCAGCTGAGGGTCCTGACTGTTAGAAGGAAAACTAACAGAAAGGACATCCACACCAAAACCCTATCTGTACGTCACCATCATCAAACACCAAAGGTAGATAAAACCGCAAAGATGGGGAGAAACCAGAGGAGAAAAGCTGAAAATTCTAAAAATCAGAGTGCCTCTTCTCCTCCAAAGGAACGCAGCTCCTCGCCAGCAATAGAACAAAGCTGGACAGAGAATGACTTTGACGAGTTGAGAGAAGAAGGCTTCAGATGATCAGACTTCTCCAAGCTAAAGGAGGATGTTCGAACCCATCTCAAAGAAGCTAAAAACCTTGAAAACAGATGAGACGAATGACTAACTAGAATAACCAGTGTAGAGAGGTCCTTAAATGACCTGATGGAGCTGAAAACCATAACATGAGAACTACGTGACACATGCACAAGCTTCAGTAGCCGATTCGAGCAACTGGAAGAAAGGGTATCAGTGATTGAAGATCAAATGAATGAGGCCGGGCACGGTGGCTCAAACCTGTAATCCCAGCACTTTGGGAGGCCGAGACGGGCGGATCACGAGGTCAGGAGATTGAGACCATCCTGGCTAACATGGGGAAACCCCGTCTCTACTAAAAAATACAAAAAAACTAGCCGGGCGAGGTGGCAGGCGCCTGTAGTCCCAGCTACTCGGGAGGCTGAGGCAGGAGAATGGCGTAAACCCGGGAGGCGGAGCTTGCAGTGAGCTGAGATCCGGCCACTGCACTCCAGCCTGGGCGACAGAGCACCAGACTCCGTCTCAAAAAAAAAATAAAGATCAAATGAATGAAATGAAGTGAGAAGAGAAGTTTAGAGAAAAAAGAGTAAAAAGAAATGAATAAAGCCTCCAAGAAATATGGGACTATCACCAAATCTACGTCTGATTGGTGTACCTGAAAGTGATGGGGAGAATGGAACTAAGTTAGAAAACACTGTTCAGGATGTTTTCCAGGAAAACTTCCCCAACCTAGCAAGGCAGGCCGACATTCAAATTCAGGAAATAGAGAGAACGCCACAAAGGTACTCCTTGAGAAGAGCAACTCCAAGACACGTGATTGTCAGATTCACCAAAGTTGAAATGAAAGAAAAAATGTTAAGGGCAGCCAGAGAGAAAGGTCGGGTTACCCACAAAGGGAAGCCCATCAGACCAACGGGAGATCTCTCGGCAGAAACTCTACAAGCCAGAAGAGAGTGGGGGCCAATGTTCAACATTCTTAAAGAAAAGAATTTTCAACCCAGAATTTCATATCCAGCCAAACTAAGCTTCATAAGTGAAGGAGAAATAAAATCCTTTACAGACAAGCAAATGCTGAGAGAGTTTGTCACCACCAGGCCTGCCTTACAAGAGCTCCTGAAGGAAGCACTAAATACGGAAAGGAACAACCAGTACCAGCCACTGCAAAAACATGCCAAATTGTAAAGACTATCCATGCTAGGAAGAAACTGCATCAATTAACAAGCAAAATAACCAGCTAACATCATAATGACAGGATCACATTCACATATAACAATATTAACCTTAAATGTAAATAGGCTAAATGCCCCAATTAAAAGACACAGACTGGCAAATTGGATAAAGAGTCAAGACCCATCAGTTTGCTGTATTCAGGAGACCCATCTCATGTGCAGAGACACACATAGGCTCAAAATAAAGGGATGGAGGAAGATCTACCAAGCAAATGGAAAACAAACAAACAAAAAAAGCAGGGGTTGCAATCCTAGTCTCTGATCAAACAGACTTTAAACCAACAAAGATCAAAAGAGACAAGGTCATTACATAATGGTAAAGGGATCAATTCAACAAGTAGAGCTAACTATTCTAAATATATATACACCCAATACAGGAACACCCAGATTCATAAAGCAAGTCCTTAGAGACCTATAAAGAGACTTAGACTCCCACACGACAATAATGGGAGACTTTAACACCCCACTGTCAACATTAGACAGATCAATGAGATAGAAAGCTAACAAGGATCTCCAGGAATTGAACACAACTCTGCGCTAAGCGGACCTAACAGACATCTACACAACTCTGTACCCCAAATCAACAGAATATACATTCTTTTCAGCACCACATCGCACTTACTCCAAAATTGACCACATAGTTGGAAGTAAAACACTCCTCAGCAAATGTAAAAGAACAGAAATTATAACAAACTGTCTCTCAGACCACAGTGCAATCAAACTAGAACTCAGGATTAAGAAACTCACTCAAAGCCGCTCAACTACATGGAAACTGAACAAACCTGCTCCTGAATGACTACTGGGTACAAAACGAAATGAAGGCAGAAATAAAGATGTTTTTTGAAACCAATGAGAACCAAGACACAACAAACCAGAATCTCTGGGACACATTTAAAGCAGTGTGTAGAGGGAAATTTATAGCACTAAATGCCCACAAGAGAAAGCAGGAAAGATCTAAAATTGACACCCTAACATCACAATTAAAAGAACTAGAGAAGCAAGAGCAAACACATTCAAAAACTAGCAGAAGGCAAGAAATAACTAAGATCAGAGCAGAACTGAAGGGGTTGGAGACACAAAAATCCCTTCAAAAAATCAACGAATCCAGGAGCTGGTTTTTTGAAATGATCAACAAAATTGATAGACTGCTAGCAAGACCGATAAAGAATAAGAGAGAAGAATCAAATAGACGCAATAAAAAATGATAAAGGGTTTATCACCACTGTTCCCACAGAAATACTGACTACCATCAGAGAATACTATCAACACCTCTACGCAAATAAACTAGAAAATCTAGAAGAAATGGATAAATTCCTGGACACATACACCCTCCCAAGACTAAACCAGGAAGAAGTTGAATCCCTGAATAGACCAATAACAGGCTCTGAAATTGAGGCAATAATTAATAGCCTACCAACCAAAAAAAGTCCAGGACGAGACGGATTCACAACCGAATTCTACTGTAGGTACAAGGAAGAGCTGGTACGATTCCTTCTGTAACTATTCCAATCGATAGAAAAAGAGGGAATCCTCCCTAACTCATTTTATGAGGCCAGCATCATCCTGATACCAAAACCTGGCAGAGACACAACAAAAAAAAGATAATTTTAGACCAGTATCCCTGATGAACAGCGATGCAAAAATCCTCAATAAAATACTGGCAAACCAAATCCAGCAGCACATCAAAAAGTTTGTCTACCATGATCAAGTGGACTTCATCCCTGGGATGCAAGGCTGGTTCAACATGTGCAAATCAGTAAATGTAATCCATCATATAAACAGAACCAAAGACAAAAACTGCATGATTATGTCAATAGATGCAGAAAAGGCCTTTGACAAAATTCAGCAGCTCTTCATGCTAAAAACTCTCAATAAATTAGGTATTGATGGGACGTATCTCAAAATAATAAGAGCTATTTATGACAAACCCATAGCCAATATCATACTGAATGGGCAAAAACTGGAAGCATTCCCTTTGAAAACTGGCACAAGACAGGGATGCCCTCTCTCACCACTCCTATTCAACATAGTGTTGGAAGTTCTGATCAGGGCAATCAGGCAGGAGAAAGAAATAAAGGGTATTCAATTAGGAAAAGAGGAAGTAAAATTGTCCCTGTTTGCAGATGACATGATTGTATACTTAGAAAACCCCATTGTCTCAGCCCAAAATCTCCTTAGGCTGATAAGCAACTTCAGCAAAGTCTTAGGATACAAAATCAATGTACAAAAATCACAAGCATTCCTATACATCAATAACAGAAAAACAGAGAGCCAAATCATGAGTGAACTCCCATTCACAATTGCTTCTAGGAGAATAAAATACCTAGGAATCCAACTTACAAGTGATGTGAAGGAACTCTTCAAGGAGAACTACAAACCACTGCTCAACGAAATAAAAGAGGACACAAACAGATGGAAGAACATTCCATGCTCATGGATAGGAAGAATCAATATCATGAAAATGGCCATACTGCCCAAGGTAACTTACAGATTCAATGCCATCCCCATCAAGCTACCAATGACTTTCTTCACAGAATTGGAAATAACTACTTTAAAGTTCATATGGAACCAAAAAAGAGCCCCCATTGCCAAGACAATCCTAAGCCAAAAGAACAAAGCTAGAGGCATCACGCTACCTGACTTCAAACTATGCTACAAGGCTACAGTAACCAAAACAGCATGGTACGGGTAACAAAACAGAGATATAGACCAATGGAACAGAACAGAGCCCTCAGAAATAATACCACATATCTGTAACCATCTGATCTTTGACAAACCTGACAACAATCAGAAATGGGGAAAGGATCCCCTATTTAATAAATGGTGCTGGGAAAACTGGCTAGCCTATGTAGAAAGCTGAAACTGGATCCCTTCCTTACACCTTATACAAAAATTAATTCAAGTTCGATTAAAGACTTAAATGTTAGACCTAAAACCATAAAAACCCTAGAAGAAAACCTAGGCAATACCATTCAGGACATAGGCATGGGCAAGTACTTCATGTCTAAAACACCAAAAGCAATGGCAGCAAAAGCCAAAACTGACAAATGGGATCTAATTAAACTAAAGAGGTTCTGCACATCAAAGGAAACTACCATCAGAGTGAACAGGCAGCCTACAAAATGGGAGAAAATTTTTGCAATCTACCCATCTGACAAAGGGCTAATATCCAGAATCTACAAAGAACTTAAACTAATTACAAGAAAAAACCCCATCAAAAAGTGGGCGAAGGATATGAACAGACATTTCTCAAAAGAAGATATTTATGCACCCAACAGACACATGAAAAATGTACATCATCCCTGGCCATCGGAGAAATGCAAATCAAAACCACAATGAGATACCGTCTCACACCAGTTAGAATGGCAATCATTAAAAAGTCAGGAACCAACAGGTTCTGGAGAGGATGTGGAGAAATAGGAACACTTTTACACTGATGGTGGGACTGTAAACTAGTTCAACCATTGTGGAAGATAGTGTGGCGATTCCTTAAGGATCTAGAACTAGAAATACCATTTGACCCAGCCATCCCATTACTGGTATATACCCAAAGGATTATAAATCATGCTGGTATAAAGACACATACACACGTATGTTTATTGCGGCACTATTCACAATAGCAAAGACTTGGAACCAACCCAAATGTCCATCCGTGATAGACTGGATTAAGAAAATGTGGCACATATACACCATTGAATACTATGCAGCCATGAAAAAGAATGAGTTCATGTCCTTTGTAGGGACATGGATGAAGCTAGAAACCATCATTCTGAGCAAACTATCGCAAGGACAGAAAACCAAACACCGCATGTTCTCACTCATAGGTGGGAATTGAACAATGAGAACACTTGGACACAGGAAGGGGAACATCACACACTGGAGCCTGTCGTGGGGTTCGGGGGAGGGAGGGAGGGATAGCATTAGGAGATATACCTAATGTAAATGACGAGTTAATGGGTGCTGCACACCAACATGGCACATGGATGCATATGTAACAAACCTGCATGTTGTGCACATGTACCCTAGAACTTAAGGTATAATAATACATTTAAAAAAAAAAAAAAGAAAAAAGAATTCAGCAGGAAAAAAAAAATCACAAAAACCATGTCAAGCTTAGGCAAGACTGTGATTTTTTATTGTGTGGGTTGACAGAAATTTTCTGTTATAAGCAAGATAGTTTTCGAAGGGTTGTTCTCCCTTATAGATAAGTTTTTAAAGGTTTTAGGAGAAATTGCAAACATTCAAAGTAAACAGAGTAATGTATTGAATCACCAGGTACCTATCACCCAGGTTCAAGAGTTCAGATTAAATTTAAAATGTGCTACATTTATGTTAGCTTACATTTTAGAAAAGATTCGTGTTTGGATGTTTCTGCTATTCAAGCAGTAACTGCAAGAAGTCTAAGGCAGGAAAGTGTAAAATGGGAAATGGGTAATTCGTTTAAGTGTTGGTTACTAATACTTGTTTCCTGTTACAGTGTAGATAGGGGTATGAAATATTCGTACAGGCAACATAAACAGTTTTTTTCCATTTTAATCAGGTAATTAGCTAGAATGCTCTTTCGCTGTGAATGTTTATTATGTGAATTACATATACTCATAAAAATATTAAGAGAACTTTGTAAGGCCTCTTGCTCAAGCCTTCTGGCATTGGCAGGTATAGATGGCTGCTTTAAGAAATGATGGCACTTAAGTTTTGTTTCCAGTGTGACTTGATATTGATGTGCATACTGTATTTCTCGAACCTGGTCTGCATCACAATTCCAGGGAGAATTAAATGCAGATTGCTTGGCCCCACCCTGGACCTATTGAATCACAATATCTCAGGGTGGAATGGGCTTTAAAAATCTGTTTTTAAAATGCTCCCCAGGTGATGGAGATGTGAAGCTAAGTTCAGGCACCATTTTTTCTACACATTAATTCAGCAAATATTCATGAGCACTTATTTTCTGCCAGACACTGTTCTAGGTGTTTGGGAGATATCAGTGAAAAAAAAAAAAAAAAAAAATTCCTGACCTCGTGGAGCTTACCTTCTCTGGTTATTTCAGTTATGATTACTAGCTAGTAGCTTAAAATAGCTTTTCTTTTGCTCTCAGTACTGGGTCAGGAATTTGGAAAGGCCTAGACTGGGCAAGTCTTTCTTGGGGAGTCCCATGTAGTTTCTTTCAGATATTGGTGAGGGCTGTCGTCATCTGAGAGTGTGACTGGGCTGGACATCCGAGATGCTCACTTACATGGTGCACAGATGCTGACCTGTCAGGAAGTCAGCCAGGCTGTAAACTGGCACACCTACATGTGGCCTCTCTAACAGGATGTCATTTGGGTGGCCGGACTTCTTACATGGTGCTTGGTTTGCTCCAGAGTGAGCAAGTGGAGTGAACCAGATGGAAGCTACAAGGCCCTTCTGACCTGGCCTAGGAAGTTACACAGCTTCACTTCTGTTGCATTCTGTTGGCTCTAAGTAAGTCTCTAGGTAGGTCCACATTAAGGAGAGGGGTCATAGACCCCACTCTCAATGGGGAGAAGGGTTAAATAATTTGGGGACACGTTTAAAAACTCAGAATGGCCAGGTGTGGTGGCTTATGCCTGTAATTTCAGCACTTTGGGAGGCCAAGGCAGGAGGATTGCTTGAGTCCAGGAGTTTGAGACTAGCCTGGGCAGTATAGGGAGACCCCCTACCTACAAGAAATTAGCCAGGTGTGGTGGTACGCATCTGTAGTCCCAGCTACTTGGGTGGCTGAGGCAAGAGGATTACTTGAGCCCAGTAGTTCAAGGCTTCAGTGAGTCGAGATCTCACCACCGCATTCCAGCCTGGGCAACAGAGCAAGACCCTGTCTGAGAAAAAATACAACTGCCACAGCTGGTGTAGTTTTACATTTTGAATATATTGAGGACAGTGTTAGAGAGGAAAAGCTGGGTACTGCTTTTCTCTAAAATCTCCAATCCAGAGTGTGTTCTAGAGAGCAGTTTTTCTCAAGAGAAAGGGATGCAGATAGAGCACTGCCTTTAGGAGTGGCATGGTCACAGGCCTATTCCCTGAACCCAATACAGCTGTTCACAGCAGTAACCTGCCTCAGTTCTGGACATTTCTGGAAATTGTAAGGAAACCAGGTGACAGGGTGAGCTAATGAGCCAATGCAAAGCCATCACCATGGCCAGAAGAACAAGCCAGGGTTTATGTTCAGCTGAATGACAGCCTGGGAGGCCATCTTCACATTGGAAAGCTAACCCACTGTTGTGTGTCTTCTTTTCTGCAGCATAAAGATAGGGAGGTGGTGATGGAGCACCCCTCTTCTGGAAGTGACTGGTCTGATGTTGAGGAGATCTCCACGGTCAGATTCTCTCAGGAGGAACCTGTCTCACTGAAACCTTCAGCCATTCCAGAGCCTTCTTCCTTCACCACTGACTATGTCATGTACCCGCCTCATTTGTACAGTAGTCCTTGGTGTGACTATGCCAGCTATTGGACCAGCAGCCCCAAGCCTTCTAGCTACCCCTCCACAGGCAGCAACAGCAACGATGCAGCCCAGGTTGGGAGGAGCAGCCGGAGCCACCTGAGTGATTATTCCCCTAACTCTGCAGGGAGCGTCCAAAACACCTCCAGAGACGTGGAGGCTTCAGAGGAAGGCTGGTCCCAGAATTCTCGTTCATTTCGCTTCTCCAGAATCTCAGAAGAAAGAGAGGTGAAGGAGAAAAGAACTTTCCAAGAGGAGATGCCTCCACGTCCTTGTGGAGGGTACACATCCAGCTCCCTGCCAAAGAGCCACCTGGAGCCAAGCCTAGAGGAGGGCTTCATTGACACCCATTGTCACCTGGACATGCTCTATTCCAAGCTGTCTTTCCAAGGGACTTTTACAAAGTTCAGAAAAATTTACAGCAGCTCCTTCCCTAAGGAATTTCAGGGCTGCATCTCTGACTTCTGTGATCCTCGCACCCTGACAGATTGCCTGTGGGAGGAGCTGTTGAAAGAGGATCTGGTCTGGGGGGCCTTTGGCTGTCACCCTCATTTTGCACGTTACTACAGTGAGAGTCAAGAAAGAAATCTTTTGCAAGCCTTAAGGCACCCCAAGGCTGTGGCATTCGGGGAAATGGGCTTGGATTACTCTTACAAGTGCACCACGCCTGTCCCAGAACAGCACAAGGTAACAAGGCTCTCTTTTGTCTGCTTATAGTTTTAATTTTCCTTTAGTTGTTGAGGCCTGACAATAAGGGTTTATCTAATTTTAGAACTAAATAATTTAGAATGCCTGAAAATGCAGTGTGCTTGCCGTCATCCAGACCATCTAGATGCCAATTTGTCAAATGCTTTACAAGCTGTTTCTTACTGTTCAGCTTTATTTCTTACTGTTCAGCTATTTCTTACTGTTCAGCTTTGTGACTGCTTATAGATAATATCAACGTCAAAACATTTGTTTTCTTTCTTTCTTAGGAAACAATAAACTTTAGGTTTTCTTAATTTAGTTTTTGAGCGGGAGTCTTACTCTTTTGCCCAGGCTGTGGAGTGCAGTGGTCCAATCTCAGCTCACTGCAACCTCCGCCTCCTGGGTTCAAGCAGTTTTCCCGATGAGCCTCCCAAGTAGCTGGGATTACAGGCGTGAATCACCACACTCGGCTAGTTTTTGTATTTTTAATAGAGCCTATGTTGGCCAGGCTAGTATCAAACTCCTGACCTCAGGTGATCCACCCGCCTTGGCCTCCTAAAGTGCTGGGATTATAGGCATGAGCCACTTGCGCCTGGCCAGCTTTTTTTTTTTTTTTTCCCAAATGTACCCATTGTAGAATATTTGAAAAATAATAAAAAATGCATAATTTCCCATTCAACCAGAGATCATGGCTAATACTCTGTTAATATTTTTTTCTTTTTTTGGAGATAGAATTTCACTCTGTCACCCAGGCTGGAGTGCAGTGGCGTGATCTCGGCTCACTGCAGCCTCTGCCTCTGCCTCTGCCTCCTGGGTTTAAGTGATTCTCCTGCCTCAGCCTCCTGAGTAGCTGGGACTGTAGGCGTGTGCCACCTCGCCTGGCTAATTTTTGTATTTTTAGTAGAGGTGGGGTTTCACCATGTTTGTTAGACTAGTCTTGAGCTCCTGACCTCGAGTAATCCACCTGCCTTGGCCTCCAAAAAGTACTGGGATTACAGGCCTGATCTGCTGCACGCAGCCCCTGTTAATATTTTTTTTCCTCCCAATATTTTTTGAGCATGGTGTTTTGGCAGGGTAAGAGTTGTAGTATTGTAGAATTTTTCTTTTCTTTTTTTTCCAGAGATGAGGTCTTTGTTGCCCACACTGGAGTTCAGTAGTGCAGCCATAGCTCACTGCAGCCTCAACCTCCTGAGCTCAAGTGATCCTCCCACTCAGCCTCCCAAGTAGCTGGGACTGCAGGTGCACACCACCATGCCTGGCTAATTAAAAAAAATTTTTTTTGAGATGGAGTCTTGCTGTGTCACCCAGGCTGGAGGGCAGTGGTATGATCTTAGCTCAGTGCAACCTCCACCTCTTGGGTTCAAGTGATGTTCCTGGCTTAGCCTCCTGAGTAACTGGGGTTATAGGTGCCTGCTACCATACCCGGCTAATTTTTTGTTTTTGAGACAGAGTTTTGCTCTTGTTGGCCAGACTGGAGTGTAATCGCATGATATCGGCTCATTGCAGCCTCCGGTTCCTGGGTTCAGGCGATTCTCCCACCTCAACCTCCTGAGTAGCTGGGATTACAGACTCCCGCCACCATGCCCAGCTAAATTTTTTGTATTTACAGGATCACACCTATAATCCCAGCACTTTGGGAGGCCAAGATGGGTGGATCACTTGAGGGCAGGAGTTTGAGACTGCCTGGCCAACATGGTGAAACCCCATCTCTACTAAAAATACAAAAATGAGCTGGGTATGGCTTGGTGCGGTGGCTTATTCCTGTAATCCCAGCACTTTGGGAGGCTGAGGCAGGCGGATCACCTGAGGCCAGGAGTTGGAGACCAACCTGGGCCAACATGGCGAAACCCCATCTCTGCAAAGAAAAAAAAAAAAAAAAATTTAGCTGAGTGTGATGGCACATGCCTGGGGTCCCAGCTACTCAGGAGGCTGAGGCAGGAGGATTGCTTGAGCCTGGGAGGTTGAGGCTGCAGTGGCCCATGATTATGCTCCAGCCAGGGCGACAGAGTGAGACCCTGTCTCAAAACATAACAGAATTATCAGGGTCTCAGGTCTGCACTTAAAGGTCCATGGGGCGACCTGCACAACAAACTGAACTAGAAGTGATAGGCACAGGGTGATAAACACAGTCTTGAAGATGTCATTTGGCTTGGTGAGATTCGACTCAAGACTGGAAGATAATGAGTCTGAGGAATTGCTGGCTGGGGGAGGGCTAAGCTGCCTGTAAAAGGGAGGAAGAATAGAAAATATTTGTCAACACCAGAGACTCCTAGGCTGGGTGGGGGATGTGGACACTGTTTTGATGTAAATAAAAATTTTGGCACCCAAATGAGGTGAATGGTGGTGACTGGGAACTGCACCTGGTTGGATGTCAGTGCAGAATTGCATTTACCTAAAAGAGCAGTTAGCAAGTTCTTGATGTGTCCTGCTGAATGTTTCATCTTGTGAAGGGAGGAAGAAGAACCTGTAGAGGGCTGGGCGAGGTGGCTCGCGCCTGTAATCCCAACACTTTTGGAGCCTGAGGCAGGAAATTGCTTGAACCTAGGAGTTCAAGATGAGCCTAGGCAACATAGTGAGACTGCGTCTTTATTACATTAAAAAAAAAAAAAAAAAAAACCTGTGGAAGGAATGTCTCTGGCCAAGATGATAGGGTGCTAGACCCAGTTCATTATAAGAGAGTTTGGTTGCTGTACCTAAAATTTTCTGGAAGGATTGGGAAATAGAGAAGCAAAACAACTAGGGAAAGAATGGGCAGTTATAGTTATTCTG
This sequence comes from Piliocolobus tephrosceles, assembly GCF_002776525.5. Taxonomy (NCBI): domain Eukaryota; kingdom Metazoa; phylum Chordata; class Mammalia; order Primates; family Cercopithecidae; genus Piliocolobus; species Piliocolobus tephrosceles. Next base: position 50,766,971 of record NC_045435.1, on the reverse strand, counting down.
CTGGTTAGAGCAAATTACTGTTAACGTTTTCTTTGTTGATCTGTGGTATTTACAGATTTAACTATGTAACTCATAAGAGTTGGATCCTGAAGACTTTGTGTGTAGGTTGCACATGTCAGCATCTGGGAGGGATGCCAGGGAGAGTATACTGTCCTTCCCTACCCAGGCTGTATCTCTTTACGCGTGTTAAAGAGGAATTAATTAATTATTAAGGTAATAAATATGCAAGAGATGCCTGGGGCAATCCCCAGGAGAGACTAACTGTGGAATCCCTGGAAATAAGGGATCAGTTAGGAACCCAGCCTTATGCAGGTAGAAGTGAATGATTATGCTGGGTAATAACTCATCTGTACCTCCTTCACTCCTGTTCTTTCTCGGCTGGGTTCCTGGTGAGGACAAATGCTGCAAATAGCTCCTGTCCAACCACAAGTTCCTGCATTCTAATGAGTTCTTCTTCCTTCTTAACATTTTTGAAATCTGGATGTGTTTTACGAAACATTATAAATGTAATGTTACTGTCCCTTGGAAAATTGCAAGGGACAATAAAATTGCAAGGAACAATTGCAAAGTGGCTTGTCTTCCAAGCACCTGTCATAGGATCAAAGAAATGTAGGTTGGATGTGTGTGCTTGTGTTAAAAAAAAGAAATTAGGAAATTAAATAATTTCAAGTGTCTTTGCCACTTGTGAAATTTTCCCATTCATCAACTATACTTTGAAAAATGTTTAACAGCTGTGTAATATTCTATCCTAAAGCTCTAATAGTTTATTTCACTACTCCGAGGGATAATTTTTTAGAGGCAGGAATGAAATGTTGGAATTGGAATCTCTTGAAACCTCTCCTGCCTTCATCTGTCAGGGGAGGACAGATGAACAGCTTAGCAGATGCAAATAGGAGGAGCTCCAGCCACCTATTGATACTGGAACTGGCCAGCCTTTAAATAAAGCCTCTTCCAAGCAGTCTATAATTTTGATGTCTATGGTCATTTTCCTTTCGTTGAAAACACAGATTAAACAAAAGTTACATCAGAATTGGTATTGGCTTAGTGTTGCTATTTTGAGAAGAGGCAGTACAGGTGTTAGACTTGTAAATATCATTCTCAAGTGACTATCACCTGACCCAAATTACCAAAAGTATCTCATTGTTTGATGCTAAAAACATAAACACGAATTATGTTCTACAATTATAGAAACTACTCGTGGAAACAATATGAGGTGATTTGCTTATAATGAATTAATCTTTTTTTTTTTTTTTTTTTTTTGAGACAGTCTTGCTCTGTCCAGGCTGGAGTGCAGTGGCACGATCTCAGCTCACTGCAACATCCGCCTCCCAGGTTCAGGGGATTCTTGTGCCTCAGCCACCCAAGTAGCTGGGAATATAGGCACCTGCCACCATGCCCAGCTAATTTTTGTATTTTTAGTAGAGACAGGGTTTCACCATGTTGGCCAGGCTTGTCTTGAACACCTGACCTCAAACCCGACTTGGCCTCCCAAAGTGCTGGGATTACAGGCGTGAGCCACCACACCTGGTGAATTAATACTTTTCTTTGTTCTAAACCTGGGCTCGTTAGAGGAAAGAACAAGTCCTAACCCTACTTTTTTCATTTAAATTAACAATAGTGAAGATTTAGAAGTGGCTAGTGTTATAAAGAGTAAAGTATATCTGTAGTTATTGACCTGCGAGGATATCTGATTTTGACTGAGTAAAGGAAGCAAATTGGCCGGGCACGGCGGCACATGCCTGTAATCCCAGCACTTTGGGAGGCTGAAGTGGGCAGATCAGTTGAGGTTAGGAGTTTGAGACCAGCCTGACCAACATGGCGAAACCCCATCTCTACAAAAAAATACAAAAATTAGCCAGGCAAGGTGGTGCCTGCCTGTCATACCAGCTACTCGGGAGGCTGAGGCAGGAGAATCGCTTGAACCCAGGAGGTGCAGGCTGCAGTGAGCTGCAATCGCGCCACTACACTCCAGCCTGGGCGACAGAGCAGGACTCGGTCTCAAAAAAAAAAAAAAAACAACAACAACAACAAGTTGTAGAAAATAAGTGTAGCGTTTGTTTCTTTAGCAAGTATTTGAGCACCTTCTGAGAGCCAGGCACCTTGCTGGAGATACACATAAACACCACGCCCCGCCATCCCTAACAGCTCTGCATAGGGAGAGTTCTGGAAGTTGGTATCTCTTGAGAGCGGAGGTGGGGACAGTGAGGTGAGGGACGTTAACTTTGTGCTTTATGTTCTTGATCCCTGCCCTGCCCCTGCCACCCCAGGTTGGCATCATATAGTGATTACTGTGTGGACTGCCAGGGTTCAAGTTTGGATCCTGGTGCTACAACTGCTGACTGCAAGTTAACTTGCCCTCACTGCATACTGCGCAGACAGCAGCACCTGCCTCAGGGTGGTTGTGAGGACTGCAGGTTATGATAGACCTGCAGTACTTTGGGCACTACCTGGTTCTATTGTAAGTGCCCAATAATCATTAGCTATTATTATTACATTATACAGTTAAAAGAGTTGGAGACATGGTGGGGGGTGCCTGCTGGACCGGGTGTGCCAGAGGTAATGGACTTCTGAAGTGCTGCTAACCAACAGGGGTTGTCGCTGTGTCCTCTTCTAGGTATTTGAGAGACAGCTACAGCTGGCTGTGTCTCTAAAGAAGCCCTTGGTGATCCACTGCCGAGAAGCTGACGAAGATCTGCTAGACATCATGAAAAAGTTTGTGCCCCCTGACTACAAGATCCATAGGTTAGAAGACTGGAACTTCAGCGGGCAAATGAAAGAAACACTTCCCTCCGTCTAGGACGTTAGTTGGAAAGATGAGAAGTTGATGAGGACAGCAGTGATCGTATTCTGTCATTATACACTATCTATTCTTTTTTTTTTTTCCCGAGACGGAGTCTCACCCTGTTGCCCAGGCTGGAGTGTAGTAGTGCAATTTCGGCTCACTGCAATTTCTGCCTCCCAGGTTCAAGCAATTCTCCTGCCTCAGTCTCTTGAGTAGCTGGGATTACCGGCACATGCCACCACGCCCAGCTAATTTTTGTATTTTTAGTAGAGATAGGGTTTTGCTATGTTGGCCAGGCTGGTCTTGAACTCCTGACCTCATGATCTGCCTGCCTCGGCCTCCCAAAGTGCTGGGATTATAGGCATGAGCCTCTGCGCCCGGCCTATACACTATCTTTTCTAAGGAATTAACTATTAGGTTAAACCATTTGAAATGTATCATATTTGACCTTTTTTTTTTTTTTCTCACAAAATAGTAACTTCATATGGTTTGAACTAATAACACTAAATCACCAGTGAGCACAAGGGGCCTTTCGTGCCCTCCTCCTGGGGATGGGTGGAAATGGAGTCTCAGTTCTCAGCAGTGAGGACTGCTCATCTTGAGAGGTTGCTGTGGGGTTTGGTGACAGCACACAGAGCATCTTAGGGTACTTGAAAGGACATTTTCTTTCCTATTTTGAACTTGAAAGCTCCTTTCCCCCCAGTTATGAAAATCAATGTCATATTTTATCAGAATGGCATCTAGGGGTTCTTCAGTTCGGTTTGGTAGACTCTGAACTTATGAACTCCTGCCACGTGTAGGTACTGGGCATTGGCTTGCCTCTTGGGACATCTGGAGGTGCTGCCAGGAGACAGGTTGGATGGTGGCTTCTGCCTACATAGTGTGTGGGACTGGGTGGTCATAGGTGCTGCGGGAGCCAGAGCAGGGGCCCATGATCATAGCCCAACCAGAAGACTCAGGAGGTGATGCCTGGCCAGCTCCTTAAAGATGGTTGAGAGGGGTTGGCTGAATAACAAGGACTCTAGCACCCAAACTGGGTCTTGTCAGATGGCAGAAAAAGGGGGATGGGGCTGTCAGGGCCTTTGGGTACCTAAGCAGAGTGAGTGAAGCCTCTGGCCCGCAGCTGGGCACATACCAATGATGAAGCAGTCAGTTGGCTTTTCTGGTTGGTTGGTTTTTCATTGCTGCATTTTGGGCTAACTTTGAAGGAAATGTAATGGTGGCTGGTAGGCCAGGGCTAAGCTGACCCAACGAGGTGGTATTGCAGGAGGAGGCCCTGAATTTCCAGATTGGTAACTATATATATATGGCACCAAGAACATGAATAGGTATCAGATTAAGAGAAGAAAATTCACCTGTAGTTTGACTCCCCAATGTTTTGTTAGGTTTTCTTTCAGTTCATTTGACTACATGGGCATATCTTTTATATGCTGTCGTTGTCATCATAGGGGCCACAGTTCTTGATTTTGCTCCTCTTCAGTGCTAGGAGCATTTCCTATCCCAGTTCTCTGTGGTGGTCATCTCAGGTGACTGCAGAGCATTCTGCGGTGTGCGTGGTGATCTCTGAGTGATTTCTGATCACTTACCAAGTGCCATCTCGGGGCTTCCTGTGTTGGAGCCGGCCCTTGTCTGTGTTTACTATGGAGTCCTTCCCTAGGATGCAGTCTTCCCATTTCTGGGAATCATTGAAAAGGGGTGATGGGTCTAGTGGGAGCTGGGGGCTTCTACAGAGGGGACTGTGAGCAGCCCTGATGTGGAGTTCTGTCCCCAGGCATTGCTTCACCGGCAGCTACCCGGTCATCGAGCCCCTACTGAAGTACTTTCCCAACATGTCTGTGGGCTTCACGGCAGTGCTGACTTACTCCTCCGCCTGGGAGGCCCGGGAAGCCCTGAGGCAGATCCCACTGGAGAGAATCATCGTAGAAACGGATGCTCCCTATTTCCTCCCTCGCCAGGTAAGGGGGTCTTCAGGCTGAGGGGAGGCACCGGAGGGAGAGGGTGGGGAGGTGGGTGGTCACCCTTAGAAGGTTGGCAGGGCCAGAGCCCCAGTGACTTCCAGGTCCCATCCTGGGCTGTGTAGGTGCCTCCTTGCTGTTAAAGTCTAGGGGGCTGAGAAGCTGAAGGGTAACCACTCTCTTCCAGGCAGTGCAAAGCCCTACCCTGTAGAGGGTAGTCCAAGGAAGCGTGGGACCCTGCTCACCCAGAGCCCCCATGACTAGGACTCTCCCTGCACCTGCAGGTAACGGGGTCTCTACAGGGCAGCCCCAAAGAGGTCCTTGCTGGGGAAGGGACAGGGAGGGAGTTCTAGATTATGACTGTGCACAAATGGCACAATGATGTTATGACCGCTTGATGTCTTCCAGGTTCCCAAAAGCCTTTGCCAGTATGCCCACCCGGGCCTGGCCTTGCATACGGTCCGAGAGATTGCCAGGGTCAAAGATCAGCCACTCTCCCGCACCTTGGCTGCCTTGCGTGAGAACACCAGTCGCCTCTACAGTCTTTAAGCAGAGAAGGTACAGTCCTCAGGAGTTTCCTAGAAAAGGTCATAAAACTCACATTTTGTGTTTTTTTAAAAACCAGGACAAACAAGTCTTTTGTTGCATTTTATTAATGTAAAGAATATAAACATAGTAGGAGCATTAAGCCTGATTTGTTTTGAGTGACATGATTTGGAACCTTCTTCCTTTTCTCTTCCACCCTCCAGGGCGACCAGCAGCCTGACAGAACACAGGCTGGCTTGAAGTCTGTGTCTCAGGTCGAGGATGTGTTTGGAGAACTGATTGGAACACAGAAAACCAGGACAGGATGTTTAACTCGAAGGGGGGCAAAAGGGTTCCGGTTGGGGGGGGGGGGGGGGGGGGTGTGGAATGAGGGGTATGGGGACTGCCTGTAATAGCACTGGGGTTTTGCCTCCCAGCCAAAATGCTCCAGGGTGGGCAGCAAAGAAGAGTGTGATATGAGGGTACAGTGAGTTTGGCAGTCCAAATTCTGTTCTCTGCAGCCTGTGTTTTTGAGCAGTTTGTGAATAAAGTCACCCGCCTACTCGTCTAAGCACATGTGGGTGTGTAACTCAGTTCCTGGTTCTCGGTTCTAAAAACAGACTCCCAACTGGGAAACCTTTTGGGGGAAATTAACTGGAGACCTATCTCAGAGGTTTATTTGCTTGCAACCAGTGAAGTCGTTCTCTTTCCTTCCCTGGATGACTCTTCAATTTGACTGTCACTGTTCTGGTGTCAACTCCAGCGTCAGCACAGGCAGAAGGACTTCAACTGCTGGTCTCATTGGTTTCACTGCCATTGATATGGGGTGTGCAGAGGAGCACTCATTGTTCATGATGGAGATCCAGGACAGACTGGGGGACTCCAGGAAGAGGCCTTCTTGGGGAAGAGGACCCCAAAGGAGGTACTTCCTACTCACTGATGCCCTCAGGGCTGCTGTGTGGGTGTGTTAAGCTGATAAGGTTCAGCTTGCGGCAGAAACTACCTGCTAGTCTTGTGTCAGGGGTTCCCAGCTTCCTTTTGTTTCACTTTTGCCTCTTTCTCTGGAACATTTGACCAAAATAATCCTCATTTCATCTTGCGTAACAGTCCCTTGTGTGCCCTGCCCAGGTTGAGAGGTGAATCAATGTAGTTCTCTGAAGCTCTGCAGGGCAGCTCAGCCATGTTATATTGTCTATGCAGAATAAGCAGGCCTGGTGTCCGCAAATGTACCAGTCCCTCTCCTGCTTCTCCTGGGTGCCCCCTTGCCTTTGCCTCTCCTGTGTCCTGTCTTTTTGTGTTTTAAAAGTCAGAGCCTCTCCTTCACCTTTTGAGCAACGGAGTCATCTCAAGTCCTGAGCTCTGCTCTGCCGCCTGCTGGTCCCTCGTAAAGGTATATTCGTTACAGGCCCTAGAGGTTCTAATGGTCCAGGGTTAAGTGAGAGGAGACTGTATTTTGTTTCAAAGGATCCTTCACCCTGATCTCTTGCAGTGAGGTGGATAGGTCACCTGGAGTCCCTCGTCTGTGTTCTTGGAGGCTTACATTGTAAAATACGTCCCTTATGGAATCCTAAATTCCTCTAGGTGTTTTTGGAAGGCGCATTTGAGCCTTGTGAGCTAAAATGGAATGGATTTAATATTTCCTATCTGGTATTTCCGTCTTGCCCCGGTACACAAGTCACTGGCCTGGAACTCAGCCTTGATTCACTGTCTGTCTTCATGGATCAGCTGTGCCGTTATGTTGTCTGTGCTGCAGATTTGCCCATGTGGGAAGTCGGGGTGGGACCTGATCTCCTGCTTGGAAGATTTGGGGACTGCTGAGTATATCAAAGTGCTTTATTGTCACCAAGTGAACTGCAGCACAACCATCTCCTCTCCACAAGCCCTGAAGTCAGTACTGCCTGCAGGTGAAACCAACCAGTCCTGTGTTAGAGGAGGAAAAGCGATGATGACATGGAAGTCTCCAAGCCTGTGCCATCCACCTGCCAAGGAAAAGCACAAGGTGCTATCTACTTTTCTCTCTAGGATTTAGATTATCATTTATGTGCTGTTACATAGTGAAACCTCACCTGTGTGGGCGTGAAAGTTGGTTGGCATTGTTTTTGATTCAGCTTTTTGGATGGCTGATTGTTTTCACTGTGCTGCGGGAATGCCTCTGTATTTTTTCCCCTCTTTGGCCATCTTTTTCTGAAAATAAAGTGATGGATCCTCCAGCCAACCCAGTCTCTCTGTGTTTGTGTAGACTTACCTGAGTGATGCAATGGTTTAATCTGGTTGTTGGCCAGCTTTGTAACCCAAGAATCCAGATAGCTGGAGACTTTCTTGAGTATCCATGTGGCTCTCTGTAAAATTAAACTGCATATAAGAATTCTTAAAGTTTGCCCAGGCATGGTGGCTCACTTCTGTAATCCCCGCACTTTGGGAGGCCAGGGCGGGCAGATCACTTCAGGTTAGGAGTTCGAGATCAGGCTGGCCAACACTGTGAAACCCTATCTCTACTAAAAATACAAAAATATAGCTGAGTGGGGTGGCACACGCCTGTAGTCCCAGCTATTCGGGAGGCTTAAGCAGGAGAATCACTTGAACCTAGGAGGCAGAGGTTGCAGTGAGCCAAGATCGTGCCACTGCACTCCAGCCTGGGTGACAGAGTCTCTCCCCTCCCCCTGTCTCCCCCCAAAAAAGAATTCTTTTTTTTTTTTTTTTTTTTT
>NC_045435.1:50718788-50758604 GCF_002776525.5 Piliocolobus tephrosceles | reverse complement strand
GGCTAATTTTTTTTTTTTGTATTTTTAGTAGAGACAGGGTTTCACCGTGTTAGCCAGGATGGTCTCGATCTCCTGACCTCGTGATTCACCCACCTCAGCTTCCCAAAGTGCTGGGATTACAGGTGTGAGCCATGGCATCCAGCCAAGAATTCTTAAAGTTCTACAGCCTTAGAGTGTTAAGTAATTTTACCGCCTGGGAACTCAGATGCACTGCCTCTTTCTAACCTATGTAGATACTTTCTTTTCTTTTTTTTTGTTTCCAGCACAAGGCTGTAGGAGGAAGAAAAATCTAGTCCCTGGGGGTGTTGATGAATCAGTTGGATGGTGGGCGTTGGACTGAATTCCTGATGCCTCTGGGTAAACTCTGGAGGAAATTCTGTTTCATTACTTGCACTCAGCCCCCCTATTTTGTACTAAGGTATTCTTGAATACAGGTGCACTGGCCAAAAAGTAAACTTACACATAAAAAGGAAGGCTCTCTCGCAAGAATACTGAACACCTTTGAAGTCTCTGTTGCTGCCTTGTCTTTTAGATACAATTTTTGATGATGTATCTTTGGCATCGTTCTGAACTTTGTCTCAGTTCGTTCACAGTCAAATGTGCAGTTGGCTTTCACTCAGTGATGGTCCTTGTGATTGTCTGTCCTTGACTTTTCTGGTGTTTCCATCTTTCTGTAGGAAACTTGGGACCGATACTCATCATTTGCTCTGAGCACCTTCATTTTGCTTCATTCATTTTTGTAAAGTAAGGGCGAATGGCCACCAGAATGTACAGTGATTGAAGAAGCAAACTCTGTCAAAGATGGTGATTAGTGGCCAGCCAGTCCCTCTCAGGGTCACTGTATTAAAAAGTGCTCATTTGCCAGTGACATCTTTTTTTGGTTTTGATTTTTTTTTTGAGACTGAGTGTCACTCTCTCGCCCAGGCTGGAATGCAGTGGCCTGATCTTGGCTCACTGCAACCTCCGTCTCCCAGGTTCAAGTGATTCTCCTGCCTCAGCCTCCTGAGTAGCTGGGATTACAGGCGCCCACCAGCATGCCTGGCTAATTTTTTTTTTTTTTTTTTATTTAATTTTAAGTAGTGATGAGGTTTTGCTGTGTTGGCCAGTTTGGCCTTGCACTCCTGATCTCAGGTGACCCACCCGCCTTGACCTCCCAAATGCCAGTGACATTTGAAAGTGGATTCAGATGAAGGTGGGTAGCTTAGTGGAGGCGTCTCAACTCTTCTATGTGCACTGTCTTAGGAGAATTTCTGAACACACACCTATAAGTGTATAAGAACTTAAATACATGTGCTGTTATGCTAATTATACACAAGGTAAAAGTTTTTTCACAAGGAGAATTTTTTTTCTCCAGCAAATAGCTCGCTCACCCTAGGGGTACCTACACCCCACTTTAGAGACGATCAGTTATAGTGGTATCATTAAACGATGCATGAAGGAGTCGGTTTAAGAAAGCTGATACAGGAACATGTTTGAAATAATACATTTTCTCAAAGGTGTCCTCTGACCATTTTCTTTGATAAATTATATTTCTGCCCATTGTTGACTTGAAATTGTCCTCACCCTGCTACCACGTTCACCCAGTGTACTCTGAAGAAAAATGAATGAAAATGGAAACCTCTCTCATCCTAGGCAGTGGAGCGAGGGAAGCCGCACTGGCTGAGAGGCCGTGGAGCCAGATGGAAAAGCAGCACCTGAGCCCTCTGACGATGGACGTGAGTTGGCCACGTACTTGCTGTGTGACTTTGGGAAAGTTAACTTAATTTCTCTGAGCTTTAGTTTTCTCCCTCATAAGTGGGCTTGCTGTGAAAATGAAGTGAAATCACATTAATCTGCATGAGTATTTAACATGGTGCCTGGTGCACATCAGGGGTGTGGCGGTAAGTGCCGGCTGCTCTAGTAATTGAATGCTTAGCTACGTGCCGGGCCCTGTGCCTAGCAGCTACGGCTCATGTGAGATCTCACGTTCAGTCTTGGCAGTAACTCAGCAAGGTAGGCATTTTACATGTGAGGAGCCTGAGAAATTCAGTCTTGGCCTGGATCATACAGCTGGTATCCAAATTCAGGTCCAAAACGAAAGCCCAGATCTTTGCACTACACCTTGTTGCCTGGCACAGGTGAGAGTGCCCAGTCCACGGTGGGGCGCAATATCTGTTTCTATTTGAATGACCCAGGCGAGCTAGTAATAATACTTGTGATTCCTTTGAGAGAGAAGTAAGTTCTTGTCTTTGGTGGGGGAAGCATCAGGTGACCAGCATTTGTTCAGAGCCCGGTACCCATGCTCTCCCAAGCCCAATCAGTGGGTGCTTTCTCAAAAAGAAACCAGCTCCTGACCACTTTGGCCATTTTGGGCCTTCGCTCCTCTTCTCTAGCTATTGATAAGAGGGCTGTGGGCAGTTAGTGATAACCAAGGTTGTATCCTAACTAAGTGACAGAGCTGAGATGGTTACGTTCCAGGACAAGTGTGTTGATCTCTGTACCCACTTGTGCCAGGTGCCTGGGGAGGTAGGGGCATGGCTGTCGGGGTGGGGGGGGTTAGTGGGGGGCCTGCAGTGTGCTGTGACACCTGAGAAGGGGCTTCTTTTTTTTTTTTTTTAATCCCCACATCTTTATACCCATGGCCTAACCAATGTAAGTGAATTTCTATCAATCAACAAGTCATATTTTAAAATTGAACTTTTGTTTACAGATACTTGTAGATTCACATGGAATTGTAAGAAGCCATTTCCCATTAGCCATTTACTAAGTAGCCTGGGGATCTTGTTAAAATGCAGATCCTGATAGATTAGGGCTGGGGTGCTGCCCAAGATTCTGCATTTCTAAGAAGTTCCCGGATGACGGTGGTGTTCACAGACCACAGCTCCTATGTGAGGGAGAGCAGTTGGGTTTCTGTCTGTCTGCCGCACCTGATCAGTGGTTAGTGCCTGAGTGTGGGGCGGCCAGAATTTTACTTGAGGAGACACTCGGCTCCTAGCACCCTCTGTGGTGCGGGTTTCCCAGAGTGCGGGCATTACCCCAGCTGTCTCTGCAGACAGCTTCCTGCATGCTTCTTACAAGTGCTCAGATGGCTGAGTTGGCAAGTGGGCGGTGCTGCTCTTTGGGGCCGCCTTGTTCTTTGCCTTTCCCTCCCTTTAGTGATGTGTCCCATCCGTTGCCCACACTCAGTCCACACGTTTAGGCTAAGGTGGGCGTGACTGAGTGGCCTTTCCCCGGGAAGACCAGTGTCGTAACTGGAATTAAGTTGTTGAACATAAGAGTCAAGGCTCATGTCTGCTGTAAGCTGGAGTTGAGGGAATGTTTGGGGATCCCACCAGGTATCAGTAAGGGAACCACGGTGACAGCCAGCCTTGCCCACATGAGGCATCTGCTTTGTCAGTAGTGGCCTTCTCAGTAGTGGAGAAGGGAGGAAGGAGAACGCAGCTCTTTCAGCGCTGTCTAGCAGTGCCCAAGAGCCGCTGGGCACCTCACTTAACGTCTAACTTCAAATTCATTCTTGGGCATTCCTGTCTTCCTCTCCGATCTTGAATGGATGTTGGCTCCGATAATGTCATCCTGAAGTTTCTTTGTCCACACAGGCCTGGCTGGTTGTTAATAAGCTGTTAGTGCAGCCTTGCACTCAGGAAGCCCTGATGTGTAAAGGAACTGTGTCTTTGTTCTTCCTCTCTTCCCTTTCTCTTAGTCCCACTTTCTCTCTCCTCTCTCTTCCTCTCCCTCCTCGTTTTCTCCCTCCCTCCTCCTCTTCCCCTTTCCCTCCTGCTCTCCCCCTTTGTCTCCTCCTCTAAGAAACCCAGTCTTAATTCCGTACAATGCGTGCACATACAGTAGCTTCTTTGCTTGAGTGAGCTGGTGTGGTTAGGTTTTCTAAGCATGCACACTGGCCTTACTACTTGTCCTTTTATTCCCTTCCCACAGACCGTAGACCAATAATTATTTTCATTTTTATTATTTTGATTTTTTTAAAGTGAAATGTTAACTTTTCCTCTTTGAAATAAATTCCCATTTGGAACATCAGCCTACAGTTTGAACATTTATTCACCTCCTGAGCTTGTACAACAGTCGTGGGAGTTGCGGCAGAAGCAAGTGAAAGGCCAGATGAGCGCTTCTAGGCTTGGGAGGAAGAGAGAGGTGAGTGAGGCTTGTGGGCAATCACTTGTCAGCTGGGGCCTCTGGAAAGGAAGAGGTTGAGTCAGAATGCTGGGCGTACTGTCCTGCTAGTGTTTTTCTTCTATGGTGACATTGCAGGTGGGATGTAATGGTGGGGGTTGCGGGAAAGCACTGGCCTTGGAGTCAGACTGTTGTGCCCTGGGTAAGTCACCTCAAAGCTGAGTCTTGGTTTCCTCGTTTGCACAGCGGGGTGAATGCTACCCCTGCTGTTCCCCAGGGGTGAAGGGTCACTGCCTTGGTGACGACAGTGCTTTGCAGATGTGCAGGTGTTTTCTGCCACCTCAATCAGTCGGGCGGTTTCTTTTTTTCTTTTACAAGAAGAGGGGATTCAAAGCAAACCCTTTGCTTAACTCAGGAAGCTCTAATATTTGAAGGCACTGCTTAACAGCCTGCAGAACCTGTTCTGAGTACTACTTTGGCGCCAATTCCTTTTTGTTTGTGGAGTAAAATTACGCAGTGAAGATGGTGTAACACCAAATAATTGTAGACTCCCGCAATAGGTAAAATAGCTCCATTTTACAGTTAAGGAAGCTGAGATTCAGCTGAGGCCCCAAAGCTAGCTAATGTACTAGTTCTTAGAACATTCTTTGAACACAAAGACTATGATGAACTCCCCTCTGAGCCACTCACAAATACTGGCCAACCACTCTCCTGCAGATCTTTGGGAAAGGGAAATTAGAAGTTCTTTTGGAGAGGCGGAGATTGGGGAAAACTCTCGTCACCCACAGAGTGAACTCCCACGTGGGGCTGCAAGGAAATCAAGCAGCCCTGGTCCAGGCAGGACTCACCTTTGGCCTCTTCCCAGAGGATGTCCTGAAGAAACTTCCCCAGGGCCTGGCTGTGCTGCTGGTACTGAACCCCTGACAGCTTGATTCCAACATCAAAGGGGGCGTTGAACTAGGAGGCAGGGCAGGGAGGACCCAGGAGATGTCAGAGGTCATGCCCATCCCCATCCCAAAGGGGGCTCTGGGCTGTCTGCTCTCTCCTCAGGAGTGGAGAGGGAGAATGGCCTTTGGGCCCCAGCAGGGACTGCCAAGTGACACCTCAGCCAGATTCTCTTCCTTTCTCAGGGCCACAGCTCACCTTCCCATTCACCATCTGTCAGACACTTACTTACCTTGCGGTCTCATGCCTCCCAGCCTTAGCCTCTAGGGGGATTGCTGATAAAAGCTGTGGTGGCCCCTGGTATGAGACTTTTTTCTCCTTTGCAGTTTTGAAGACAAACGGTTGAGTCACCAATGGCAGCATTTCGGGCCCTGGCAGGGGGGTCTGCCCGGCATTCTCAGCACTGGCCTACTGGCCTTCTATTCCTTCCCTGCCCCCAGCTCTTTCTGCTTTCCCTCTTGTCTGTTTCTTCTCCTTTTTTTTTCCTTCCCTAGGTATTTTTTCCTCTCATATGCATAACCCTTTCTTTGATGCCTGGAAAATCAAAAGGAAGCTGATGTTTTCCTAGAAGGAGGCTCTGAACCAAGTCCTCCTTTCTGTGCCTCCATTTCTCCCCCTCTACAGGGAGAGCTCCCCATCTCTCCCGTTTTCCAGGCGTTCCTGAGATGTTTTTCTGGAGCTCAAAGCTTTAAGTGGGAAGGAACTCTGCTGCAGCCACATGGCTGACTTTCCTTGGGAGCTCAGATTGCCTCTCTTTGCCAGTGGCTGCATTGGTGCCAGTGGCTGCATTGGTGCCTGGCCATGTTGGGCGCTGTCTTATCTTGAATCAGGGAAGGATCTTAGTGCTGGGTCATTTGGTCCTCACAGTAGAAGCCCAAGCACAGTTGGAGGCCAAGGACTAGGATGCAGGACTTTTAAACCCACCTGGCCCTGAAAACCGCTTTAGTCCCATTCCCTTTCTCTGCGTCAGGCCAGGCATCCTCAGGGCCTCCCTGTGGGGTAGGCACTACCACTGTACCCGTTTTACAGGTGTGGACACAGGCGCAGAGAAACTATTAACCAACCAATAATGTGTTCCCTTTTTGAAATCTCCCTCCCCTTAACTCCACCATGAAGATGGACCCAGTGGGGAATGACATGATTGATTTTTTTTTTTTTGGTAAGGAAAGTTGGGGCCTTCCATTCCCTCCGGTAAATACTCATTTTTCTTCCACTGCTGAGGCAAATGCAGGGTGGCCCATCACCTGGCAGACATCTTAGTGAACAGGAGCAGCGGTCTGGGAGACTGCTGGGCTGGCCTAACACCTGGCGCTGTGGTACAGGCAAGTGAGAGGTGTCATGGTGCTGGCTGGTGGTGGGGGCCAGCTTCCCTCTTGGCCTCAGTGGCCCATCTGTTCAATGGGAGTGGGACTTGGTCTCCAAAGTCTTCTACTCTGAAACTTGATTTTGGGAGGGAAACGTTTGTGGGGAGGTAGAGGGGCCTGAGATGAGAGAGGTGGGTGGGACACTAGGTTGTGAGGGGTTTGGTAGTGGGGCACTCCCGGGCTCTGCAGCCGCTCCTCTTCTGGCAGCACCAACACCCCCCAGGTGTTTGACTTCTGGTTCCAGCCAAGGCAGCGTGGGTCACATGCTCTGAGTCTGGCTTTCACAGAAACTGCAACGTTCCCGCTGTACCAACCCCACCTTGCATCATCAGCCACCAAGACCTCTTTCTCATCTGGGCTAATGTGCAGCTCCTCTGGCTGGGATGACCATGTGTGGAGCTGGCCGTCTCACCAGCAAAATATCCTGGTTTTGGCATAAGGATATGCAGCTCTTTCAAATGGGAATCTAGTGTATCCTATCATGTAGAGGAAAGGTCTGAACACCACTAGGCACTGGTGAGGATGAGAGCGAGCAGGGGCTGGGGGAGCTTCCGACGGCTTTATTCCTCGACTGGAGAAGAGTATGGTGAACAGGCAGGCAGAGGCCAAGGCGGGCACATTTCACTCCTTCTCTGGAAGGAAGAGGCCTCCCCGGGGCCACTGTGCGCTGTCTCTGTTCATCAGAGCAATGCGGAGGAAGAGGGCTTGGGGACTGGAATCAGCCCTGACCTTGCGTTGCATCTCTGCCACACTCCGCTGTGGTACGTTGGGCAAGTGAGTTCCCCTCTGAACCGTTCCTCGGCTCTAAAGTGGGAATAATGCCAGCCCTGCTTACCTCACAGCTTGTCGTAGGGAGGAGGTGGGGCGGTTAGAGGTGAAGCTGGTATCCTCCGGCACAGTGTTTAATAACTGCCATTATTAAGTGCTACCTTGGGGGAATCCTGCCTTAGCCGTGAAATGGTGTCACTAACCAAATGCTTAGAAGAAACCATTCCCTGAACCTCAGCCACAGGAAGTTTATGTAGACAACCCCGTAAAATCCTTTACTCCCTCCTCCTCTCCATCTCTGGGTTGTCTTAACTTTCTCCTTGCCCCCCACACGATTTGTCAGAGCAAATCGTCCAGACCTGCCCTCCTTGCCTCCAGGTGAGGTGAGTGAGTGCTGGAGCCTGGGCTGGCGCCGGCTCTCCCATCCAGGGTGCTATTTCAAAGCACTCCATCCCCCAGTTCAGGCCCTAGAAGCCCCTGAGTAAAACACGGTTTTCTGCAGAGAAACATCTTCAGTCTGAGCCTGCCGTTTATTTCTGGGTGTCTTTGCCTCTGGGCACTGTATTTTCTGTCCCCTTTGAGTTACCTGGAGGCTCTGGCACCCTCTCTCCCCTGCCCAGTCTCCCTCCATCCCTATTCTGTTGTAGCAAAGTTACTTCTCCCAGATGTTTTTCTCTTAATGGGCAAAGACCTCACAGAGCCCAGGGCAGAGCTCAGCTCCTGTGATACTGGTTTTATAGTTCTGGGGAGCTTGTAGTTGGGGCCCTGTTCACTGCCACCTGTCCCTGCCCTCCCTCTCCCGACCCCACCCTCGCCGCCACAGAAACATAAAACTGCAGAGGTACCAACCTGGATTTCCAGTTCATCCTCTGCCTGATCTCCATCTTCCGGGCGGAGCCAGCCTCCTAGAGCTCGGGGCTGCAGCTTGGCTGGTGGCTTCTTGGACTCTTTTCTCTGCTGGAAGGGGGAAATAGTCTCTTTAGGACCCCAAGCCCCCATGTCCTTCCAGAAAGAGTGAGGTCAGACCCAGTCCTTTGTGCTCTGGGAGAAGGCCGAAGCCCAGAGATTGCACCGCTGCTCTAGGTCACAGAACTGGTTGCTAAGTGGCAGGGCCGGAACAGGAGACCCTAGTCGGCATGTGGGGCTCTGTGGGAAGCTCTCACCTGGACTCTCTGGTGGTCAGGGCTCAGGAAGCTGGAGCCTGCCATGGCCAAGTCCAGCCAGAGCAAGCCGAGGAGCAGGAGGCTGCAGACATTCCCTGGGGAGGGCATGGCCTCAGCTGGGTTGCAGACAGGTGGACCTGGGGGAGAGAGGGTCTCCAGGCAGCCGCCTCCCCTTCTCATGTGCCTCTGAGCTAGCTCAGGTAGGAGCCCAGCAAATGGCGTGAGGGGGCTTCACTATCTGGGGTCCTGACTGCTGTGTAGACAGGACCCCCCTCCACCTCCCAAGGTAGAAGAGAATGGATGTGTGTTCTCTTCTCCAAGGCTGTTCAGGGCAGAATGCCTGCAGCAAGACTCGATAGGGGGCTGGGGGTCCTCCCCAGTGCCTTTTGTCCCTCACTCCTTCTCATGAGGAGTGAGGAAGCTGAACCAGCAAGGGCCCCAGGGGACTTAGTGGGGAGGGGGATTAGAGGCAGCTCCTAAACGAAGCCTTGTCTCTGAGCAGCCAGACAGACTCAGATTGTCCAACATCCCCTGTGTTTAGAGGGGACTCCTGAGGCCCAGAGAAGTTAAATGAACGGGCAGCAGTCACGGGCAATAAACCTGTCAGCAAACATGCACGCAGAGAGTGGAGAGAGAGCCTACCTGCAATTCCTGGCGGAGGTGGTGCCTGGTGGCTGTCGGGTCCTTATATAGGAAGGCTGGTGTTTGTTTTAAACCAGCAACCCCATCTCAGAGGTGGCCTAGCTTCCGTGGGGCTGATGTACAATGTACATTCCTTGGGAACTAAAAATGTTCATGTCCTCTGGGTAGAAGTCAACAGTGGAGGTCAGATGCCCTGCGGGATTGCTGGGTTGGCGAGGGGTGAAGCATGTGCTCCAGCTGTCCCTGAACACAGGGTGGCAGGGTGCCCCAAGTGGGCATGGCCCTGGTGGAGGAGGGAGGGAGGAGAGTGGCTCTGGGGTCTGGGTGCGGCTTTGTTGCTGTGTGACCTTAGCTTACTCGCCCTTTCTCCCTGTGTAAAATGAGGCTGTCGTCACTAGGAGAGCTCTGAGATCTCCCCAGTCTGGCGCCCCGTTGTTTCCCATGTGCTGTTGCTGCTCTGGCCTCTGTGAGCCCTGGGAGCCCGCGGGGAGCCAGGCTGGTGATCCTACACCTTCCCGAGGAGGAGAGTCCTACCTTCGGGTTGAGCAGACTGCTCCTGATCATCTTCTCCAGACAGCGGGTGTGGGGATAACTTCAGCCAGTGGCTGCGCTTCCGTCCTTTCTGCCAGGTGCTGTGACATGACTGCCTGGCCTGGCGTTTTTTCTCATGGGAGTTTGCCTTGCCTTGCCTTCCCCCAGCAGCTTTGGTCCCTTTTAGCGGATGCCTCTTCTGAGAGGGAAGTGCATTGGACCTGGAGGTGGAAGATCTGCGCTTAGCGCTTAGCACAGGGCTGGCTCCTCCCTCGTCGACTGGCCTTAGGCAGACCACAGATAATTCCCCTTACCCAGAGTCTTTGAGGGTGAAATGAGGCGATGGGGGGAAAGGTGGCTTCTAACCTGTAAAACACCCTGCAGATGACAGCGGTGTCATACCAGGCCCGTAGGACTTCCCAGCACAGGCCGAGGCCACTGCCTCATTTCCCTTGGTCCCAGGAATTTCTTCCCTTCTCGGGTGCTTCATCCAACTGGTCCCTGGCAGGAACCCCTAAGGGCCAATGAGTTGTCTGCAGAGAAGTTCTAGCAGTTCAGGAGAGGAGCTCACCTTAGGCTGGGGCTTGCCGCGGGGATGTTAGCAAAGGCTCCAGGAAAGAGGCCTGTGGGGAACTTGGGGCAGGGCTTTGAAGGCAGGGCTTTGCGACAAGCAGAGGGGAGGTGAAGGTGTGGGTAGGGTATGTCAGTGCAGCAAGGAGAAGGCTGGATGGCTTGGAGGAGGATGGCGATGGGGTCATAACAAAAACATTAGAAGGTGGTTTGGGGCCAGGTGATGGATGCCTTGGGAGCTGCTAGCCCAGTAAGTTTGGGCTCTTTTTGCAGGAGGGCAGCCACCGAGGATTCTTGAGGAGAGAGACCATAGTATGAATGAAAGAGTTGGAAAGACGAATTTAAGGCACTGGAGGCTGAATCCTTTATTTTGCTAGAAGAAAAACTGAATGCCAGAAGGGCCGCACTTTGCCCAAAGCTATACAGCCATCAGGGGCAATGCTGGGACTCTCCCATGGATCTCTTGGCTCCTAATACAGTGCTCTTTCTGATATGCCATCTGGCTCCGTAATGAACGTGGTGTTCCAGGAAAATCAGTCTGCGCTGAACAGGATGGAATTGGGGCAGGATGTCCAGTGAGGAGGACATTTAGGCAGCAGAGCAAATGATTGCCAAATGACCACCTATCCTACTTAAAAGATCAACCTCGGGGTGGATTGGAGCTTTCTTTTTTTCTTTTTTCTTTTTTTTTTGAGATGGAGTCTCGCTCTGTTGCCCAGGCTGGAGTGCAGTGGCGCAATCTTGGCTTACTGCAAGCTCCGCCTCCTGGGTTCACGCCATTCTCCTGCCTCAGCCTCCCAAGTAGCTGGGACTATAGGCGCCCGCCACCACGCCTGGCTCATTTTTTGTATTTTTAGTAGAGATAGGGTTTCACCATGTTAGCCAGGATGGTCTCGATCTCCTGACCTCGTGATCCACCCGCCTCGGCCTCCCAAAGTGCCGGGATTACAGATGTGAGCCACCGCGCCCGGCCTGGATTGGAGCTTTCTAGAGTCTCTTGGGACAGCAGAAGCACAGACCGGGTTGGACTGTATCTTTAAGTGGGACATGAGGGACAAAGTACCTCCTGTTGGTAAACATCTCACCACCAGCCCACTGTGGTGGCTAAAATCCCACCTTTAGTCCCAGCAACATGTGAGCATGTCACCAGGAGGTCTTCACAGACCTGTCTGCCACCTGAGTGTAGACATCTTTTGGTCCTGGAGCCCAGAGAGGCTGAATGTGGAGAGGGTAGAGAGAGGCCTGTAGTCCTCAGGGAAGACTTGCAGCTTTTTCAGAGCCACCAACTCCATTAAAAAAAAAAAAAATTTCCAAACAGAAAAACCCTAACTATGGTGACCAGGTACCTCCTGAGACATGAAGCTTCCACTTACCTGGACCCTGGAGGCCTCTCCAGGCAGACCTGCCAGTGTTGATCCTAGATAAGACCACCAGCAAGTAAACACCCACTGCGCAAAGCTGTGTTATCTTTGGGGAACTGAAATGTCCCCTGGGAGTTGGAAACTCCCCTAGCCACATACCACAGAGTCGAGGAAGGAACAGCTGATGGACAGAAGAACCATGGCGGGAGGAGGCACCCGGAAGCTACCTCACGGTCCTCTTAGTTACGGAATGGAGGAGAGATGCTGGCCGGAGGACACAGCAAATCTGAACGAGAGGAGCTTGGAGGAAGCCCGAGTGACCTGGAGGGGACTGACTGATCTTCCTCATTCTTTCCAAGTGTGAATAATAACCAAGCCCAGTTTGTCAACTCCTTGAGGGTGAGGACGAAGCCCTGTCCTCCTTTTTGGAACTTGGTGGGGGCTCAGGAAGCAGGTTCTGTCCTGTTGGTGGCTTTCCTTTCCGTTGTAGGTCTCTTGAGGGCCTGCCTTCATGAAGGCACATGATTGACTCATCATTTGTGAATTGATTGCTATATGTAAAGGGCATCTGAGACCAAATTATCTTCATATACTTTTCATTGTAATTTTATTTGTACTGATAATTAGTTGGTTTAGCAAGCTCTTTTTTCATAGATTTGGCTAAACTTCAGTGTGAAAGAGGCAAATTCTGGGGTTCTAGAAAGAGATTTTATTCTTTGATATAGGGCCGTTTGGTGGGGTTTCTTTTTGGCCTAGTTGTAGTTTCCATAATTTCTAGATTCACATTTTCCAGTAGACATATACAGGCATACCTCGGAGGCATTACAGCTTTGGTTCCAGACCACAATGAAGTGAGTCACACGAATTTTGTTGGTTTCCCCGTGAATATAAAACTTATGCTGATACCATACTATAGTCTAAGTGTGCAACAGCATATGTCTAAATGAATATACATATATATTTTTTTGAGACAGGGTCTTGCTCTGTCACCCAGGCTGGAGTGCAGTAGCACTATCACGGCACACTGCAGCCTCCACCTCCCTGGACTCAGATGATCCTCCCACCTCAGCCTCTCAAGTAGCTGGGACTACAGGTGCACATCACCACACCTGGTTAATTTTTGTATTTTTTGTAGAGACAGAGTCTTGACACGTTGCCCAGGCTGGTCTTGAACTCCTGGCTTAAGTGATCTGCCGGACTTTGCGTCCCAAAGCGCTGGGATTACAGATGTGTAGTCTTTGAAATCCAGTGTGTGTTCTTACAGTGCATTTCAGTTTGGAGTAGCCATGTTTCCAATACTCAGCAGCCACATGGGGCTCATTCTAGGTAGGTGGCCATCGCTCTGAAATCCTCCGTAACCTTAGCCACGCTCTCTCATCCCTCCTCTTCGCCAAGCTCTGCCTCTCTCACTGGGGCTTCCCTAGCTTCTGGCCATCTTGGGGCCAAAGCTCTAACACTTTGCCTCTCTTGTGTCTTCAATCTGTTCCCCTCCAATGGCTTCTGATTTCTGCCTTAAAATACACCCAGGTTCCTAATCCTGAAAATGTCTGTTGTGCACCGATCCCACCCTCCCCTCATGTTACCATCTCCATTTCCTTTCCCTTTCCTTGTGTCTTCTTCGTTACTGTGTCCTGGCCCCTCAAAACTCGAACTTGACTCTCATCCCCACCGCTGTACTGAAACTGTTCTCTCAGCGTTGCTGGTTATCCAGACTTTTAGTCTTTGGACTGCCAAGAACCATAGGACCTCAGGATGGGATGTGGCCTGGAGGGCCATCTAATCTCAATTTCCAGATACAGACCTGTGTTGGGTTGTGTTGGATTCATGAGGAAAGCTTCATAAGTTTTATGCATGTTTATAAGACTCCATCCTTGGATTCTGATCCAGTAACTCTGGCGTGGGGGCCCCAGAATCTGTTTCAAGTATCTCAGGTAATTTTAATTATAAATTACCAAGTATCCCAGGTAAATTTTGATTATAAATGCTTGCTTCCAGCAGAAAATCTAAACATATGGAAGATGAAATCTTTCTCTCTGAATACCCCAATTCAGTTTCCACTAATGTGAATATCTTTTTTTTTTTTTTTTTTTTGAGACGGAGTCTCGCTCTGTGGCCCAGGCTGGAGTGCAGTGGCCAGATCTCAGCTCACTGCAAGCTCCGCCTCCTGGGTTTACTCCATTCTCCTGCCTCAGCCTCCCGAGTAGCTGGGATTACAGGCGCCCGCCACCTCTCCCGGCTAGTTTTTTGTATTTTTTTAGTAGAGACGGGGTTTCACCGTGTTAGCCAGGATGGTCTCGATCTCCTGACCTCGTGATCCGCCCATCTCGGCCTCCCAAAGTGCTGGGATTACAGGCTTGAGCCACCGCGCCCGGCCTAATGTGAATATCTTATATAACCATAGTACATTTATCAAAATTAAAACACCAATGTTAGCACATTACTGTTAATCTCCAGACTATTTGTAAGTCACCGGTTTTTCCATTGTGCCATCTGTTCTTCCTTTTCTTTCCCTTGTCATAACCACTTTTAGAGGGTTTTGAATGGTATCATTTTGTCTTCACCGTCAGCTTATTACTATACTGTGCTGTTGTATTCTTTGAGTGGTTGCTCTAGGATTTACAAATATGACTTCAGTATATTGCAGAATACCTTCAACAACTACAATATCCTTTCACAGATAGTGTAAGAACTGTAGCACAGAATGCTTTCATTTCCCCACTTCTATTCTTTGTGATATTATTGTCACACGTTTTATTTTTACATAAGCTATGAGCCCCACAATGCATGTGAAATAGCCAATGTTTTTAGAGAGACTAAAGAAATTAAAAAGTCTTATGAACTCAGGTATTTACTATCGTGTTGCTCCTTATTCCTTAGTGCAGATCCATTTTTCTTTTCTTTTTTATTTGAGACAGGGTCTCACTGTGTCACCTGGGGTGGAGTGCAGTGGTGTGATCTCAACTCAGTGCAGCCTCCGCCTTCTGGGCTCAACTGATCCTCCCACCTCAGCCTGTAAGGGGATATCTGTAAAGGGATATTGGAGTTGTTGAAGGTATTTGCAATATGTTGAAGTCATATTTGTTTGTTTGTTTGTTTGTTTTGAGATGGAGTTTTGCTCTGTTGTCCAGGTTGGAGTGCAGTGGCGTGATCTTGGCTCACTGCAACCTCTACCTCCTGGGTTCAAGCAATTCTCCTGCCTCAGCCTCCCGAGTAGCTGGGACTACAGGCATGCGCGACCACACTCAGCTAATTTTTGTATTTTTAGTAGAGATGGGGTTTTGCCATGTTCTCCAGGCTGGTCTTAAACTGACCTCAAGTAATCCACCTGCCTAGGTCTCCCAAAGTGCTGGGATCACAGGCGTGAGCCACCGTGCTGGGCCTGAAGTCATATTTGTAAACCCTAATTTTTGTATTTTTTTGTAGAGACAGGGTCTCACCATGTTGGTCAGGCTCGTCTCATACTCCTGGGCTCAAGCAATCCTGTTGCCTCAGCATCCCAAAGTGCTGGGATTACAGGTGTGAGCCACTGCGCCCAGCCCGTTTTTCCTTCGGCCTGAAGGAAACTTCTTTGACATTTCTTGTATTGGCAGCTCTGCTGGTGATTAATTCTTTCAGCTTTTATTTGAAAGAGTCTGTTGTAAAAAAATATGTATTTTCACTAGGTATAGCATTTGAGACTGACGGGTTTTTTTTTTTTTTAATTGTTTCAGTACTTTAAAGATGTTAATTTTCTTATGGTTTGCCTACTTTCTGATGTTCCTTTGCTTTTTTGAGACAGAGTCTTGCTCTGTCGCCCAGGCTGGGGTGCAGTGGCACAATTTCGGCTCACTGCAACCTCTGCCTCCCAGGTTTAAGCGGTTCTCCTGCCTCAGCCTCCTGAGTAGCTGGGATTACAGGCGCCCGCCACTGCTCCTGGCTAATTTTAGTAGGGATGGAGTTTCACCATCTTGGTCAGGCTGGTCTCGGACTCCTGACCTCGTGATCCACCCGCCTCAGCCTTCCAAAGTGTTGGGATTATAGGCGTGAGCCACCGTGCCTGGCCTGCTGCCACTCTTATATTTGTTGTTCTGTGTGGAATGTCTCTTTTTTTCTGGTTGCTGGAAACATGGGCTATTCCCATCCCTATATGAGCTCCAGCTGCTTGGTCTATTGGTTTCACCCTTCATATATGAAGGTTAGTACTTGGCCAAAGACTCCAGGAGACCCTTCAGCTCTCAGGAGCTTGCTCTGTGCAGCTTCCTCCTCTCGTCCTCCTCTGCCTTCAATTCTGCCTTGGTCTTTTTTGTTTGTTTGTTTTTTGAGTTGGAACCTTGCTCTTTCGCCCAGGCCAGAGTGCTCTCTGCAACCTCCGCCTCCCTGATTCAAGCAATTCTCCTGCCTCAGCCTCCTGAGTAACTGAGATTACAGGGGTGCACCACCACGCCCGGCCAGGTTTTGTATTTTTAGTAGAGACAGGGTTTCACCATGTTAGCCAGGCTGGTCTCGAACTCTTGACCTCAGGTGATCTGCCCGCCTCGGCCTCCCAAAGTGCTGGGATTACAAGCGTGAGCCACTGCGCCCAGCCTGCCTTGGTCTTCCTGAACTCTGACTTCTGTCTCTTCAAGTCCCAGAGACTACTAGACTCTGGGGTCTCTCTTTACCTTTTGGCCCAGAAACTGCTTCTGGGTAGTAATCTGGGGCATTTGTTGTGCTTACCTGTTTCCCTTTTCCCAAACGCTGCCTGTTGTCCTATGTCTGAAAGCAGTAGTTGTTTCATGTATTTTTCTTGATTTCGTAGTTGTTTATAGCATGAGGGAAATTCTTATTTATTATTAAAGAGACAGGCTCTTGCTGTGTTGCCCAGGCTGATCTCAAACTCCTGAGCTCAAGAGATCCTCCTCCTTCAGCCTTCCAAAGTGCTGGCCACTGCACCCAGCCAAGGAAATTTTTTTTTTTTGAGACGGAGTCTCGCTCTGTTGCCCAGGCTGGAGTGCAGTGGTGCAATCTTGGCTCACTGCAACCTCCGCCTCCTGGGCTCAAACGATTCTTGTGCCTCAGCCTCCCGAGTAGCTGGGACTGCAGGCCCACCACTGCACTTAATTTTTGTATTTTTAGTAGAGATGGGGTTTCGCAGTGTTGGCCAGGGTGGTCTTGAATTCCTGGGCTTAAACAACCCGCCCGTCTTGGCCTTTCACAGTGCTAGGATTACAGTTGTGAGCCGCCATGCCTGGCTGGGAAATTCTTATAACCGTTAATCCTTTATATGCAGAAGTGGAAGGTCTCCCCTTAGTGTTTCTGGGCTCACTTGTAAATGGAAGCCTGTGAATCTTCTAGTTTTGGGAATTGTTTTCACATTGGCTTGCTGAGTTTTCTACTCAGAATGGATGAGTATTTGATGGCAATTTTTGGGGTCTCTGGCTTATAGCACCATAAAAACTCCCCTTTCTTCGCCCTGCTGATGTCTCAGAGGTATTGTGTCTATGAAGGCTTCGGCCTACTCCATGTTCTAGGGTCTGTGGGTTTCTTTTGCTGTCACAGTTGCTTTGTTTCTGCAAAAGGATTAAAAAACGTGGCTGCTAGCGCCATTTGGCCCTAACCAGAACTCTATTCCTTTCAAGTTTCCCTTTCTTGTATCTCATTTGGGCTTGGCAACTGCCCTGCAAGTTTTACAGATAGTATTTCTATTTGACTAGGTTATTTTGTGGTAACTAATTTTGGGGTCTCCTCTTACCCCAGGAATGGTTAATGTGTTGCCACTGTAAGCATGAACAACTATTATGGTGCAAACTTCATTTAACCCCCAATTATCTTAACCGATCCTTGGTGGTGCGAGTTACAAATAGAGCACACAGCCAGGGACCCGTTAACCTACCGGCAACCCAGAGTGACACGGGACTAGTTCCTTCTCGGTAGTTACTTGGTGACAGCAGCCAGCACCATAGGAAGCCCAGGCCCAGGCTTGAGGAGCACAGAGCGTATCAGGGAGGCAGATGTGGATGTGGCTCAAGGATTCAGTGTAGAACTCGACGCTCAGTAGTGCACGTGAAGGTGCCTTCCTGGGCTTTGCTTTTCTGAGTAATGGAAGGAAGGAAGCAGCTGTTTTCATGTTGGTCTCAGAAGGCTTGGGTTTTGTGGAGTGACTTGGGAGGCTCACTGGGCCAGGCCATGGCCTCTCTATCCTCACCTTTAACCAGGCCATGGCCTCTCTATCCTCACCTTTAACCAAAGTGGTTTCACTTTTTTGCATGTTACATAGTATGATCAAAGATTTATTTTATTTTATTTTTTTTAAAAGGGTGTTTTGCTGCTGAGAAAGGACGGAAGGACAAGAATTAGGAAGACTAGGGGTCCTGAGGTGAGTGGGCTGACCTTTAATCTGGGCCGATTCATACAAAGGTTTGGTGTGAGAAGCACCCTTGGATTACAGCTGAGAGCCCCCCAGCTCCCACCCTGATGCTACAGTGGGGAGTAACTCTTCAGACAGGCCAGACCCAGGTGCTGGCTTTACGTTTGCACAGTCCTGGGCAGGGCTTCTACCTTCTGAGCGCTTCCTCATTAGTGAACTGGGGACACCCACACAAGGTTCTTGTGTTGTTTAAATCGGTGAATGTGTGAAAGATCCAGGGTAGTGTCTGGCTCACTGCAGGCTCAGTGATGGCTATGGCAATTGTCAGGGTCACAGGGCCTCTGCTGAAAACCTGGTTCAGGGTCAGTTAGGTCTCCCATCACAGGGCTCTCCTTTCCCTGATAGGGTCAATAAACTGAATGAATTGTGCCCACTCTCTGGGCCAGCCTCATAGCTATTGGTGTCTGGTTAATATCACCTTGCATCTGCATGGCATTTTGTGGGTCACCAGATGCGCTAGCTCATTTGAGTCCTGCAGCCATCCTGTAGGGCAGACTGTATTAGTCCCATTCTGCAGAAGACGTGTACTGAGAGGTTAAGCAGCAGAGCCAGGGCTACAGTCCTTGTCACCAAAGGCTGAGTCCAGTGCTCTGTATGGTGCTTTCAGTATAAACTGAATCAAAGAGATGCTCATGCAGTGACAAGCCACCTTTGTGGGTGGGGTTCTGCCAGGCCATCACAGCCATGGCCTTTGTGAACATTGTTCTAGTGCATGGACCGACAAGAGTCAAACTGAGCTGGGGGGGGGGGGGGGGGGGGTGGGTGTGGTTAGGAAAACGCAGCGGGAATTATAAGCAATATGACTTTATTTATTTAGTTATTTTGGAAACAAAACCCCCCAAATAATGCCTGAACCCAAAGGTACATAAAAATGGCCCAAAATAGTTTAAAATAGATTTGAACTTCATTTGTAGTTTCTTCCTCATAACATGAGCGCTTTTAGCTGGACAGCAGATGACAAAGCATCTCCGATCATTAAGGCAGATGATCAATCTGTGGCTGCATCTGTAACTCCTCCTGGGAAAACAATCCTGTTGGAGTTGGGGGCTCTTCCCAGTTGTTTGGTCAGTTGGCCCAGGAAGGGGCAGTCCTGGAGCTGGCGGGTGGGGAGCCAGGCCCCACCTGTCTTGTCACTGCTCGTTCTGCTGGCCCTCTGTGACTGACGCTGACACGGAGCCCTGGCCCTTGTTGACATCACTGATGCACACCCACTGCCCGTCAACCGACTCCTTCCACAGGGTCACCTGCAAGTCAAGTCAGTGCACAAACATTATCATGGGTCTGAGGCCTTCCCTCCGCTGTCCCCTAAATATGAGCCTCATCCCCATCAAGAACCACTGCCCAGAGGCTTGTGTATGAACGGAGCATGTTCCTCCTCCACTGAATCCCACCAAAACGAGAGTCCAGGAATAAAAACTCACAGAAAAAAAGGAGTAACAATAACAGCAGCTGTGGATGATGATGTCAACACAGGATACTGTTTTCACCAAACTGTGACAGAGCTACAGTGAGAGGATATGGGGTGGCAGGGAGCAGGGTTTGCGAAGTGTGGTCCCCAGACCAGAGCATCGGTCACCTGGGAACTTGCTACAACTGCAGATTCTTGGGGCCTGGAACAACTGATTAAGAAGCTCCGGGGGTGGGGCTGGCAATCTGTTTTAACAGGTTTAACAACGCTGCAGTTTGAAAACTACTGTGGTAGAGGAAGGTAACAGATCAGTATGCTGTTTCTACACTGAAGTAAACTGTAAGAAATAGCTAAGAGCTGAAAAGGTTTGCCCCTGGAGAGTGAAAATTAGGAGGCTGCTTAAAAAAAAAAAAAAATCAATCTAGGCCGGGCGTGGTGGCTCCCAGCAGTTTGGGAGGCTGAGATGGGTGAATCACCTGAAGCCAGGAGTTCGAGACCAGCCTGGCCAACATGGTGAAACCCTGTCTCTACTAAAAATACACACAAAAAAACTAGCTGGCCGTGGTGGCAGGCACCTGTAATCTCCCAGTGGGGAGGCTGAGGCAGGAGAATCGCTTGAACCCAGGAGACGGAGGTTGCAGTGAGCCAAGACTGCCACTGCACTCCAGCCTGGATGACAGAGTGAGACTCGATCTCAAAACAAAACAAAAAACAAAAACCATCTAAAGCTATGTACATATATTAGTCTGATTAAAAATGAAAATGATTTTGATTTTAAGAACTCTTGCTTCAGGGACAAACTTTATTCACTCAACACACCACAGAAAGCTCTGGGACTGAAAACATTTAAGTCCTTTAGCTCAGGGTGCTATGGAGACAGCAAAAGGAAACAGGCTTATAAAGAAGGAAAAAGCAAGAAGCCTAAATGCATAGTGATGGGGACCCCAAAACATTGCATGTATAGCCAGGCACTTGCTTACAGCCTTGTAAAAATCACTGTGGGCCTGTTTGAGGCAATCTGGTCCCTTGGTCTGTCCTGAGTGCCATCAAACCTGGGTTGTAGTCCCGACTCTGGCACTCACTAGAAATATGGCTTTGAGAGGGGGCCTACTAGATCTTTCTGGGACCACTGTAGATGAAAGGGACCCTCGGTCAGAAAAGCTGCCTGCAGAGGCTCTCAAATCTGCACGCCCATGTTCACAGCCACACTATTCGCAATAGCTATGAGGTGGCAGCAGCCCAGGTGCCCGCTGGTGGAGGGATGAGTGTAGAAATGGGGTGTGGGCTGTCCAAACAATGCAACACTACTTAGCTTTACAAAGGAAGGAATTCTGACACATGCTACATACAGCATGGAGGAACCTTAAAGGCATACTGCTAAGTGACATAACCCAGTCGCAAAAGGACAAATACTGTATGATCCCACTTAGATAGTTCCCTAGAGCAGTCACATTCACACAGACAGAAAGGAGAAGGGTGGCTGCCAGGGCTGCGGGGGTGGGCAGTGGGGAAGGGAGTTATTTCATGGGTACGGAGTTTCAATTTTGCAGTTGAAAAGAGTTCTGGAGATCAGCTGCTTCTCTGCCTTGCCTGTGTTGGTTGTGCTGTGAGCCACACAAATGAAAGGTAAGACATGGAGCCAGAGTGGCCACTGGGAAACAGTAAAAGACCAACACAGGCAAGGGAGAGAAGCAGCAAGGGCTGGCAGGATCCAGACCAACTCGCACTTCAGACCAGAGCAGATGTGCCTGAAAACGCAGCACAGCCACTCCATGTGGAACTGACCCTATGGAGTTAGAGATCCTCTGTCTTATAGGGGAATTCAGCGGGGCAGATGGCTGTGGCTTGTTACTGCTTCCTTTCTGCAGGTAGTTTTTCCTTCTAATTGTAAAATACACGTAACATAAAATGATCTTGGCCACTTTTAACTGCACAGTCCAGTTGTGTGATGTACATTTGTATCCCTGTGCAGCTGGTCTCCAGAACTCTTTATAGCTGCAAAACGCAAACTCTTTCAATGCACCCACTGTGTACCTGACTCTTACCAGCATCACAAGTATTCATAAACCCTACAGATTTTTAAAAAGCCTTTTAAGTGTTAGGGACAAAAAAAAAAAAAAAAAAATCCCCAATCTTCTCGCTTTTGTTTATGGGTTCTCATACACTTTTTTGGCACAGCTAATTGAACATCACCATGAGGTGACCAAATGGTTAGCAGGGTGATGAGCCTGACTGCTCTGCTACCTCATAGTTTTGGGACCCCCGTGCAAGTCAAATTGCCTCTGTCAGCTTCTTTCCTCATCTGTGAAAGGGGGACATATTAATACTACCTCAGGGGCTGTGACATTAATGATGTAACTAAGAGGCACACTCAGCACACAGCCCTGGCTAAGGCTCCTTCCCAGCCTGCAGTCAGGTGGGAATGTCAAGTGCGCTCTCTAGTGGGTGGGGTGAAGACCAACAGGCCGTGTCCACCAAGCTGCGGGGAATGGGTATGTACCTTATTGTCTCCACCGGAGACAGCCAGGATGTTGGCTGTGATGGACCAGCTCACATGCCACACCACATCATTGAACTTGTGCAACAATTTAGGGGACCACGTATTGCCTGAGGCATCATCACAGTTCCAAATGAACACACGACCGTCCTAGGAAGAAACAGGATAGAGTCAGGAGATGGGGACGAAACTCTGCGTTTGTGATGTCCTCCCAATCTAGAGCCACACGGCACCTCTCTGCAGGCACAGGGTGGGGGATTCAAAGGGGAGCCAAGGACCTCTGGGGCATCCACAGCTTTGCTTCTGTCTCTTCACACTGGTCAAGAGTGTCCCGGATTCCTTTTCTCATCCGGGTTTCGGAGGTGGACTCTGCGTTGCTAACTCAGATTTTCTCTGGGGTTTTCCTGATGCCTGCCAAGTGACTTCCACTGTCTGTCTATACCTTCTCAACTGAATGGGCAGAGCTCTCCAAAAACCAAGCTCTGAGAATGAGAAGGCACAAGTAAAAAAGCACAAAAATCTCAAATTTAGAACCAAACCAAACAGGTTCCTATGATGTGAAAGGCCTGGCTGGCTCCCTCTAGGGTGGTGGCATATAACTGAAGGCTCGCCCTTGGCAGTCCTTGCTGTCTGGGAAGGGTGGCTCGGTAGCTGAGCCTAGAATTCCCATCCCTTCCCATCCTGCCCCATCGTTGCTTGGGAACACTCGGACTGCACCTGGGCACCTTGGCTCCCCAGTCTCACAAGGGTCAGGAGGGAAAATGCATCCCGAATCCGCCTCCTTCTTGGTGCTGGTTCTGTTGTAGCTGTCTCATCTCAGCGGAGGCAGACCACTTGTGGCTTCTGACCAACAGTTCCCCACATGATGACCTGACTCCCTGTGCTCTGGGCCAAAGGTGCCTGTTTTACCTTCACAGAGGACTTTCCGCTAAGGAGACTAACAGCTGATGGGCCTGACTCGAGACTAAATGACAAGAGATGCTCTCATGGCCCTGGGCTGACCTGGGAGCAGCTGGCGATGGTGCTGGTGGGCAGGCCGATGGAGGGGGCCCAGGCCACATCTCGAACCCAGTCACTGTGCGCTTCTAGCTTCTGCTCCTCCTTCCACTGGCCGTCCTCCTCCTCCCTAACAGGGGGGACAGAAAGAGAATCAGCAGGGAGCTGCCTGGGGGCCTTTCCCACACCTCAACTCCTCCCCTACCCGACAGGCTCTGCCTGGGGTGGAGAAGCGATTCCATCTTTCTTCTTTCTTTCATGGAGTTTGTGGCATTTTACTCCCTTCACCCCAGCTGTAAAAAAAAAACCCTCCAGGAAATGCTCTGCTTCCACAGCCAAAGAGTCAGCTCCAACAGTTGGGAATTAGGTGAACAGGTGTTGTGTTGTTTTTCAAGGATGTCCTCGACAGATTGAAAACAGTATTTTACTGGCAGGAGGGAGAAAGAAAGGTGACTTTGTTTCTTGTGAGTGTGGCTGAGTCATGGTGAGTAGGGTAAAGGGTAGAAATGTCCCCTCAAAGAGAAGGCCACATATCCCTACTTACTTCCACAGCTTGATGAGGTTGTCACAGCCACCTGATGCAAACCTCTTGATGTAATTGGGTTTCTGCCCCGAAGGCTGGTCTATGAGGCTTCCAGGTACAACAGCAGGGGCCCAGCTGACGGCATTGCAGCCAATCTGTAAAGATGGAACACATGGTGACTCTGCCTTGCAAGAGAACACTGCTTTCGCAGACCCAAGCCTGCTGTCCCTCTCTCCTCCGCTTCTCAGAACTGGACTGTGTGAAGGCTGACATGAAGCACTCATCATGTGGTCCACTGCTCAGAATTCTCCCTCAAGGATCCCAACTGTGTGTGCATTTTTCTGCAGTGTGCACTAAAAGTAGAAATTAAGAACGCCCACAAATTTAAGAAACAGGACATTTTTTAAACACATGAAAGAATGGTACATTGGAGTTTTTTTTTTTTTGAAAAATCTTTTATTATAAATAGATCAAGAAACAAAAATTCTGCCACCTGCCTGAAAAGCCCTGTCATTATGCCCTTCCTAATCACAGCTCCCTCTAAGTAACCACTGGCCTGACTTCTAACCCAATTTCCCCCCATTTTATCACCCAAATGTGCATCCCTTGACACTACAGTCTTATCCATTAAACATTTTTTTGGATTTTTTTTTTTTACATCTCCTACTTTGCAGATTCCTCCTCTGATTTTTTTCCTTACAATTTTTCTGCTGAAGAGAGTCTATAGTCTCTCGGTCTGGGTTTTGTTGCTTTATATGCAGTTCAATATGTTCCTCTGAATTCCTGACAACTGTCAGCTGGAGCCAAGACTGGACAGACTCAGGTGTGATCCCTTTGGCCAAGACTAGAGCTGGTGTGTTCTCTCATCAGGAGGCATGTTAGCTTGTCTCTTATATTAACAGCTGTCAATAACTCAGGCTTCTCTTAATTCACTGGGGCTTGCAAAATGGTGATACTCTAATTCTATCCTTTCTTTGTCATTTATTCCATGGAATGCTCCAGATAGGGGTACTTCTCATTAACTATTCGATTACCCAGGGGTAGAGGTCTGATACGGTTTGGCTGTGTCTCTACTCAAATCTCATCTTGAATTCCCACGTGTTGTGGGAGGGACCCAGTAGGAGGTAACTGAATCAGGGGGGCAAGTCTTTCCGATGCTGTTCTCGTGATAGTGAATAAGTCTCATTAGATCTGACGATCTTAAAAATGGGAGTTTTTCTGCACAAGCTCTCTCTTTTGCCTGCTGCCATCCACGTAGGACGTGACTTGCTCCTCCTTGCCTTCTGCCATGATTGTGAGGCTTCCCCAGCCACGTGGAACTGAGTTCTCCATCCTCTTTCCTTTGGAAATTGCCCAGTCTCAGGTATGTCTTTGCCAGCAGCATGAAAACAGACTAATACAAGGTCAGAAAGGAAAGCCTGGATAAACGCTTGATTCTTTCTGAACTGGTTCTGTCACTTTCCAAAGATGACTGATTCTCCTCTTTATTATTAACAAAAACTTTTTTTTTTTTTTTATTGAGACAGGGTCTCACTGTCACCCAGGCTGAAGGGCAGGTTGGTATGATCATGGTTCACTGCAGCCTCAAACTTCCTAGGTGCAAGCGATCCTCCCACCTCGGACTCCCAAATTACTGGGATTATAGGTGTGAGCCACTGCCTTTTTTTTTCTTTTTTTTTGAGACGGAGCCTGGCTCTGTCACCCAGGATGGAGTGCAGAGGCACGATCTTGGCTCACTGCAACCTCCACCTCCCAGGTTCAAGTGATTCTTCTACCTCAGCCTCCTGCGTAGCTGGGATTGCAGGTGTGTGCCACTACGCCTGGCTAATTTTTGTATTTTTAGTAGAGACGGGGTGTATTAGTCCATTTTCACACCGCTGATAAAGACATACCTGACACTGGGTAGTTTACAAAAAAAAGAGAGGTTTAATGGACTCACAGTTCCACATAGCTGGGGAGGTCTTACCATCATGGCAGAAGGCAAGGAGGAGCAAGTCACATCTCACGTGGATGGCAGCAAAAAGGGAGAGAGCCTGTGCAGGCGAACTCCTCCTCATAGAACCAGATCTTGTGAGACTTACTCACTATCAAGAGAACAGAACAGCATGGGAAAGACCTCCTCCTATGACTCAACCACCTCCCACCAGGTACCCCCTATAACACGTGGGCATTCAAGATGAGATCTGGGTGGGGACACAGCCAAACCACATCATGGGATTCTACCATGTTGGTCAGGCTGGTCTCGAACTCCTGACCTCAGGTGATCCACCTGCCTCAGCCTCCCTAAGTGCTGGGATTACAGGTGTGAGCCACCGTGTCCGCCGTGGGCCCAGCCTTTTAACCCTCCTTTAGTCTTAGTTCTATATATTTATGCTGAAGTCTTTGTAGTCATTTTTGTTGTGTGATATGTATCCTCTAGTAGATTCCTCGGGAAGGGCTCCTAGAAACAGTAGTCCCTGAATTTTTTTTTTTTTTTTTTTTTTGAGACGGAGTCTCGCTCTGTGGCCCAGGCTGGAGTGCAGTGGCGCGATCTCGGCTCACTGCAAGCTCCGCCTCCAGAATAGTCCCTGAATTCTTGCATATTGATAATAGTTCATATTCTTTACACTAGAAAGCTAATTTTAAAAACAGCTTTGATATGGTATAATTGACATAAACTGCGTATTAAGAGCATGATTTGGTGAATTTTGACAAAAATATACCCTGTAGGATCATCACATCACCTCAATCAAGATAAGGAACATGCCCATCATTCCAGAAAGTTTCCTCGATCCCCTGGTAATCCATCTCCCCATCCTGCAGCCCCCAATCTTGGTGACCATGGGCCTGCTCAGCTGCACTTCCTAGGTATTACAGCAGTGGAATCACAGTGTGTCCTTTTTTTTCTTTTTTTCGCTCAGCGTAATTATTTTGAAATTTATTCATCTTCTTATTGTGTTAAGTCATTTCTTTTTAATGCTGGCAGTATTTCCAAAGTATGGATATATCACAACTTATCATTTACCTGTTGACGGACATGTGGACTATTTGCAGTTTTTGGCTAATAAAGCTGCTATCAACTTTTGTGTATAAGTCTTTGTGTGAACCTGAAAGTCAATTTTCCTGGTTATAAATCCCTGGCCCATACTGTCTTTCCTTGAGTATTTTAAACATGTTATTCTTTTTTCTTTGGCACCAATCCTTACTATTGAAAAGTCTGACAATAACCTAATTGCCTTTCCTCTTTAAGTCACAAGGTTCCTTTTCTCTAGAACCCCCCAAAATTTAAAGTCTAAATAATTTTACGAGAATTATATCTTTTTGTTGGTGATGCTGGGTTGATTTTTATTTTTTTTTAGAGACAGGGTCTCACTATGTTGGCCAGGTTGTTCTCGAACTCCTGGCCTCAAACAATCTTCCCACCTCCATCTCCCAAAGTGCTAGGATTACAGGCTGAACCAGCTCGCCTGGCCTTGTTTTTTTGTTTTGTGTTTTTGAGACAGAGTCTTGCTCTATCGCCCAGGTTGGAGTGTAATGGCGTGATCTCGGCTCACTGCAACCTCTGCCTCCCAGGTTCAACCAATTCTCTTGCCTCACCCTTCCGAGTAGCTGGGATTACAGGTGTGCACCACCACGTCCGGCTAATTTTTGTATTTTTAGTAGAGACGGGGTTTCGCCATGTTGGTCAGGCTGGTTTTGAACTCCTGACCTCAGGCGATCCACCTGCCTCAGCCTCCCAAAGTGCTGGGATTACAGGCTGAGCCACTGCACCTGGCTGATATTGTTAAGTGTAGGGTATGATCTCTCAATCTGAAGTTTCAAATCTTCATTTTTTAATTTTAAGAAAGTTTTCTGGATTACTTCTTGGTTTTGTTCTGTTTTCCTTTCCAGGGACTCCTAGTATTCATATGTTTGACCCTTCTGCCTGTCTTTACTTTTGCTCAAAACCTTTTTACCTCTTCACTTTTTTGCTCTTGAAATGTTTCCTTTTTCACACTGTTTATCCTTTTCAGGCAGGATCTGCTGTGTTTATTGACACTTGCATTTCATCTAACTTAGTCTTCACTTCTGAAATGATTTTATTTCTAATTCTTTCCTGAGTTCTGTCGCCTTATTTCTGATTTTTACAATGTTGATTTACACTATTCTGTCGTGCTTTGTATTGTTAGAATGTCACCTGGCTTGATGTGAAATAGCAGGTTACAGCTTGGCTCTGTTCTGTGGGCGTATCTTTCTAACGCCCTCTCACTGTCCACAGGGAGGGTATTTTGCATATTCTTGTTTCTTATATAATAACTTTGTAAGCAATTTCACTTCAAAGACTTTTCTGTTATTTTTAGGTGAGATGAGTTTTCCTGATAAGAAAGGCTCAGGAAAGTCTAAGCTCAGAACTCTCCCTCGTTTCTGTATAGTGTTAAAAAATGTGGGAGATGGCTTTCAGGAGTTCCTGTCTTTGTTTCTCTTCCCCATGTTGGTCTATATCTCATACTTCCTTTCCTGTGTCCCTGTCCAGCTCAACTGTGATTTCATTTCCAGCAGTGCCTCTTCCTGAGGGGGCCTGTCCCGGAGGCTTGCTTTGGAGGATCACAGAGCTCAGATTTCTTCCCGCCCCTTCAGCCTTTCTGTGGGCCACGTGCATTCACTCGGTGTTGGAGTACAAACCCCTCCCGGTCATTTCTCCGAAGATACACGAGTGGCCAATAAGCCCCCAAAAGATGCTCACCATCATCTTTGATTAGCAAAATGCAAATAAAAATCACAATAAGGGCTGGGTGCGGTGGCTCACACCTGTAATCCCAGCACTTTGGGAGACTTAGGCAGGCGGATCACTTGAGGCCAGGAGTTTGAGACCAACCTGGGCAACATGGTGAAACCCTGTCTCTACTAAAAATACAAAAATCAGCCGGGTTTTGTGGCGTGTGCCTATAGTTCCAGCTGCTCAAGAGGCTGAGGCGTGAGAACTGCTTGAACCTGGGAGGCGGGGATTGCAGTGAGCTGAGATCATGCCACTGCACTCCAGCCTGGGTGACAGAGCAAGACTCCGTCTCAAAAAAACAAAACAAAACAAACCCAAAAAATCACAGTAAGATAACCACCTCACATTCACTAGGACAGCTGTAATCAAAATGACAGACATATGTTAGTGAGGATGTGGAGAAAGTAGAATCCTCACACACTGCTGATGGGACTGTAAAAGGGTACAGTTACTTTGCAAAACAGTTTAGCAGTTCCTCAAAAAGTTAAACAGAGAATTACCATATGACTCAGCAATTTCACATCAGGTATAGACCCAAGAGAATTAAAAACCTATGTTCATGCAAAAACTTATCTGCAAATGTTCATGGCAGCATTGTTCATAAGGCCAAGAACATCAATCATCTGATGAATGGATACACAAAATGTCTATATTCACAATGGAGTATTATCCAGCCATAAAAAGGAATACAGTGCTGATACACGCTATGATATGGATGAAACTTGAACTCATTATGCTAAGTAGGAGAAGCCAGCCACAAAAGACCACAGATTGTCTGATTCTACGTACAACTGATCCTCAATTTCATTTCATTATAATGTTGACAAGATAAAAAAAAAAAAAAAAAACTCCCAGCGGGGGCCCTGCCTGTGTGGAGTCTGTGCGTTCCCTGTGTCTGCGTGAGCTCTCTCCTGGTCCTCTGGTTTCCTTTCACACCCTAAAGATGTGCATGTTCGCTTCACTGGTGCGCGTGCATTGTCCCAGAGTGAGTGTGGGGGCGTGTGTGAGTGCTCTGCTGGTGGAAGGGTATCCTGTCCAGGGCTGGCTTTTGCCTCATGCCCTAAGCTGCCAGGACAGGCTCCAGCCACCTGTGACCCTGAACTGGAATGAGATTAGAAAAAGAATAAATACAAATTATTGTAGAAAACTCATAAAATATCCAATAATCATACAGATGCATGACAGCAAATGATGTGGCATTAGTCATATGAGCCCCCCACACTGGTTATTGTTGGTTTTTGAACTGTGTGGTGGTAGGAGGTAGGACACTGATGTTCGCTTTGCAAACATTTATTCCTTGATTGAACCACCAACATCACGACCGCTGTCACTCACTAATTCATCAAAAGTTGGGTAAAGAATGACCTTGTTTATATTAATATTTCTTAAATGTATGCATAGCTCACAGACTTTTTAAAAATTTTAATAGCACCACTCCATTCTACAGGGTCCCAATGACTACTGCAGGGCATGTCACCTGGACGCAGCCATAGCTAAGGTGGCAGTGAGCAGGCTGCTGCTGCACCTTCCTGGTGCCCAGCCCTCCCCTGCTTGGGAGCACACAACAAGGAAGCAGTGCCAGGTCCTGCCTGGGCTGAAAGAGGCCGGTGCAGCCTGGTCTGGTTTCAGAGCAAAGAGGCCCAAAGCTGCTCTACAGCAATCGTGTCTGGTCAGCTGACCCCTCCCCGGCCCACTGCACAGCAGGGACCCTCCCCTACCACCTTCTAGGGAGCCTGCAGACACAGGGCAAGGCAAGCACTCTCACTGCAGGAAAGGCAGGGGCTGGACTCACGGTGTGAGCATTGTTGATCTTCTTGACTTCCCATTGGCCTTCGCCGGTGTACGTCAGCAGGGAGATGGCCCCATCTGAGCTCCCACAGGCCAGGATCAGGCCATAGTCATGGGGGGCCCAGCACACCGAGTTCACTGTAGGAAGAGGGAGAGTGCAGTGAGCAAAGCAGGGAGACCGCGGCCCCAGGTCCCGCCTTCCACAGATTTACTGTTTTACTAAATTTCCACCACAAACAACTGTAGGAGTCACTGGGGAAAGCCGTAATTTGGTCAACTGAGGACACTGAAAAGACCCTATCACCTACTAATACCATGATTTCATAACCTACAGTCTGTCTAACGAAAAACTGGGTAGGACAACAATCTGAGATTGAAGGGTAGTCCTTAAAATGAATAGTCCTGAAGAGAAACTCACTTGTCTTTTCTTATTTGTTTTGGACTGGCTTTAGGTCTTAGGGCCTTACTCAGCTGCAGACAGACTAGCAGAAAAGCCAACCAAAGCTCAAGGGACAGAGGACAGACAAGAGGCACCAGGAGGGGCAGGGAGCCAGGGCTCCAGCCGGGACAGAGTCTTCCTTTTTTACCCAGTGGTGCCCTCGCCTGCTCTGCTGCCATGCTCAGTGTACCTGAGGAGTCGTGTCCTGCGTGCTCGTGGCTCTTCTCCCAGGTGCCATTTTCCTCTCTCCAGATAATGACTTTCCGGTCATAGGAGCACGATGCCAGGATGTTGCCATACATGGGGTGAGCCCAGGCCACTTGCCACACAGGACCCTCATGACTGCAAAGTGAGAGAGAGGCCAGAGGAACCCACAGCGCCTCCGCAGGCACTACTTTGGACAGAACTAAATGACTCCCTGAGACAATGTATCAGGGCA
Source organism: Piliocolobus tephrosceles (assembly GCF_002776525.5). NCBI lineage: Eukaryota > Metazoa > Chordata > Mammalia > Primates > Cercopithecidae > Piliocolobus > Piliocolobus tephrosceles. The sequence continues at coordinate 50,727,946 of NC_045435.1, read as the reverse complement.
GAACTGCTTAAGAACTTCAAAGGGAGAGCTACACAATGCCACTTCAAAAGGGGTGCTCAGTGGACAGTGAGGAGCCTGAGGTCCTAAGAGGTTAAGCAACCTAAGGTCACAGAGCCTTTGAGACAGAGTTGAGCCTCTGGGTCAGCCTTCCTGTCCCCGCCAGGCAGGAACCTCACTTGTCCAGACTGCAGCCAGCACTGTCTATATGTACTGTCTACAGCATAGTCATTAATTGGTCCAGGGTTTCCAGCCACAAGTGCTCAGGAAATATTTGTAGACTCACGTGCTATTCATCCTTCCTGACGGTCAGCTTCCTGAGGAGGCATTATTGGTTTCATTTTGGTATTTTCCACTACTCTTTTAATTTGTTCAAAAGGCATGTCTTTCCCTTCTCTTCTGATCTTTATCCATTTACCTGATAACACGTACTATCTGAGCAAATGCTCTGTGCCAGGCTTTGTATGGGGACCATTTCTCTGGTCCAGGGAAGAGTTTGCACCTTAGCACTCAAGAGGTAGAGTAGCATGGTAGAGTTAGTGGTTAGGAGACCAGGCCCATTCCCCCATTCACTAGCTCTTGACTTTAGGCAGGGATATTTTTGTCTCTTTACCTGAAAATGGAGAAATCAGTAAGAATTCTTTCATAAAGTTTGGAACAATGCTTGGTAGAAGGAAAGAAAAAAGCCACTCAACACCCATTAGCTATTAGTGCTGCTCCTGGTTTACTCCTTCACTGAGGGCTGCACACACTCAAGTCTCCTCCTCCCTCTGGCTGGGACAACAGGACATTCCCAGTCCCTACAAAGGTGCTGCTAATGAAACTGTGAGTAGACTCAAACTTCCAACAACTAGCACAATTTTTACTAAGGCAAAAAAGAACGGGGTGGGAATTTTTTTTTATCCCTCCAATATTTCACATCCTTTGAATGTAAGAAAAACAGCAGAAGGGACAGAGCCACAGCAAACATAACTGCCTTGGCCAACAAGCTGCACTGTGGCAGCTCTCTGCCTGCCCAGGGGCTCCTGCATAGAGAAGCCCGATTTGGCTCCTCAGTCACTTGATCATTTGACACTCAGACAGACGGGAACTTCTGGGCCCACTTCCCCAAATGGACACTGACTTAGTTTAAAAACTGCTTTTTAATTCAGTTAACAAACATGTGCTGAGCACCTACCTGTCATGGCTCTTAATCTTGCCTGTGCATTCTGTGGAAGGTTATGGACCCTCATCAGAATAATGCACAAAACACACAGAACTAGGCTTATAAAGAAAATTCAATTATAAATTATACACTAATCAACTTTTTTTTTTTTGAGAAGGGTTTCGCCCTGTCACCCAGGCTGCAGTGCAGTGGCACCATCATGGCTCACTGCAGCCTCAAACTCCTGGGCTCAGGCCATCCTCCCACCTCGGCCTCCCAAAGTGTTAGGATTACAGCAGTGAGCCACCTCGCCCAGCCTGTTATCAAAATATTATAAAGCAATTTATGAGATAGTGATGCATGTATGTCTTTGTTAACACTTTAAGCAACAAACTCTAGTGGCAGGTCTAATAACCACTGTAATTTCAAAGTCGTGATGAGCATAAGTGATATTCTGAGGTAGCTAAGTAACTGTGATGTGTGATAACAGTATCTGTGACTTCTACTGGTGACAAAGTGACAGGCACTACAAATACTACTGAAGTTTCTGGCCTACATCCATAATTGAAAGAAATGCTAAATATCAGTCACTGAAAATGCATTTTTTTCCCCCTGTCCCAATTCATCAACCCCTGAGTTCTACTCACAGAACCCTTGGAGATCCATAGCACCCAGAAAAACCCACAAATATGTGAAAGGCAGTGAGCTGAGGGAAAGCAGTAGAGATGTGGCCATAAAAGTGAGCCAGAATTTCCTCAAGATCTCAGTAGGGAGCAGGGCAGGCCAAACATTTGTAAATAATCACTGAACACCTGCCACGGGCAAACAGGCAGAACAATGGGATTTATAAAATGATAGCATTCTTACCTTATTCTTACGGCGATGCTTTTGTGACGCTTTAGGTCATACTGGCTAAACTTGCATGAAATGGTACTGTTTACCACTTTTAAAAGTAGCAGTAGCTGCCTGCACTAAAGACTTACTGTGTGCTGGGCCCTGCGTCAGGGCCTTGCATGCACTAGCTGGACAGGAGGTAGCACTGGCCCAATTTTGAGGATGAGCAGATGAAGGCTCTGAGACAGAAACTGACTCATTTGCCCAAGGTCTTCTAATGGGTACATATAAAGTGGCAGAGCTGAGACTCACACCTGCATCCACCTGTGCCCTTAACAGCATCATCCCTGGGGACATCTGCTGAGGACAGCCAGGCTGGCTGGGATCCCAGCGTCCTCTCTGCTAAATGCACTTTGGGGTTGCTCTGAATCTGGGCTCCCATGCTTTGCTCCCACGCTTGAAGCAGGGCCTGAGAACCCACATCATTCCTGCAGCCCTTCCCTGGGCTTGCCAGCACTTACCCCCTGAGGTCGGCGATAAGGATCTGCCCTCCATTGCGCACATCAAAGATTTTGACGGACCTGTCTGATGAGCAGGTTGCCAGGCGGGTGCCGTAGTAGTCCATCTGGGCGTCGTGCTGCAAAGGGAGGACAGCTCGGGAGGCCTGCAGGCTGGGTGGGTGGGCAGGTAGGGTGAGGGCTGTCACCACACAGAGTCTAGTTCAGACCAGAATCTCCCTGAAATCAATCTAATCTCAAAGTATCATCACCCTCAGGCAGGAAGCTAGCATGTGGACATTCTCACTTCACCAACGGGCAGTGTCTCTCTGAAAGGGAAAAGCAAGCCACACCCAGCTGGTGTCACAGACCCTTTACATACCTCAGGGAAGGGCCCTTCCATTCCTGTTCCACACGGTGGGTATGGGAGAAAAAAAGTTGGTCTAGCTGCCTTCTTCTTCCTCCACCCTCTCAGGCCCTACTCTGTTCTTAAGCTCTGTGGGCTAAAGGGGAATACCCCTGGGTTCAGCTCAGCCCTAGCACCTGATGCTAATGCATGGGAACAGGCCAAAGGAGTGGGCCTCTGACTGCCTGGAGTCCCCAGCCAGGTCCTCTGTGATGCAGCTCTGGCCTGGACACAGGGTTCCATTCAGATATTTGGGCTCTTTCTTCCAGCCCTCCCCTGGATCCTCTGTGGACCTTTGTTTTGGGGTTTCTGCTCGACCTTTTCCCTAGTGGTGTGCCCAGAGCTTCCCACACTTTCCACCCAAGGAACACAATGCCTTAAGTGTCGCTGCTCTCACCACTCGTGAACCGAATTCCTTGATGCTGACTGAGCATGCAGAACTAGGCCTGGCCCCTGCCTGCATATCCTTGTCCACGGGATGATGGTTTCTGAGGCACCATGCCTCCCGCCGCACTGAACACCCTGGTCCCTCCTGCTTGCTAGCCCTGCCTATTCCAGTGGATGTCACTTTCTCCAGCTGTCCCACCCTGGGAGTTTCGGGACTATCAGCTGCACTCCCACGGCCACCAAGGGCGATTATGCCCATTCAAAGGCACTCATTCTGTCTGCCTCAGATGGAAATTCTCACCTCCCTACACGAGGAACACAGCCTGATTTTTCTTTGGGAACTCCCTCCACTGTACCAGGCCTTGGGTTTCTTGGAAGGCAGGCAGTACAGGGGTTTTCTGAAGCACTTCTCATGCTTCTCAGTGGAAGGAGGCAGGACACAGTACCTTCCAGATCTAAATCCTGTCTCCTTAGTTTACCTGCTGTGCAAACTCTGAAAATACTTCATCTCCTTGAGCTTCAGTTTCCTTATCTTTATTATTTACCAACATCCTATGGGCCTTAGTTCCCTTATCTTTTTTTTTTTTTTTTTGATACAGAGTCTCGCTCTGTCGCCCAGGCTGGAGTACGGTGGCGCGATCTCGGCTCACTGCAAGCTCCGCCTCCCGGGTTCACGCCATTCTCCTGCCTCAGCCTCCTGAGTAGCTGGGACTACAGGCGCCCACCACCACGCCCGGCTAGTTTTTTTGTATTTTTTAGTAGAGACGGGGTTTCACTGTGTTAGCCAGGATGGTCTCGATCTCCTGACCTCGTGATCTGCCCGTCTCGGCCTCCCAAAGTGCTGGGATTACAGGCTTGAGCCACCGCGCCCGGCCCCCTTATCTTTAAATAAGGTTAATGATAGCATCTGTCTCAAGGGTGCTTGAGATGTGTTATGCAGTTAAACAAGATATTGAATGAAAAGTACAGCTGGGCGTGGTGGCTCACGCCTGTAATCCCAGCACTTTGGGAAGCTGAGGTGGGTGGATCACCTGAGGTTGGGAGTTCGAGACCAGCCTGACCAACATGGAGAAACCCTGTCTCTACTAAAAATACAAAATTAGCTGGGTGTGGTGGCGCATGCCTATAATCCCAGCTACTCAGGAGTCTGAGGCAGGAGAATTGCTTGAACCCGGGAGGCGGAGGTTGCGGTGAGCTGAGATTGCGCCACTGCACGCCAGCCTGGGCAACAAGAGTGAAACTCTTGTTTCAAAAAAAAAAAAAAAAAAAAAAAAGAAAAGAAAACTACTTAGCATGGGGCCTGATACTCAGTGAGCATGCAAATGTTTATCATTACTACTTTGCCTCATCTAGTTCTCAAACCAAACTCATACAAGTAGATAGCATATCTATTATTTTTCCCATAAGTAAATTGAGGCTGGCTCAGAAAAGTTAAGATACTGGCTAGGGAGTCTCAGATTGGGTCTTCCTGCCCATGATGCCATGCTATCTCCAAGGAGGCGTGGTCTCACAGCTAGAGCACTCATGACTGAATCCAGAGAAATATACAACTCTGGGACCAGACAACCTCTCAGAAACCGAAAAGCAACTGTTAGTGGACAGGTTGTGAGGGCAAGAACCCTGACATGAAACACTGTCAGTCAGCTGTCTGGAGTCTTGCTCAAAGGCTGCTTGGCCCTAAATGAAGGAGAGTCTGTTTTTCCTGCTGTAGACTTTAACCTCTGGACCTTCTCCTACAGCCCTGTCATCTTATACTGAGCCCTGTGTCCCTGTGTTTACCTCTCAGGAAATGCCCTGAGTACGACTTCTGGTTCAAAGGGCCGTGCTTGGCCTATTGTCTTGGTGGTTTGACTGGGCTCTGCCTGGGGCTTTCACTGTGGCCACCTTCTGCCTCTGTATTGAGTCATCTTTCTACACGCTCTTCCTTTCACTCACCTTTCCAGTGGGGCTAAGAAGTGACAGCAGGAGGAAGACAGGTGGGAAGACTATTGTCAAACCTCTGCACCCACTCAGCCTTCATCCGAGAGCAGGTTACTGTGTTGGCTGGAACACTGACAGCCTAGAACTGCAAACTATTCCCAGGTTCCTCCCAGCAAAGAGTGACCAGACTGCCACAGTCCTAACAACTCAGAGGGCACTGCTGGGGAGCCTAGCCATACCCCGAGATTACAGGCTGAGGGCAACCACTGCAAAGCCACCCTGGATCCATGAATGATCAACAGAAAGGGGTAATGAAAAACCCAAATTGCTTCCCTCCCACAAAAATGCCCATGTCCACAGCCCTTCAGGGAGGGTGATATTAATACTTACAATCATGTCCTCATGGGAGGTATCCACAGTGTTAATTACTGACACCTAGAACCAAAGATATCGCTGGTAAAGTAACTGATGGCAGAATACAACCATCTCAACGAACGACTGCATTCGTTCGTTCATTCATTCATTCACTCAGTAAGCATTCATTCTAAGTACCTTCTTTTTGCCAAGCACTGTGCCAGGAACTAGATACACAGACACAAAGAGGAACTTTTGCCCTTGAGAAGCTCGCGAATAATGCTAGTGTGGCAAGATAAATTCTGTAATGGTGGTTTGAGTGTCCCATAGGAGCCTGAGTGGTAGCGTGGTAGACATGAATTGAGCCTTAGATGATGGGTAGGAATTTGCAGGTGGCACAGGAGAAAATACCAGTCCAAGCAGCCAAGCAGAGGGAATACATGAGGAGAGACAAAGAGGTCTGAGAGAGCCTGATGTGTGTGGGGAAATGGCAAGCAGTCCTGGCTACTCTTAAGGGTGAGGACAGACCCCAAGGGAGCTACAGCTGGTGTTCCTTTCCTGGATAACAGCGCCTCTGATGTTCCAGGCAGTTTATGCATAACAGGGTCATTACTTCAGACTGGGAGACTTGATTAGAGTTTTTCCTGAGGCTGCTCCCTGGTTCATCACCTAGTGGGATCCAGGACTGAACAGTTTGTAGGGCTGGAACATGGTGTCATGGTCATCACCCTCCTCTCCATTCTTTGAGGTCCAGATCAAAAAGGGCCACCCATCACCTTTCTTGAAGATTCTCAGATCCTCAAATGGCTGGACTCTCTTGCACATCTTCAGCACTGACCACAAACAACATTTTATGCTGTTTCTTCTCCCCACTAGAAGGTGAGCTCCCTGGATCCATAGTCTGAGCCATCTGCAGTTTCAAATCCCCTCAAATCATCCAGCACAGTGCTTTGCAAATAGAAGGAACTCAGTGACTATTTGCTGAATGAATAAGTAAATGAACAAAAGCTGTTTTTTTTTTCTTTGCTCAACCACTATTCTCTTAAATTCTTGGGACAGAAAAGAGCACTTAAAAGAAGTTTCATTGTGGAACAGACATTTCTTACCATTTTCCCCATTTCATCTTTTCCAGCACAAGCCCTGTAGGTATAAAGTTTGACTTGTGTTTTCAGAAAGGCAGACACTGGAAGAGGATGGCTGCAAAGCAGTTCAAGAGGTACACACCAAGTAAGCACAGGTTCTCTCATCAAATTCTAGACTCTCTAAAAAACAGGTCCCCGAAGTCTGCAAAGGCAAGTAAGGACAATAAGGAGTTTCCTCCATGTGCCGAGCTGTATAGGTTACAAAGTGCACGGGAAGGCGGGGAGGGCAGGGTACCAAGGGCAGAGTCAATCAGAGACCTACAACAGACTAAGGAACTGAAGAAGCCCAGAGAAGAGAAAGCACTTGCCAAAGTCACAGAACTAGTTAAAGGCAGAACTGGGAAAAGAGCCCCATTCCCTAACCTTCTAACTCCCAGTCCACAAAACTTCACTCCACCAGGCTGCCTGTCTAGAATGTAAAGCAGTTGTTACACTGAGTTCCGTAAAGCTGAGGATAAGTAGGTTCAGGAAGAAGGTTTACTGAGAGGTAGTTTCAACCAGGTTACCAAAGGACCTTAGAAATAATCAGCATTTAATTCTAACCACTCTCACCCATCAGTCACGGTTGATGAACCATGCTTCTGAATGAGACAGAGAGAGAGAAGGGGGGGGGAGGAAAGAGGGAGGGGGAGAGAAAAGGAGGGAAGGAGGAGGGAAGGAGGGAGGAAGGAGGGAAGGAGGGAGGAAGGAGGCAGGAAGGGGGAGAGGGGGAGAGGGAGAGAAAGGGGGTAGTGGGGGGAGAGAGAGAGAACGAACTTCTTAGAGTACTTCTTCCCAGGGACCTGGCGTTATCTGGCCCCTGTTAACACCTGCACTCAAATAATTCACCTCTTTGAAATCAGATAATGAGTTAATTCATTTAGGATGAGCTCAATGTCAGAGCATTAGGGCCTCAACTCTAACCTGCAGTGGAAGAGCTAGAGGTGAGTGATTCACACCTAACCCTCTGCAGAGCAAGAATACAGTGTTCTGATTTCTAGGTTCCTGCAGGTTCCCTCAAACCTGCTGCTGAGGCACACCCATGTTTCTAAAAGAATGCACGTACTAGATATGCCAGGCTCAGCCCAGATACTTCCATTCTTTAGTTCTCATTCAGTCATTCATTCACTCAAGGAGTAAGTGTGGAGTGAATGTACACTGCAGATGCCACAGAGACTTAAAAAACCCTGAGCCCCTGCCTTCGGAGGGTCGTTCAGGCCATCTTCACGTTTCCCGAGGTGCCCATCCTACTTGGGGGCCCTACCCCGAGCAACTGTTCAATCTCTGCTAGGGGATGTAGTAGGCGGCAGAAAGGAATGGTTAGGAGGATTCAAATCTCGGTTCTACCACTTAAGCAGCTGTGCAGGAGGCTCCACGTCTCCGAACCTCAAGTGTTCTCATCTGTAAAGTGTTGAGAAGAATGGCACCTTCTTCACAAGGATGTTAGCAGGCTGAGATTACGAACAATGCTGAGGGCTCGGTATAGAGTAGCTCCTCTGCTGTTTCTCGTTTTGTATTCAATTGTTGACGGAAGAGGAGGAAGGGAGGCTGGCAGGAGACGCGGCAGCGGCGCGCCCCGCAGTCAGGAAGGTTCCTTGGCCTCCCTCTGGACTCCCCTCGGAATGGTCCGCAAGGACGGGGCCAGAGCCCCCCAGATCTCTAAGCGGTGGAGGGGAGCTTAGGATTTGGGACTCAGCACGGCCGACGAACCCGTTAGGGCCGCGACCGTGGCCTTCACGCTGCTCGACCTCCTCAGTCCCAACACTCACCATGGTTGCGGCGGTGGCTGCTCCGGGTCTCGGACGTGGCAGCTCCCAGCGGCGCCTCGGAACAGCTCACTTCCGGCGCCCGGCCCTCAAGCCGCCGGGCTGTGGCGTAAGAGCCGCCGGGCTGTGGCGTAGGAGCCTCCGGGCAGCAACGCGCTCGGCTCTCACAATAGTTCCGCGCCTTCCAAAGGGCGCGCCCCGCCCTCCCGAGGCCCAGCCCCTATCCTCCAGTGACGCCGAGACCAGAGGGCTGGGGCTCTGGTTTCCGCAGTGACCCTGACCGGGGGCTTTGGAATCTGAAGCTCGGTGGGTCTACTCTCCCGACCAAGTCTGCCCTTTTCCTGAGATCCATAAATGAAAGGAAGGATTAATATAACTATCGGCCGGGCGCGGTGGCTCGTGCCTGTAATCCCAGAACTTTGGGAGGCCGAGCTGGGGGCGGATCACCTGAGGTCAGGAGTTCGAGACCAGCCTGACCAACATGGTAAAATCCCGTCTCTACTAAAAATACAAAAATTAGCCGGGCATGGTGGCGCGCGCCTGTAGTCCCAGCTACTCGGGAGGCTGAGGCAGGAGAATCACTGGAACCTGGGAGGCGGAGGTTGCAGTGAGCCATGACTGCACCATTGCACTCCAGCCTGGGAGACAGAGCGAGACTCTTGTAAAATAATAAAAATAAAAAAATCTATCTATCTATCTATCTATCTATCTATCTATCTATCTATCTATCTA
>NC_045435.1:50674029-50718778 GCF_002776525.5 Piliocolobus tephrosceles | reverse complement strand
CTATCTATCTATCTATCTATCTATCTATCTATCTATCTATCTATCTACAGCTTCACCTGCCTCTCTGCGGCTCTGGGTGAGACTGGCCTTATGATGAATGTTGTAGGATGAGTGACGTCTTGGGAGTAAGTAGACTGTCCTAGTGCTTCCTTGTAGTCCCCCCATCAGGACCCAAGGACTGGGACCAGGGCAGAGGAGGCCAGGGAATGCCCCTCACCAGAGGCTGGGACCTCTTGCCCTGCCATCCCTAACCCCTATATAGGTCTGCCCCTTCCAAACCGATCCCCCGGGGCCCTGAGTAAGTCCCATCAGGGAGATTCCCCATAGGCAATGAAGGATCTCAGCCAGGCTCCTGCAGCTAGAGCCCTAGACCTAATCCCCAGGGTCCCTGACGCCAGGTCTCTGGCTTCCCAAGGTAGGGCAGCTGAAGGTTCCCCACAAGCGCAGTGAGAATGCCACACTGGAGGACAGAGCCTGGGCCCCCCGCCCCCTCAGCCACATATGGTCTAACCCTGGGGCCCTTGTGATACTAAGGAGGCAGGTGAGCTGGGGGAGGCCTTGACTCCCCTTGGGTAAGTCACAGTCCTTCAGTTTCCTCTGCTGAAACTGGGAGTAAGGACCCTAGCTGGAGATGGTCACTGCTTGAAGGAAGATGTTAAGGCTGGGAGAGTGTGATAGAACCAGACTGTCAAGGAACTTTGGAGAGGAGGCCAGGGGAATAGGGTGTTAGAACTAAGGGCCAGGCCTCTGGGCAACTCTTCTACCCCACCACAGCTTTCAAGGTTTTTTATTGCCCTCTAGTGGAGAAATTGTTGCAGGGGTGTGAAGGGCTGGTGGTTAGGGTAGAGCAGGGAACAAAGGCAGGTTTGGGGGGATCTCCTGGAGCTCCTTTTTTTTTTTTTGAGATGGACTCTAGGTCTGTTGCCCAGGCTGGAGTCCAGTGGTGTGATCTTGGCTCACTGTAACCTCTACCTCTCGGGTTCAAACAATTCTCCTGCCTCAATCTCCTGAATAGCTGGGATTACAGGCATGTGCCACCATGCCCGGCTAATTTTTGTATTTTTAGTAGAGATGGGGCTTCACCATGTTGGCCAGGCTGGTCTCAAACTCCTGACCTCTGGTGATCTACCTGCCTCGGCCTCTCAAAGTGCTGGGATTACAGGTGTGAGCCGCTGCGCCCGGCCAGATCTTCTGTTCTTCAAGGAACAGGCTCTGCCTTGGATCTATAGCTGCACCACTGACTTTCAAGTCACTTTTCTCTGAGCCTCACTTTCTTTGAGTGGAAAATGAGGACAGGGGCATATTAGATGTAAATATAATGCATGAGGCATAATTGTGATTAAAATAATTTCCTTGTGTAGACACTGATGTTGAAGAGATTGGGGAATTGTGACAAGCAACAGAACGATATCTTATTCATTAAGGTATTTGCTGTAAGGTATTTGGCCCATAAGGCACTGTAATATGGAGGTTTAGAGTGCAGAGGCTGGCATCAAGACTGCTAGGTATCAGTGCTGGATCTCCTGCTTACCAGGTGGGCATGCTCTTCACCTCTTTGAGCTGCTGTCTCCTGCTCTTTTGAGTGAGAATTATAATAATACCTCCTCTGAAGGTTGATATTGGGATTAAATGAACCCTTGGATACGAAACTGCGTTTGGAAGTTGGATGGGCCTATGGCGCTTGATTTGGGGATCAGTTCAACCTAAGAAGAGCTGTGATTGTGAGTGTGTGAGTGTGTGTGTGTGTGTGTGTGTGTATAACTCTCAACCCTTGGGCCAACCTTAGGGATTACTTCTTGGTCTGGGCATATTCTCTTTCTCTGCTAATGTTCAGCAGAGGTTTGTGAAGTCCAGACTCCTCGGGTGCCAGGCTTCCCCCCGCCTTACTCCTCTCCCCAGTAGGGGGTGCCACCTATATCCTGCGTCTGTATTCCCCATCTCCTCCCTCTGGTTAATCCAGACCCCAAATCAGGCTAACTTTCCCTGATTTTTGGCCCCCGGCCCCTTGCCCCCAAACCTCCTCCTCTTCCTCCTGAGGCCCCATTCCCCGGTCTTCTTCTATGAGATGGTCAACTATTCCTCATAGGTTAATGGCTCATGGCAGGGTAAGCCTGTCTCCCTCAAATGGTGGGTGTTCAAAAGGTGTGACCTAGTGGAAGTAGAGAGACTGCCCGTTGAGCTGTGGGCCCTTGGGCAAAGGGCATTTCCCTCCCAGGGATTCTGTTTCCCCCTGAGTTCAACTCCACAAAGGGCGGGGACCCAGCTGTCCTTCAGAAAAAGGCCTTGTGATGTGTACCGTGTCTGCATTTCCACGTGTGCATTTATTGTTATTGCTCAGTATAGTGTTGAAAAGGCAGACAAATCCCATTAATTACAAAGAGCACAAGCCAAAGATACAGAGAAATAAAGAGTGTACAATAAGAGCACAGTCACTTCCCAGCCCCGATTGTCCCAGAGACCCCAGAGCCCGGGCAGCTTATGGAAGCTGGAGGCGGCACCATTCCCTCGCTACTCTATTATAAAATATGTGCACACAAGAGTTAGCAAAGTGTGGTGACCCCCGAGAGGAAAGGTCCGGGAGGGAGAGCACCACAGGCATTACAAAACAGACTCAGGGGGCTGAGAAGGGCCGTCCCAAAGCAGCCTCCAATATCGTTTTCAGTGGAGGGGGTGATGGCTGCTGCCTGGGGCTAGGGACCCTCCTCCCCCACCTGGGTTGGTATGATCTCTACATTAAAATCAGGAGAGCTTGGTTTGGAACTTTGAAAAGGCTTGGGGACTTCCTGCTGTTGCCTCACTTCCGTCCTGACTCTGGAAGGCCTAAAAGCCTTCAAGAAACGCTCCTCCCTACAAGATCCTCTAATGGCGGGATTTTGGACACAATGGCAGGAGAGAGATTTGGGTGGGAGGCTTGTCAGAGTGCACCAGGTTGGCAGCCTCCTGTAGGTAGTGCAAGAGTGGGCTAGGGGAGTGAGGGTTCCGAGAAGGCCCAGGCAAGAACTGCCTGCATCCCAAAGGTGCCGGAGACTCCCAATTAAAGAGCAAGAAACGATCCCCCCAAAACAAAATGAAACAAAAACAACAAAAAATCAGTTCAGGAAAGGGAGACAGGAATAAAGGTTTCTCCATGATGAGAATTAGAAGTGCAGACAACTGGGCCACACATTCTTTCCCAGCTCCAGGCCTGGGAGAGACTCCTCTTTCTCATCCGGACCAGGGACAGATGACGGGTCCACCCCAACACAACTAAGGTGGGTGACTTTAGTTCCCAAGCTGGGATTGAGTGGGGGCCTGGTGGCCTCTCATGACAACTCCTGGGCTTAGGGGGCAGGTGAAATGATGGGAGGAACAGAAGGCTTCCCTCAAGATCAGGATGCCCTTTTTGTCCCTCTTTATAGAACATACTCGATTTCACAGCCCTGAGTGGACAGTAATTACAATGGGGGGAAGATGATGGCACAGGGAATGACAGGGCTCAGGATTTGGGGTGGGAATGGGACAGAGGGTGGAGGACTGAGCACAATTTAAAGTTTATGTAGAAGAATAGATGTGAGAGAATAACTAGGAAATTTTGTAAAAGAAGAGTGAAGGGACTCATCCCACCACATAATAAGACATTAGAAATTGACATTAGAAATTGAATAGTTAAAATTGTATGGCTGGTGCCAGATGAGCCACCCAGGTAAGGGAAGAGAAGAGAAGTTCCAGAAATAGATCCGAGTCTATATAAGACATCAGTGTGTGGTAAAGGTGGCATTTCAACATGGTTGGGGAAAAGAGTGGCTTCCAATAACTGGGGGACCCAGGACAAGACAGGTTCAGAGTCCTTGAGCCAGTGCAGTCATTTTAATTCGTCCAGTCTCAGAAATAGGACCGCCTCCCTCTTGTCATCTCTATGCTATGGTTGGGACAAGGGGACAAGGGGCCATGGTGAGGGGCTGGCGGGAGCAATGGAGGCTGCTCCTGAGTTAAAGAAATCTCCGCCTGAGTTGCAAGGAGGAAATTCCTCAGAGCTCTCCCTGCTCACCTCCAAAGATGAGTGATTCTGCAGCGCCAGGAGTCACTGAAGAGGCTCCCTGCCCTTCCCTCATCTGTTGAGGGGGAGACAAGTTGGTGAGCTTAGCTCTCAGAACCAAATCTGTCAACTTCTCCTGGAGCCCTTGTCTAGAGGGCAGAAAAGAAGCTATATGGATGATGCAGTACCAAACTAGAAAAAAGTATACATTACAGATATATTTACTATGTTCTGTTTGATGTTGTTTTTTGCCTTTTTTTAAAAACCACAGACATTTCAGAACCACACTGCGCGAGTCAGAAGAGCCAGCGATTGAAAGCATAACCATTGCATAGTATTAAATGAACAGAGATGGTGAGTTCTTTATTTACAATTATTGTCTAGATAAAAAAATTCATAAAAACAGATGAATGGTCATAAATTATTTACCCCCTAATGGGGTGAACTGCCAAACGTACCCCATGCTGCTAGATATAGGACGCAGAGTGCAAGCTTTATGTACTACAGTGAGTTTTGACAAACCATTTCGTGTGTGTGTGTGTGTGCGCAAGTGTGAGAGTGAGGGGGTGCATGTGTGCAAGCATCCTTCATTCCTGACAAGAGACGACCAACGCTAATGTTGGCATTCTTCCATCGCTCCCTGTTCCCTAAGCCAGGCTCCACTGAGAACCTCTCCTGGCTCCAAATGAACATGGAGCATGGCGTGCAAACACAGCTATCCTGATGTCATGGAATGAGGTTGCAGACACATGACTGATCAAAGAAGTGGGGAGATGGAAAACTGTGAGAAAGGAAACTCCAAAAAACACCATGTTCCAAGGCTGCCCCATGTTTTACACGTGCAGGTCTTTCCTTCCTCGTAGGAGAGCAGTGGGTTGGCTTTGGTGGCATTTGTACTGGAATCCAATAAGCACATCTGAGGGCTGGTCACCCCTTTGGGTATGCAGTTTCCTCTGCTGGATACATTCAGAGATACTTCTTCATGACATTCAGGTGGTACGCTCTTGAAGGACCTCCTTCCAGGAAGATTTTGCCAGGTGGGATGGGCTGACTTTGAACCCCAAACCCTCAAGTTTTTCCACAGCCATCCAAATGTAGGCCCTCCCAGCTGACTATGGCTCTTTTCCCGAGTGGCTCTCATCTTGTTTGTGGAAGAGTTCTCTGGGCCTGGAGAAGGGAAGGGGCTGGGCTGACATAGCCACCATGAGGAGGGTCAGCATGAGGAATGGATTTTGCAAGAGAGGCGGAAAGTGTTTGGTTTTCCTCGAAGCATGGGACATCATCGATCATGGTATTCAAAATGTCTTTTGCACTGTACAAGTTTATGGAAAAAGATCATATGCTGAAAAGTCTCAAAGCAAACTTTGTATTAAATACAAAAGTTCTTTTATGAAAAACGCTGAGCCCCACAAAGTGCTTAGCAGTCAAGAGGCTGACACACAGTTAAATAAGCTCTTATCAAGTGGGATTACTAGTGCTGTTGTCTTGGGGAAAAATAACCACCTTTTCTCACCTGTGATACTGTAGGGTTTCAGAATGGCTTTCTGTTTGGGAAAGCAAGACTTGCTGTTAAAAGGCTACAGTATATATTGTGACTACAGGAAGACAATTTGGTTTAAAATCACACTGAATACATCTCAATATACACATCATAAGGTTCATTCGGATCTAAATAGTGCAGAGAAAAAGGCTATTCTTCTTCAAAAATAAAAATAAAAGCAGCAAGCCATACTGATCCTCATCCAATATGCCAACAGCTCGGACGCTGCCATTAATAAGGAAATAAACCTGTAAGTTACTAACTAAAAAAAAAAAAATCAACACGTTACCATTTATAATATTTCAACACTACCTCAATCTCTGTACAGACAGTGCCAAAGAGAACCTATTTTTGAAATGCTCTTAGTAAACTCAAGTGAGTTTCATTGAGAGAAAAGTCTTCGAGCAGTGCTTTGCAGATCCTGGCATCCTTGGGCCGGATGGCCGTGAGTGTTGCAAACCCAGGAAGCCTTCTCTCCTCCTCTCCCTTCGTCTACGGAGCATGTTGTTAAACCCCTCAGGATGGCAGCTCGGTAGCATTTGGCTTCTGCCTGAGCCTCTCACGGTAGTGACATTATTGAACGGAAATAGCAGGCAAAAATCAGAGCATGGCTATCATAAAACATCAAGGATGCAACCCAGGGGAAGTGTCGTTGGGCCGAGCTGTTTTTATAGCATCTCAGCCACCAGTGTTCTTAAACCATACAAATAGCCAAAGACGTTATCTACAGGTTTGTAAACAAATTACATTCTTCTTTTAGGACATAAATAAGTTAAAATAGAGCAATTTAAGCGGAAACAAGGCAACATGCCGGCAAAGAAACTTTATATATCCATGTATATATATTTATATATATATATATATCTACCTATCTATATGGACGTATACAGTCTCGGAGAAGTATACGTTGATATAGATACAAAGAAATGGATATAACCTTGTGAGTGTCTATGAAGTTCTTCGGTTCCATTGGTGCAAATCTACTAGGCGAGTTAAGCTCTGCAATTTCAAAAAGTTATTAAATTAACCTATACAACTGAGACCATGCTGCGCAAGCATTTCAAAAACTCACAGACCAGTGGATTGGATAAATAGTCTCAGAAAAGAGTCTGTTTGCAGTTCCCGCCTAAGAAAACAAACAAACAAAAAAACCCCTCCCCAACCCCCAAAAACCAAACAAGGGGAGGATTGAAAGTGTACAGTACATTCATGCGGGGGATGTGGTGGCTGGGCGGGTGCATGGCTGGTCCATGTCTGGGTGGGAGCCAGGAAGGGCTTGTTTTGGGAAAACTGCTCACTCCCCTAAGCCCCCAGTGGAGATCCCGCCCCTTGCCTCAAAGTGAAAAAGAGTTCAAACAGCATCGCAGCCAGAGAAAGGGTCTGTTGGTGGAAACGTTGGTTTTCTCTCCAGTATTTGGTTTCCGATTGTTGCTCGTTGCTGCTTGGGTGAGTTGGGTGCCTGGATGGATGGGTGCCCAGAAGGCGGGTGGCAGCGGGGTCCATGAGGGTGGGCGGGCAGGCGACAGGGTCCTCAGCTAAAGCGACGTCTCCAGGCTGTGGATGGGGCTCCCTGGACTTGAAGAGGTAGCTGATTTGCTTGTGTCAGTCGTCAGGTTGATCCCACTGTCAATGGCGCTGTTGTTCTTGTTGAGCGATGACGGCGGGCTCGAGTTCTGCTTGAGCGCGGCATCTTCTTCCAGGTCGGTGTCGTCAATGAGGGGGATGTGGGGCTGGGAATCTTCGATCCGGAATTCAGGATGAGCCATGAAGTTATGGATGGAGGTTCGAGATTCAGGCTTTTCTAAACCTTCATAGAGAGAGCTACGGAACGCCTTCACGACGCGGATCTGCAAGGGAAGCACAGGGGTCAGGAGCACCGCCCGGGGACTACAGCCAGGCTCGGGGGGCTCACAGGAGGGGCGGGTGGGAGAAGGGTTAGGGCAAAGCAGGTGGCTGGAATCCACAGTCGCTGGGTGTTATTAGCATTGACAGGATGGGGGAGAGTGAAAAAGGGGGCTCAGGTTATAGGCATCCTTGAGCTAGTTTTTAAAAATTGCTTTGGTTTTGGTAGAAACTAGTGTTAGGACAGGAGAAATCACCAAGCACCATCAAAGAGATGATGGGAAACAGTGGTTAAAGGAAGCACAGTCGACTCCTGCGGGCACCCACACCTAGTGAGAGACTGAGCCTTGTTCACTTTAAAGCAGAGGTTCAACCATGCAGACGGGGAGGAGGACCAGGTGGGAATCAAGTAGGAAAGAGGAGAGGCTATTAAAAAAAATTCATCTTAGAAAAACCACACACAGTTAAGAAACCATACAACATGGAACAGGTTATGTGTCACCAACAGAAAAGGAACAGAAAGGAGAGACGGTTGGATGAGCTGGGATGAGAGAGACACATGAGGGCCAAACAGAACGGGAACATCAAATCAAAGGCAGCAAAGCAAACCAAAGCCAACCCAGGGCTTTCTCAGGTGCAGAGCAGAGGCAGCCAGAAAGCACACAGGAGCTGGCGGACAGATGACATTCGGGGGCGGGCTGCATGCCACGCGGGGTCGGGAGCCACACGGCACACACAGACAGACACACGGCTACACTTGGAAGCCTGGACAATGTGAACGGAGGTCGTTTGTACCCAGCGTTTCTTTCCTTCATGCATTTGGGAGGTAAACACTCGAGTATAGACTCAAAGCCCTGGCCAGCCAGTCACTGGAGCTTGCTTTGGGGTCTCTTATTTCCTGGGGCATTTTGTTTGTTTATTTGTGCTTTGAAAACACAAAACCAAAAAAACGAAGCTGGAATCAGATGGCCAAACCCAGCCCCAGTGGGATTCTGGGGTGTGTGGAACTGAGTCACAGAACAGCAAGTTCTTTCATTTTCTGTCTCAGTTGTGAACCACACATCCTGGGGCCTCAGTTTCCTCCGCTGAAGAATGGGAGGAGGCTGGTCATTGAGTCTTCAAGGCTAGTGGAAAGAGCACTGGACTTGAAGGCAGAAGGACCCAACTTGCGTCCCGGCTCTGCCACATCTGGTGCCTTGACTGTGGACAAGCCACACTAGCTCTCTGGTTGTCCTCTGTCCTGCCTCACAGGGTACAGAGGGACAGGACCCTCACTTGGAAGAGAGGTGTCCCTTCTCTGGACTCCTGGGAGGGGCAGTAGTGCCTGTCATCTCAAGAGTCTGATGGGACTTGGGACAAAGGTGCCTCCTCCTCTCGTCCCAGCCCCAACTCGAAGTGGAGTCAGAGGTGGAGAAAACAAGGTGGCATTGGTGCCTCCAGGACAGAGCCTTAGTCGGCTGCTGTGTGCAGGCCAAGTGGCACCCACCTGCAGAGCAGTGGCTGCCCTACACCACAGGCCTGAGGGGAGGCAGGGGACTGGACGAGACGGTCGTGGGGAGGCCCTTGAAGTCCCAGGACTTGAGCTCTCAGTGGAACCCAGGGGTAGCTCCTTTGTGGAACCCTGGTAGGGAAAGCCCTCTTCCATGGAAGTGGAGTTTCTAGGTGACAGTGGTTGATGATTTTAAGTGTCATCGCTGAAGGTTTGTTTTACTGTTGCAGAGGGAATTCTTTCTAAAGCATGTCATATGCTCCTCTGACTTCTAATTTAGAGTGCACAGAGAATAATTTAACATAAGGTTTGTCAATTATCCTTCTTGGTCTTAGGTAAGACCCCATGGATTGGCTTGTTTTTTCTCCCTTGCTGTCAGCCATTGCTTACTAGTTAGTGCTGACTTTTCTGTTTTCTGAAAAGCATCTGTGTCCTTTCACCTTGCATACGGTGAGCTGGGACTCCAGGGTACCCCACTTGCTGGAATCATGCTTTAAATAAGAGGCAACAAGTGCCAAGCAAGAGCCAGCTAGATACGGCCACTGTGGCTGCTGGAGTCCCTCTTTGTGGCTCTGCAGAGATGGTTCATATTCTGATCTCCTGGTAAGTGAGCTGTTACACCTTGATTAATTGAAAACAAAGAAGGCACTGCTGGCCTCAGCTTTCTTATTTGTAGAGTGGGAATAGCGTCACGGCTGTAGCTGCCTAGCTTAGTGCTGTGTGTTCTGAGGCTGAAGTGCAATTCAGATGCTGACTGGAACACCTAGTGTATGTGTGGGCTTGGGGGATGGTGGCAGGACCCTGTCATGTGACTGACAACGCAGAGGGGATGACACACAATGAGATGAGGCCCCTCCGCCCTCCCCCTGGCATGGAGACAACGGAAAAAATGAACTGCTCTGGACAAGACTGTGGGGACAAGACTTTTTGGGACACCCCGCCACGGCCATCTCAAGTCTCCACTTCGGTTCTCTCCGAGGCTGAAATGGAAAAAACTAGGGGGAAAAAAAGCTCTTCCATCTCCCCTCCCTGCCTACCCTAAAGATAGGATTTTTTTTTTTTTTTTTTTTTTTGGCATAAGCTGCATTTGGGTGTGGGGGTGAGGGGAAGGAGAGGAAGGGACCCAGTGAGCAGGGTTTCAGATGTTTTGGTTTCGTCAGCACAAAGGGAGCAGGGAGACCCACGCCTGTTGTCAGAGGGCTCTGAGGAAACACACAGGCCCTGGTCTGAGATGGGTTCGACATACTCGAATGTTTACCCGGCTTCAAGGAAGCCAAGAGTCTGGGACTGATTCACATTCATTTCAGGCTCAAGGTTAAAGACTCACAACCTCTTTTAATTTCACTCTCTCTTGCTGAACTCTGTGTCCAGGGTTCTCTAGCCCTCTAGGGAAACAAACACATGGAATATTCAGACAGCGGAGAGGTCTAGGGTCCCCCCCATAAAGCAAGCCATTTTCTCGCCAACCCAAGGTTGCACTAAATTAGTTACCAAAACACTAATGAGAAGTCCAGCTTTCTTCCCTTTTCATTGTCTTCATTTCTCCCCCTAACAGTGCAAACTCCTTGCCCTAGGAGTCTTCAGAACCAGGAATCTGCAGGGGAAGTGGGAGCAGGAAGTGCCCTATCTGTCCAGCAAGGTACGGCGTCCAGAATGTGGCTAGGACTTGGCTTATGGGGCTGGCTCTTGGCTTGGGTGGTTTGAAGGAGCAGGACTTCCACTGATAAACATGGAGCCTGCTACAGACTTACTGAGTACAAAGATGGTTTGAGATGAGTTAGGAATTTGAGGCAATGAGAAAGAGAGGCTGTGCAGCTTTGCCTTGGATCGAAGTGTGGGATGCTAATCTGGTCCTTGATCACCAGTGGGAAGGTGCCCTCCTCTCCAGTCCTGGCCACGCTGGTAGAAGTTCAAGCTGAGAAACAGCTTCTCTGGCCTTCCCTGGAGGACTGACTCCT
This sequence comes from Piliocolobus tephrosceles, assembly GCF_002776525.5. Classification (NCBI taxonomy): domain Eukaryota; kingdom Metazoa; phylum Chordata; class Mammalia; order Primates; family Cercopithecidae; genus Piliocolobus; species Piliocolobus tephrosceles. The sequence goes on along the minus strand of NC_045435.1, from coordinate 50,707,934 downwards.
TTTCACGAATATGAGGCTATGGGCATGGGCACTGGTTCCGGAATGGAAGTTCAGCCTCTGTGGCTCCAGGTCTGTGGGCCTCCTGGGAAGCGGTATAAGTAGTGGGAAGAATGAGGGACTCCAGAGTCTGACCTCTTGCCACGCCCTTGCTGTGTGATCCTGGCCTCATCAGTGTCTTTCTCTGCAAAATGGATGTATTGGCAGGTCCTCCCCTCCCACAATTCAGTGGTGAGGCATCTTTGAAGTAAAGGGAGTGGGGAACTGCTCTGGAAATGTTGAGTGGGGCTCAGGTATAAGGCACTAGGCGTGTGCCATTAAGTTTCCGGGGTGAAAACAAGCTCGTTTTTGAGTAAGTCAGAAGCGTGCACCAATTCATTCCCTCCCGAGCGTCCTCGCGCCATGTGCCTCGTGACTGCGGTCAGGCTTACCACGTGCGTCTGTCTGCTGAGGCCTTCATCTTGCGGTGGTGCTGTGGGGAGGGGAGGGCCTGTGATGTGTTCAGGGGCTTTCCTCACTCCAGTGTCCCAGGTCAGAAGTCAGGCCCTGTCCCAGGCCTCTGTGGTCAACTCTTCATAACCCAGGGGACAGTGGATTGACTCCTTCCAGGGCATACTGGCTGTAGGTGTTTTTGCCTCAGCAGGCACATGGGCAGCCTCCTCTGCTGGGGAATCCCCAGGAAGCAGATTCCCCTCAGAAGGCTGGTGGGGTGTGGTGGGGGTGAAGGAGTTGCGGGGTAGTAGGGCAGCCCACTTCCTCATCCCATCAAATTGGGGCCCTTCTCTCACTTCCTGGCCACCTGTTTAAACCTCCCTGTGGGAGGAAAGCATACTGGCTTCTGCAGGGACCTTGACTGGTGTCTAGAGGGTCCTCAGCGTCCTTGGAGACCAGAGGAGGCCGCACTGTTGTAGACTCAAGCAAAGGAGGCATGAGGCTATGTTGTCCAAATGTGTGTACTGAAACCGCAGAGCCTGTGATCCTGTCTGGGAACCAGTGCCCTCAGGCAGGGGTTTGGTCAGGCTATTTTTAAGACCACAGGCTCAGGAAGGGTCTCAGGAGGGACCCAGAATTACAGGCTGGATTCTGTCACAGAGGGGGAATGCGAGGTTCTCCGGGAGGTGTGAAGAGGGGAGAGGCAAAATGGGGAGCAGGGTGAGGAGGTCCTGGCCAGCCCCGCTGGGTCCCCTGAGAGAATAAGGGGTCAGGGCAAGGACTGTCAAGTTGGCTTTGGCTGAGCCTCTGCCTGGGCTTCTTTTCCAAGACTGTTCCAAAGTTGGGGTAACCACAGGCTACAGGGGACTGATGTGGCCTGGAAGGAGGTCAGTTTAGACACATTCCTGTCTAAGAATTTCTGCAGAAATGAAGAAAGGGGCACTTCTGCAAAGAAGTGTTATTCCCAGACTGGCCCTGTTGAATGGCTTTACAAATGACACGGAAGAAAAGCTGAGAAAGAAGTGGCTGAGGTTTGAGAGGACAGTTCTAGCTTCTAGACTGTGAAGGCTAAGATGAGGGGCTAACTCAGGGAAGACTTCCAAAGGTGGTGCGGGTGCCCAGCAATGTCAGGTGTGCTCTGTTGTGGCCAGGGTGAAGTGCTGCCCTTCAAGAAAGAGGCTGAACTGGGATGGACGAAGAACTGGGCTTTCATCCAGAAGCCAGACTCCTGGCAGGCAGCCCCAGCCAGAGGGCCGCAGGAGTCACCAGGAGGGGTGGCAGAAGGGAAGAAGCGGATTCTTCCCCATGTAGCTCTCCCTGACAGGACACTTGGTCACCGCACCTCAGGAGAGGTGGAGGTGCTGAGCAAGGCCAGAGCTGAGCTGGTGCAGAGAGGAGCTAGGTCAGCTGGCTAGGCTGCTGCTAAGGTGAGAGCTCTCTGGTCTAAAGGGGAGGAGGATGGGACCAGTGTTGCCTTCCCCTAGAAATCCTGGCAGTGACTGCCTAGTGATGGTATCTCATGGAAATGTGACTCAGCCACCATCTGCTGAAATGCATCTCCATTTCATCTTGGCTCCCTGGGCCTCCCCAGCACTGCATTTCTGTGCCGACGAATGAGCACTGAGGGGCTCCTTCCCTGCTTTCTGCTTCTGTCCCTCCACTATAGGTCATGGACAGTTGCCATCAACAGGCTTTCTGTGGCCTGCGCCTCCACTGGAGGCACTGAGGGAGGCGCTCCCACCAGCACACAGGGTTACCGCTGCTGCAGGGTGGGTGTGTTGTGGGTGTTCTGGTTTTGGATGGGGGTACAGGCCCTTTATAGAGTTGCAAGAGATGAGCTGGAGTCTGCTTCTCATAAAGAAGCTGGAGGCTAAGACGGACACTGTGTCAACTGGAGAAGACCAGCGCCAGGGGCTCCCCTGCAGATCGGAAGGGCCTGGCTGGAAGCGAAGCAGGGCGGTGGGAGGAAAGACAGGCTTTTCCCTGTGGGACCCGAAGCCATGGGTCCGGGAAAGAGCTACACAAAGCCAGCGGTGAGTGCTCTAGATCAGAAGTGGTGGCATGAGGAGATGAGCTTGGCAGGAGGGAGATGATGGAGGGGCCACAGTCTCTGGCTATCCCTCAGGTAATGGAGGGCAGGATGGCCAAGGGTAGATCAGGTCCCTCTGGGCCTGCTGGCATCCAGGCAAGACATGAGGCTCGACCCACCATTTTCTACCAGGGGTCAAGCTGAATGGGCCAGGGACCTTGTCCTTTCCAGGAAGGGCTTAGAACTTCAGCAAGCTCCAAGCTCAGCCACAGGGAAAGCTGCCTGCAGAGCAGCTGATGCTGTCAAAAGTGCAAGGGGAGGAGTGACAGGAAGCGGGCAGAGACTCTGAACTGCTGGAGTGCAACCTCCAGGCTGTGAGCTCCTAGGTGGCCTGGGACCCCTGACTATGACCTCTGACCTGCAGTGACCTCTTGGCTCAACCATCCCCCTTGATCATGACTCTCATTGCTGTGGGTGTCCCCTGACCAGCTGGGAAAGCCTGGATGATGTGACCCTCTCCTGGTTGGATCCCAACGTGACTGACTGTGACCCTGAGGGGCTTGCTTCCCTTGACCCACAGTGACCCTTCTGCTGACTTTGACTGCAAGACTGGGACCTCCTGTCTAACTCCAACCCTTGCCTTGGTGGTCCAGGCTTTTGCTGACCACATATGACCCTGGGCCAGTGGGACACTCTGTGTCACCTCCATGTCTGTCCCCCTCCGGCTGCCGGGACCCTGTGGTGGATTGGGACCATTTGGTCACTGATGTCCTCTTGACCATTGCTGATCCCTTGACTGAACCAGACCTTTTGGCCACTTGGGACCCTAACGACCCTCTGACTGACTCTGGTCCACTGAGTGACTGCCACTGCATGACTGGTTACACTCTCCTGACCAATGGGACCCTCTTTGGTGGCTGTGACCCTTCAGCCCCCTGGGCCTGATCGTGACCAGCTGCCCCCCATGTCCTCTGGTGCCCCAGCCCCTGCCCGCCTGGGAGCTGGCGTGGGCAGTGCCAGCCGGAGGCAGTAAGGAGTCACACTCACGCCCGGCTGCAGCAGGAGGAAGGCTGGTCGGAGAGGAAAGAGCATTGGACAACGACACGCGACTAGGGCTAGAGAGATTGGCTACATCCTGGCTCTGGCTGGTGACCGAGGACTGTCTCCGCAAGGCCCCCTGAAAGGAGGCCCCGCTCTTGAAAGTATTGACTACTTCAATCTGCAACGGAGGAGAGAACGAGACAAGTTGCGAGAAGAACGAACACAACAGCTACATGACTGACAGGCGCAACATCACAAGAACAGCCGCAGCCACGGCAACAACGACAATGTCACTTAAATCAAAACAAAAATACCAGACACACTCCAAGGCTCTGAAAGATGTCTGCTCAGCTCTGGGCCCACCTGCAGGCCCCAGGGTCCCCGGGAGGACACAGGGGGTCTGGCCTTTGTTCTGTGCTAGTGGCTTAGGGGCCAGTGGGCTGGGTGAGGCCGGTGGGGGAGGCAGTGATTAAACATGGCATCTGGAGGGAAGACAGCAGTGTTCAGCCTCCCTCGGGTACCGGCGTGGAGGTAGGGGGTGTGGTGGGGGCCCTCAGGTGAACAGAGCTTGGCCTAAATTCCAGCTCTGTCACTTACTAGCTAGGTGACCTTGGGCAAGCCACCTCTCTGAGTTGAGTTTCTTGTTCTTAAGAAGGGTCAATGCCACCTGCCCGGCCGGGTTATCTGTAAGTGGCAAAGCACCTGACCCACAAGAGGCAGGCAAGACAGACGCTCCTGCCCACTCCAGAAATCGCAGTCCTTGCTTTCTCCCATAATTTGGAGACCCCTGCATGGCTCTGCCGCCAGGGCAGTGACAGCACCAGGGCCATATTCACTGAGTTGTCCTGGACCTCTCTGGAGGTGGGGGCAGGCTGGGAGGCTGGCTGCCAGGGTCCTAATCAGGGGAGGTGAGCCCAGGCCTGTGTCAGGCAGCTCTGGGTCTGAAACCTGCTTCCAGTCCCCACCCCAGCTGTGCCAGCTTGGTAGAAAGGGCCATCTCCTGGAACTCGGTAACCTCTAAAACTAGGGGAGTCACATCTACATCCCAGGGCTGTGAAGGTCACATGAGGTGAGGTTTGGGACAGGGTACAGAGGGGTGGGAGGTGACCCAGGTGAGCTATCTGCTACCTTGGATGGAAATGACGTGCTGGGCCACAGCTGGCAGGATGGTGGCCAGGTGGGTGCCTCTACACCGCACTTCACCCAAGTATGCTGGGGCATGGAGGAGCTCCCACTCCAGCTCCCCAGATGATCTGGGCAAGAGACCCACAGAGTCCCTCCTGACCCTCCCCTCGCAGGGCTGTGACAGCACTTGTGAGCTACAACACCTGCTCCAGGCATAAGGGCCCATGTGAGAGCATGTCGTGTGTGTGTGGGGGGGGGGGTGGGGAGGGCGCAGGTGTGTCGTGTGCCACATGGCGGCCATGCTGTCTCTGCTCTGGGGAAGAAACCTGCTTCTGGCTGGCTACACCCTGCACCTGTGCTCCCCTGGTGCGCTTGGTGTGTGCTTGTGTGTCTGTGTGTACTTGGGGATGACTGACCTTTGCTCCCCACAGCCTCTCCACCCCCTAGGGGAAGCTGGGGAGAGCAACTGTAGCCCCCGTGGAGGCGGTGGACCCCCTGATCATCAGGCCCTGGGGGACCCTGGGCGACCTGGCCTGCAGCTTCTGTCCAGCCTTCACACAGTCCCTCTGGGTGGCTGCCCCCAGCCGAGCGACAGTCCCCTCACTCACCTCTGCCCTCAGAGCCACCCTGCCCCACCCTCTCAGGGAAATCCCCCTGGAGACCATGGTGGGTGTGACCCCTACCGCTTCCCCTTGCTGCCCTAAGAGGGCACAATGGGACCTCCCTGAGGAGGCCATGCTGTTCCTTAGCAGCCACGGGAGTGTGTGTGCAACGTGGGTGTGCAAGTGGCTGGTGAGAGCTGGCCGGGACCCCTCTGTAGCCACCCTCCCTCAGCACCAGAGTCGGGCCCTGGGGGGCAGCACAAGCACACTCACCTCCATCCCCTGGCCCGCCCCGGCCAGGCCTGGGCCCAGCCCCCAAGAGCCTCCTGTACCTGCGTCTGGATCCGATTCAGGCCTCGGAACCACAGGATCTGGCCCCGCCGCAGCTCCCGCTCTGCATGGTCGATCTCCTCCACGTCCTCATTGAGCTCCTCCTCCGGGATCTCCTCCTTCTGCGTGAGCCTGCCTGCCTCCTTGAGGAACTTGAGTCTGCTGGTCGGGATGGTGGCGATGACCTGCAAGGGACCCCGGCTGTCAGAATGGGGGGGCTGTCCTTCCCGGTGGCCTTCTTTCCCTGACACCTGCTCCTCTACCTCCCTCCTACCGACTCACCCAGGCATGTGATCAGTCCACTTCTTTACCCACCTCACCTGTTCCTCAGCCCAGTCTTTGACAATTTCTTTCTTTCTTTTTTTTTTTTTTTGAGACAGAGTTTCACTCTTGTTGCCCAGGCTGGAGTGCAATTTGCTTTTTAATTCACTCATTCAGAGTCGGGGTATATAGTGGACACTCTTGGCCTCTAGGAGTTGGACAGATATGGCTTTGAATACCCCAGACAGTCCCGGTCCTATGGCCTTGGGCAAGTCATCTAACCTCACTGAATTTTGGTTTTCCTAGCTGTAAAGTGGGGGCCGCTCTGGGCATGGTGAGAACTGGGCACGGTGGAGGGTCTAACTCGTCCTGCATGAGCCTGGCCCTCAGCCCTCCTGGGGTTACTTAGTCCTCTGTCCCTTATTCCTCCTGAGATCACTGGACCCTGAGGGCAACCAATCCTGGACTGGGAAGGCAGTATGGGAAAGAGCTATGCCTTCATTCCTAATCTTCCCCAAAGGGCTTGTCTGTGGGGCTAAGGACCTAGATGCAGACCCTACAGGAAAGCTGAGGTGGCAGATGCCAGAGGTCCCTTCCATCTCCTGTAGGGACAGACAGGCACTGGCTCAAATGCAGCCTCAGGGGGCTCCCTGGGAGTGTAAAGTCAGCACTGACCACTGGCATTAACCTTAGTCCTCTGAATCCTTCCCTCAGATACTGGGCCCAGCCCCGGAGAGCCTTCCGTAGGGTGTGGGCCCCAGTGGGATAAAGATGGCCTGGCCCCCAGGGTGCCCAGGGAATGGAGTTGCTAAGTCACACCTGGTTTATCACTCTCCAAAGCAGCCCCAAAGGTTACAGGAAGTCCTTTTGGATGAAACTAAACTTTCTTATTTATCTTTTAGTTAATTTTTGCCCCTGTAGCTTCTCACTCTAGCCTGTAGACAGCTTGAAGGCAAGAACAATGTCTCCCACCCATCAGGTCCCACTGCCTGGATGTGTGAGCACCTTGGGAATAAAGCCCCTTAGGCCCTGCATTGGTTCTCGGCACTCCTCCAAAGCCCTGTGTCCTGGGTCAGGAGCCTTTGAGCTGCATGCTGTCAGAGCTGTGACAGGGTCTGGAACTCAGGCAAACGTAGAAAAAGGAACTGGCGGGAGAATATTCTGGGGTCAAAGCTGGAAGGGCCCCTAAAAAGCATCCAGCCCAAGGAGCCCCGGAGCTGGGGCAGCTCTCAGATGGCCACAGGCACAGCACTGAGTAACACTGCAACGTGGCAGAGTGTGTCCTGCTTGCGTTCCCTCTGAGTGCTCTACAGGACCCTGACTGACGCCAGCCGGCCACCAGCGCCGGCAGACCATTGATTCATCTCCCTTCCTAAGAAGCTGCTCCAGCCTTGAACCCCTGGCAGGCCATGGCTTCTAGCTGGAGTTTCATAACGTCATTCTCATTACATTAATGTTTTTGTTAGCTTCCATTTATGACAAGTGATACTGATTTTTCAGTTCTTAGTAATATGACATTGCCTTTAAAAACAAATTTAAGTTAAAAAAACTGACGTGATTGAGAGAAGATATTATATAAACAACAGGAACAGTGGTAGATAGATGTATGGCAAAAATCGGAGCAGTAGTACCCAGAGGACCAGTGTGGGACCTGGGACAAGCCCCCTTGCTCAGATGTCCAGCGACAGGGAGGGGCTTGCCTGGGGTCTGGCAGCTGGTTCCTGGGGGTCCTGGATTCTCCATCCAGTGCTGTCTCCCTTGCCCCGCTAAAAGGCACCTCCTGCGACCTACCAGGAACTTACCTGGCCCCAAACGAGCTCTCCTAACCCAATGAATATGCACCACATCCACTGGTCCAGCTGCAGTGGAGAGCAGCTGAATGGCTTCCCTCCAAACTGCACGATCACTATCTGGAGGTCAGAGGGGAGCAGAGAAAGAGAGAGGCCATCAGGGGCGAGCACAGAGGGCTGGGCTCCGGCTGCTTGCTGCCCACCCCAGGCCTGGTTAGGGTGGGGGCCTCACTACCTGGATGGCAAAGGTGCCCAGCACAATGGTGCAGAAGATGGGGTTCCGGAAGATGCCGTCAAAGACGTTGCGCTCGCCGTGGATCTTGCGGGCGTTGATCTCGTTGAAGAGCTGCATCATGACGAAGGTGTTGAAGATGATGGTGTAGTGCTCTGAGGGTGGCGAGTGCAGGGGCGCGTTCCTCCCGCTGTCGATCTGGAACATCTTCTCGCCTGCCAAGTGAGAGGGTGGGGCTGGGCTGAAGGCAGCGGTGGGGGAATCAGAGGGGAGATGCCCGGCCTTTCGTGGGGGCCTCTTCTGAGCGGTGAGGTGAATCCCTAAGATACAGAGGCATGCTTGGATGCTGGGGGGCCAGGGGGCTGTGCTGTTGGCTGGTCAGAGAGTAGCAGTGAAGGGTCAGCAAAGCCCTTTCTCCTCTGGGGGAGAAAGGCCTTGGGGAACTGTCTTCCACTTTTTCTGTGGAAACCTGATAAAGGTGGATGGCCAGCTGTGTTAAAGGTGGGAGACATGGCTTCTAAAAAGTGACCCCAGACTGGCAAACTCATTCTGGACTGCGAGGACAGGATACCTGCGGGAGGCTTTGCGCTGCCCCGAGAGTGCTGCTTCTTGTACCCGAGCATGTCCCTTGCTGAGACCTCTACAGACTCATGGGGCTGTTACTAGATGCCAATTCCTATATGGAGCCCAGGGCTTCTGGGCCAGGCTGGCTCCGGACCCTCCCATGTGGCTTCATTGTAACACCTGAGCTGTCACATGGTGGGGCACTGCTGTGTAGACGCTGCTGATGGGGCGTCTGATGCAGTCCTGTATCGTTTTTGTTTTGTTATGTTTTTGAGATGGAGTCTCGTTGTTGCCCAGGCTGGAGGACAGTGGCGCGATCTCGGCTCACTGCAACATCCGCCTCCTGGGTTCAAGTGATTCTCTTGCTTCAGCCTCCCAAGTATAGCTGGGATTACAGGTGCATATCACCATGCCTGGTTAATTTTTGTATTTTTAGTAGAGATGGGGTTTCTCCACGTTGGCCAGGTTGGTCTCGAATTCCTGACCTCAAGTGATCCACCTGCCTTGGCCTCCCAAAGTGCTGGGATTACAGGCATGAGCCACTGCACCTGGCCAAGTCCTGTGTCCTTTTGCACAGCTGAGTAAAGTGGTGCCAGGAGGCTTGTGGAGTTTTCTGGGTGTGAGATGTCCCAAGACTACCCAGGGTAGGCGCTGCTCAAGTGACCAAGCCAGCAAGCCGACCAGGACCCCCGCTCTCCTCTCCTCTCCAACCCCTCCACCTCCTCTGAATCTCTTCTAATTCTGCGTATTTGTGGCTTCTTCTAAGCTTTTTCATGATAGGTTTTACAACAGTAAAATGTGTCCTGACAACACATTACTTTCAAAATTTATAAAAGGCAACTGCCTTTGAGGAATGGATCCATGCCCCCCTCCATCATACTCTGGACTTTGAGGATGAGTGAAAGGCCAGCTCCAGGAGGCTCCTGTAAGGAGAGCACTGGCCCTGATTCCATGTGGGACTGTGGGCCAGATCCTTCCCCTCTCTGGGCCTCTGTTTCCCCATCTGTGACCTGGGGGTAGGCTTTGCTGGGATTGCCTCCAAAGCATCTGTGGAAACCAGGCCAGTTTTGGCCCAACCAGACCTGGTTCTGTGCCCAGACTCTTCCTCAGACTGGCTGTGTGCCCTTGGGCAAGTCACCTCACCTCTCTGAGCCTTGGTGCCCTCATTTGTAATGTGGGGTGGAGGCAAATGTGCTTGCCTCACCGAGTGGAAGACCCAAACACGCAGCCCAAGTGGAAGCAAGTGAGAATCGGTGGTGGTGTGAGCGTGTGTGCCCTTCCCCAGGAAGCCTTGCTGAGGGTCCCTTCCACCGGGCCAGGATAAGGTGCTGGAATGGGTCAGAGAAGGGGTGAGTCACTCCCCTCTCAGTCTCAGGCGCCTCTGGGGCTGCCATGCAGTGCTTTAGCACCTGGACAGGGCCTTGCACAGTCTGTACCTGGTGCCAGGAGCTGTCACCAGTGGAGAAAGCCACTGATGGCTTTGGGGTCAGCCAGAGCTGGGACAGGGCCAGGCCCTCTTCCAAGACTCGCTGGTGTGGCCTTGGGCAACTTACTTGACCTCCCTGAGCCTCAATTTCCCCATTAGCAAAACGGGAGGGGGTTGTGACTCGAGAATGCTGAGTGACAGCCGTGGTGCACCAGGTGCACCCGGAAGGTGATGACCCCGCCTGGGAGAGGCGTGGGTGGGCGAGGCGCTCACCAACGAAGAGCAGGGTGAAGATGAGGGCGAGCTGGTAGACGGCATGGCCCAGGATGTTCTTCATCATGGTCCTGGAGATGAGCGGCTTGTTGCGGCCGTACGGCTTCCTCAGCAGCAGGGTCTCCGTGGGCGGCTCGGTGGCCAGTGCCAGCGAGGCAAACGTGTCCATGATGAGGTTCACCCAGAGCATCTGCACAGCTTTCAGAGGGGAGTCCTGGGGACGGGCAGGAGAGGGCTGTCACCTGTGCGCCCACCTGCCCCTGTGAAGTGCTGGGTGGGTTCATGGTGTAGTGTCCGCAGGCTCCTGCTGGAGGCTGGAGGCCGACCTACACCTTGGCTCCCCAGCAGGCATGGAGCCGTTCTCTGATGCCCTCTCTGGAGATCAGCGCAGACCCGCCCACCTCAGCCCCATCTTCCCTGCCAGGAGATAAGTGAGTCCCCCCAGGCCCAGTGGCCACTAGCTCCCTGCCTTCTGGTAAATCCAGCAGCATCTCACCATCTTCCCCTCTCCCCTCCAGCCCCCAAGGAGGGGGGTCTCTCCTGGCTGAGGCCAAGACCATTCCCACTGCCTCCAGCATGGGTTCCTACCTCCTCCCCCCACTGCCTCCTCCCCCTCGGGCTCTCCTATCCTACAAACAGAGCCCATCCCCCAACCCCCAATTTCTTTTCCCCTCTTATCCCACCTTACCTTAAAAAATTATTGTGTGTATCTGTGACTCAAAAATTAATACATTTCAAGGTAGGAAATGTTGGCAAATGAGGAATAGCAGAAGCAACTAAACTTGTCAAGGACCTCACCACTTGTAGGTCACCACTGTCCAGGCTCTGGGAAGGACCCTTTCGGACCTGTCTCTTTGGCTGAGAGGAGCTGGGTCTGCTGTCCCCATCCTTTCTCACACCCCCATGTATCTTGTCCACAGCAGCCAAACTTTGGGCCCTCCATGCTCCCAGAATGCCCTCCTCCCATGTCACCAGCACCTTCTGTGCCACGAGTTGCAGAACCTCTTCTCGGCCTCATGTCACTGACCTCGCCCCTGCGCTTGGTCACTGCCTCCCACTTGCAATCCTGACCCCACTCTCCTGGTCCTCCCCTCCTTTTAAATCTGTGTTCCTGCCTCAGCCCCATTCTTCTCCTCTTCCTGTGGCTTTAGCTACTTCCATGGGCTGTGGAACACCTCCTCCAGGAAGCCCCCGGACCCTGTAAGCTCAACAGCCCAAACCGGATGCTCTTCCCACTTCTGTCTTCTCCCAAGCCCCATATACCTGCATCCCTTCCACTCATCACCTCCCAGGTTTCATTACAGCCCCTGTTCCTGGCCTTCTCTCCCACCTCCTCCCTGCCTCAGCCTCGCTCCCCTTGCCCCCGTCCTCCCCACCCCTGGGCCTTCTCCGATTCCATATGCCTCAGGGTCAAGCGTGCCCGTCTTCCTATCAATGCTGCATGGCCTTGCCACCAACTCAAACAAAGACCTCAGGCAAACTGATAGTCGTCTCAGAACCTCAGTTTCCCTATCTGGCATCAAGACTTTGTGGTCTCCTAGTTGCTGCTGCCATGGGAGTGTCCCTCAAGCTGCCACTAGGGGGAGCATCTCATCCACAGACCAGGAAAGAGGGCCCTTCTGAGCAAAAGGAAGCCCCCAGCCACCCTTCCAAGGCTCTGATTCTCAGGGCTGGGGTAGCCAGAGTTGCCACCTATATTCCCCCAGCGCAGGAAGCAACAGAGGGGAGCAGTGTTCCAGTGCCACACAGCTGTTGGGGCAGTGCTGCACTCTGGGCCTCTGGGGGCTCCTGTGGGCATAGGCTTGTCTGCCCAGGTGGCTACTGGGAGGGTTGGGCCTTGGGGATCCCCTGGGGCTAAGGGAGACCCATTCTTGCCTCTCCGGCCAGGCTGGTCAGTCCCTGTGGGGAGTATCAGGAGACTGCAAGAACAATGGCAGGTCCTTGGCCAGTCCATCCTCTAAGCCTCAGTTTCTGCCTCTGTAAAATGGGGATCATCACAGTTCCCGCCTCATGGAGCTGCGATGAAGAAGCGGTGTCTGCAGACATCCGGGGCCTGCCTGCCAGGCTCAGTGCATAGGGCTGCTTCAGACCCAGTCGTGGTATCTGGCCAGACTCCTCTGTGACCTTCCCAGGGAGACCCCCGACCCCCTCCAGCTGTCCCCACCCAGCACCTCCTAAGGCACTCTACACTCCAGTTCAGAGTCAGGGCCCCAGGGCCCCTACTGGCTCTTTGTCCTCACCTGGCTGCCTGATCCCCCTGGGCCTTGGCCCGCCCCTCCCTGCCTCCCTCTGCCCTCATGGTGGCCAAGGGCCCTGCCTTCTCTTGAGGATTCCCTCTCCCGCTTCTTGCAGTGAGGGCCAGGCCGTGAGCCTGACAGCTCCCATTTGCCGTGTGACCTTGAACAAGTCACGCCACCTCTCTGAGCCTCATGTCCTTGACTCCCCTGGGGCCAGTGCCTGCAATGAGCTCTGTGATGCAGTTCATGGCTCCCAGCAGGCGCTCCATCGATGGGTGCCTCATCCCTGGCTGTTGTGACAGGGACAAACTGGAGTACCCTAAGGCCCCTGAGCCTCTGGGGGGGTCTCCGCCCTCCCCCAGGCTTTGGTATGGCCTCCTGAGGACCCACCTGCGTGATGCAGGCCCCCGTGAAGGCCACAATCACAGCCACCACGTTAACTGTGAGCTGGAACTGCAAGAACTTGGAGATGCTGTCATAGACATTGCGGCCCCACATCACTGCCTTGACGATGCTGCTGAAATTGTCGTCTGTCAGGATGATGTCTGAGGCCTCCTTGGCCACATCAGTGCCTGCGATGCCCTGTGGGGACAGGGACAGGAGGCTGGGTGGGGTGGCCAGGGGAGGTGACCACTTCTAGCATCACCATCCTCACCCCCTCCACATCCTCAGTCCTACACAACTCCCTAGTACACACACCCAGTGGGCCCAGCACAGCCAGACCACACAGGGACACCCCACTCTTCACGCTCCTCACAGACCCAGCTCCCTTCACCCTCAGGAAACCTCACCCTGGCCCCTTCTCCCGCTCTGTTCTCTTCCTCCTCAGCCTGCAAATGTCCCCATTCGCACAGCTCCCCCAGAGCAAGGAGCATCCTACGCCCTTCCAGGAAGACCTCGGGGTCAGGCTGTCTCGAGAACGGTGGGCACCCACGGCGGATGGCGAGTGGGCCAAGTGTGAGCTGGGGCTCCTGAGTAGCCAGTCCAAGGCTGTGTAGTCCCATCTCCCCAGCCCCCACCACCCCAGGCCCTCTGCGGGCCTCTCCTACCATGGCAAAGCCCACGTCAGCCTTCTTGAGTGCAGGCCCGTCGTTGGTCCCGTCCCCCGTCACGGCCACCACCTGCCGCTGCTCAGTGTGTGTGCTGTCGATGATGCCTGTGGAGGCGGGAGTGTGCTCAGGCCCTGGGCCACTCAGGTGAGAGGCAGTCTGGGCCAGCCCTTGTCCTCAGGAGGGGCCTGGCTGGGCATGACTTCCTCTCTGGTTCCTGTCCAGTTGCCCCCTCCATCCAGGCTCTTCTCAGCTGCAGGCTGGCCTATAGCTGCCAGCAGGTCATGCTGGGCTCCTTATTGGGCTGGTGCTGGCTTGGGGCCCTCTGTGGCCTGGGCCCTGCTCACCTCTCCAGCCCCGTCTTTGCTCTCTGCAACCCGTGGCCACATTGGCACCCACCCTAACCAGAAACACTGTATCCTCTAACTGTGCTCAGGGCCCCCTCTGCCTCTGCAGGGCTCCCAGGGTTTCAGCAGGACCCCACCATCTGTTCCTCCCGACACCACTAGCCAGCAACCTTCTCCCTGGGGAGTCCAGGCTTGCTGAGGAGGCCTTGGCTTTGCCATTTGCCAGTGACCTCTGCCCCACCATTCTGGCCCTGACCTCTCTCCAGACATTCATCTTCAATAAAACATTCAACAAATAACAGAATGAACAAATGACATATGGCCCCAGTCGCTGAGCTGGGGCCAGTGGAAGAGGGTGGGTGAAGGATGTCATCGGTGGGGACCTGTGGAGTTTGTGGGACTCCTCATTCATGGGGTTTGCAAGCAGGGATGTCCATGGGCAGGATAGGAATTTGGGTGTCAGCATCCATGTGTCTTTCTCATTCTGCACATTGAATGTATCACCAAGGCCTGCCAATTCTGGCTCCAAAATCCCACTGAAACCCTTCCTTTCCTGTCTCCACCCTCTGCCACCAGCATCACTGGGTTTCCTCTCACTGACTCTGGGCTGCCCCTCCAACCTGCTTCCCCACAGCAACCCCAGAATCTCTCTAAAACCCATGTCTGAACAGTCCCGTCCCCCACCCATCCCCGGAACATCATTCTTCTGCTTTCCCCCTTGGCCTCATGATAACATCCATGTTCTTAGCTCCACTTATGAAGTCCTCTGTGACCAGGCCTCACCCGCACCCTGACCTCTTCTCTTCTCTCATTGCCGGGCCACCCCCGATCTGTGCTTGCAGTCCCACAGAGCTAGCCCTCGCTGGCCCATCTCTGTGCAGGCTGTTCCCTTGGCTGGAGGTACTCCTGTCATCCACCTGTACTGTATTTTTGGCTCAGATGCTGCCTTTCCCAGGAAGCTTTTCTGACCCTCTGAGGATCCCTGCCCACCCTTAATCAGATCCCTGTAACTCTGTGTGCTGCTCCATCTTTGCGCATCTCTCTGTTCTGTGCCTAGCAGACAGCGGCAGCCTGTGGAATGAGGGGCTGAGTTCCATGACTTGGGGCACTGTGCCCCCACCTGCTCCTTGCAGTTCTACCCTCTTCCAGGCCCAGCTGCAGTGCCCTGTGTTCTGGGAATCGTCCTGGGCTGCTCCCACCCAGCTGGCAGTGAGCCCTCAGTTCTACCGTCCTGGACTCAGCCTCTCCAAGCTTGTCCCCTTGGGACATTGGGCCTGAGTTTCCATGGTTCCCTCTGTCAGCCTGGGGGCTCCTCCAAGGCAGGGAGGGGTCAAATTTCTGCCTGTGGCTCCCAGGTGGCATGGACCTTTGCATAGCTCGAGCTGTGTGGAAAGCTGGGAGGAAACCTCTCCCCAGGCCCCCTCCCCTCCTCCAGTCCTGGGGTGGCCTGACTGTGTGCGGTCACCAGGGGCCTTCCTGTGGCCGCCTCCTAAGGCCACATTTCTGTTCTGTCCCCGCAGACCTCTCAGCAATTATTCCCACCATGGGCCACACCTTCCTCCTCCACAGGCCTCCTTCCTTGTCTTCCTGGCACCACTCCCCCCGGCCATCCTCCTGCCCCTCTAGCCTCCTCCCCTTGGCCTCCTCTGGTAGGTTCTCAGCCTCACCATCACTCAGGCAGCTCTTGGCTTCTGTGGCTCCTCTCTCCCCACCCATGTGTGCCACCCAGGACTCTGTCTCAGGCCTGCTCTCCATCCTGGCTCGATGTCCAGTGCTCTTCTCCAACAGGTACAGACTGATGGGATCCCAGACACTCCTGCTCCTTATCCCTCCATGACATGCAAACCACCACCCAGCCCAGACCCCTCCACCACCCAGACTTTCTCAGATCCGCACCTGGCAGCTCCACCTGAGGTGTCACCACTGTGGGTAGGTGACAACTCTCAAGTGGGACAATCCTGCGGGACAATCCTGTGGGACTGCCAGGCCATGCTCTGCACTGCAGGGTAAGTTTTCTAAAAGGATGCTTCTACTCTCTAAACGCTCCCATGTTCCAGAGCCTGGTGACATGGTGCAGGCCACGGCAGGGTACTCAATTGGGCATTGGTGGCCCTGCAGGATCTGCTGCCCTCCCACCTGTTCCAGTCTCCTGTAGCTTCCCTCTCCCGTCCCAAGGTCCTGGCCCAGATCCTTGAAGGCACCTGGGGATTTTCTGCCTCTAGCCCTTTGCAGAGCAGTTCCCTGCCTTGCCTCAAGCACAAGCCCTACCAACCCTGGAGCCCATCCCACCTTCCATGGCCTGTGACCTAAAGCCTCCCTAATCCAAGTTTGAGGCCAGTGTCCGGCCGAGAGCACCCCTGCCAGCAGTGTAGCCTTTCGCTCTATGCAGGGACCATTTATTCAATGCCTGCTGCATGCAACCTGGCCCAGGAATTCCACATGGGTAGGACCATGCCTGCTCTGAGCAGGGCTGGCACCTAGCAGGACCTCAGTAAACAGTTAATGGAGAGAATGAGTGAATGAATAAGAGTAAGGATGGGCTGGGGGCCTTCTGCTCCCTTGTGGTTCTGGGGTTCTGGGTTTCTCTCCCCAGGCCAGATCTGCTTCCGTTAATGTTCTTGGGCAGCACCTTTGAAAGAGGAATCCAAGATGTTCTAGGGCTGATCTCCAGTGGACACCTGCTCCCATAGCCATTTTACAAATGAGGAAACAGAGTCCCAGAGTGGGATTTGCCAAAGGCCACAGAGCAGGTCAGTGGCAAAGCCAGGACGGTGTGACTCTAAAAATACCCAGTTGGCTGGGTATAGTGGCTCCTGCCTGTAATCCCAGCACTTTGGGATGCCAAGGCAGGAGGACTGCTTGAGGCCAGGAGTTCGAGACCAGCCTGGGCAATATAGGGAGACCCTGTCTCTACAAAGAATTAAAAAAACTTATCCAGGCGTGTTGACATACGCCTGTGGTCCTAGCTACTTGGGAGGCTGAGGCAGGAGGATCGCTTGAGCCTAGGTGTTTGAGGTTGCAGTGAGCTATGATTGCACCACTGCACTCTAGCCTGGGCAACAGAGGGAGACCTTGTCTCAAATAAAATAAAATAAAAATAAAGAGTGCCCAGCACCCGGCCACCTAGGCTCAGCAAGTGGTGCACCCTCCCTTTGGAGGGAGGAGCAAGACTTTGGCTTTTGGTCTCATCCCTCAGGTGGCTATTCCCAAGACAGCGCATCCCTGGGGTACCGGTCACAAATGTTGGTTGGTTGCCTCAGGGACCAGACAGACCAAGAGACTAAAAGCTCTGAGACCAGACTGAGAACAAGTGAAGTAGGCTGAGTGTCGGACCACAAGCAGCAGTAAGGACTGTGTCAAAGGTGAGAGAGCAGGGTCTGCGTAGTCTTTCAAATCCATCATTTAAAAAGGCGCTGTACCGGCCACATAGAACACGTCTGTGGGCCCCACTCAGCCCTGAGCCGGGAGTTTGGGACCCCACACAGGCCCAGGTCCATTGTTTCCTAGGGGAGTTGGAGGCCCAAAGAGAAGACTTAGTCCCATCTCCTTCTGGCCCCTTGCAGGCTCCCAGGGCTGAAAAGGGGGCGACATAAGGCTGTACCCAGGTGTGGAGAGTCGGGGGCGAGAGGCCCTTCCCTTCTGGGAAGAAGCTGCAAGTGCCAGGAGAGGAGGGCCCAGTTTCTGGCCTGGTGCTGGGCTTCAGGATCGCCCGTGCCCGCCCAAGTCTTACCTTTAACCAGGGTATGCTTGTCCGTGGGGGAGGAGCGAGCCAGCACCCGCAGCTTTGGCCAGATCTTGTCAATTCGCTCCTGCTCAATCTGGAGAGGGATGGGGAAGGGGGCGGGTCGGTGGGGTCAGGGAGAGAAACTGAGGCCTGGAGAAGGGAGGGGACATGCCCAGAGTCACTGGGCTCTTAGCAGCACACTGGCTGGCTTCTGTACAATCATGCAGCACCCTACCTCCCAGCCCCCATCTAAGCACGTTCCCCCGAGGATGCTTTACGCTGGGACACGCACCTCCCCCTTCTCGTTGCGGATCCTTCTGTTGAACTCCTTGCCCTCGAGGCACAGAAAGTCCTCCCCAGGATGGATGATGCCACACTTGATGGCGATGGCCCGAGCCGTGTTGATATTGTCACCAGTGACCATGCGGACCGTGATGCCTGCCCGCTGGCACTTGCGGATGGCTTCTGGGACCTGGGCAGGAGGGCAGGGGCCATGGGGGAGGGCACCACCTCAGGCAGATCCCCCCTGCCTTCATGGATTCCAGAGGAGCCCTTCTCACAGGCAGTTCTACTGAAAGGGGACTAGATGACTATGAGATACTGACGGCACACATGGCACATGGGCCACAGCCTCCCTTCCTGTGCCCATGGCAGGCATTGTTAATCGATCACACATCCTCTGATTAAACCCTGCTGTGGTTCTCATCACAGAGTCCCAGGTGGCTACCACCTATTGACCATGACAGTCCATCCTGAGACAGAACCACTGGCTGTCTTGACCTGGGCAAAGACTTTGTAAAGACTTCCACGAACACCTCCTCAGATCTGGCCCCAGGTAAGCTTGGCCAGGTGAACTTGTCCTTGTCTCACCCACATATACAGTTCCCGCAAACTTGACAAATCCATTTGTGTATTTTCAGTTTCTTGGGGGGATATTTGCATTTGGGAGCATTTTACTTACAGAATGTGACACGGGTTTAGAATATGTATAAATGATTACGCTTCATGTAAAATATACTATTTTGCTGCAATAATAAGGATAGGTTCTGCCCTCTCTGACTGTAATGACAGACGATATCTGGGACAATCAGGCCAGATCAGAGCCAGCCAATCAGAAGGCACAAGGCTTCCCAGCCCCGCCCCACCCCAGCAGCCAGCCCTGAGCAGAGCTAAGGGTTTCCCCCGCGGAAACCAGCCTGGAGCTGGGGCAGCCCTTTATACACAACAGAAATCGATGGAATGAATGATTCTTACCCGAGGGCAGTGACAAATAATAAAATAATATTTGCTGCAGAACGTCTTTCAGTGGGAGAGAACATGTCAAGGACAGAAAATTCAGTTGTTTGGAAAGACCACGGCCTGTTAGAATCTCCAGCCTGGAAGGGCTCAGTCTGACGTTCACTCCCTGCACACCCCACAGTGACCAGGAGCGCACTCCAGCATCCACCTGCCAAGCCACCGCTGAGGGAGTTGGAAACCTATGGACTGAGTCATATTCCCCCTAAAAGACAGACTGGAGCCCTAAGCCCCAGTACCTGTGTATGTGACCTTGCTTAGAGATAGGGTCATTATAGCGGTAAATCCAGCTGAAATGAGCACATCACGGTAAGTCCTAATCCTACAGGAATGATGTCCTTATAAAGAGGAAATTTGGACACAAAGATATGCAAAGGAGATGCCATGCAGAAATTGGGGTGCTGCTTCTACACTCCAAGGAGGCCAAAGGTGGCCAGCAAGCCACTGGAAGCTGAGAGAGAGGCGGAGCCAGCTCCTCCCTACCGTCATTGGAAAGAGCCAGCCCTGCTGACACCTTGGTCTCAAACAGACGTCCAGCCTCCAGGACTGTGAGACAACAAACTGCTATTGAGCCACTCAGTTTGTGTGACTTTGTTACAGCAGCCCTAGAAAACTAGTACAAACAGTTAGAAGGTGGGGCCAAGCCTGACTGGGACAGCTCCTGCCCTGGTCTCCTTTCTGCCCTCAGCAATGGTAAGAACAAGGATCGGCCTTGACTATCTCGCCTGTGTCCACCCCATCTGCAGCACCCACCACTCCTTCAGCCCTCACCGCTATCGTCTCAAGCTGGGTCATTGCCCAGCCTGCCTCTGGGCAGGAAGGCAGGGGCCATGGGGGAGGGCACCACCCTCCCTGTGTGCCCTGTGCAGAGGGCACTGCCTGGCCCCTCTTTCCTTACCCTGGCCACTAGTGACCTGCCTGAGTGTCAGCCTGTGGGCCTGCCCTCTTTCAGGGGCTCCACCCTGACGCCTTCAAGAGGAAACCCACAGTTCTGAGCGTGGCTGTCTTGTGGCGTGAGGAACAGATGTCCTGGAGGGCAGGATCCCAGTAAGGAGGTCTCTCTAGCTACTGGAGTTGTCTCAGAGACCAGCTCTGTGGTCAGGTAGTGATCTCCCTGTTGTTGAAGGGTTAGAGCAGGGCCAGCTGACCACCAGCCTCCTCTGGGGCTTATTTCCAGGGCCTGGGGAGAAGACTTCCAGTGCCCACTTGGGGCTTGGGGGCCACGTGAGCAAGGCCTCTGCCTCATGCCACAGTGGCTAATCACGTAAGCAAATGTGACCTCATTTTTACAGAGCTGGAGGGAGTGGGGACGTGGAATGTCAAAGATCCTGTTTATATAACTTACTAATAGCCTCATGACGGCTGTAACATGGGCTGTGGCCCCCTGCTCTCACCTGCCCCTGAGAACAGCAAAGAGCTGCTGTTTCCTGGGAACATACAGCTTATCTGGCTCCTGCCCCCAAAAGGAGGAATTTAGGTTCTTGGTTTCAAAGATGCTGGAGGTCTTGGAGTTGGAAAAGACTTTGGGTCACTGACTTTGACCCGCTGCTCATTGTCTAGATCTGTTCCCAGGTGTCCTCAACAGATGGGCTGGTCAGCCTCTCCTTGCACACCCCTGATGACGGGGCACTCCCTCCCTCTAATGCCCACTGCTCCACTGTGGAACAAGTCTAGTTGATTTTTTTACACAACCTTTCTTTTTTCACATAGCAGAGCATTACCCTGCATCAGACCTGTACTCTATTTGGAGGCAGGGTCTTTGGCACAGGCCTATACAAAAAGTTCTGGGAACACATAAGGGGATTTTGTGCTGCTGAGTATATGTGCTACTGAAAGAGCACAGAGGGCACTGTTGCTTTGGAAGAAAGTGGGTGGGGAGGAGAAATCAAGGAGGACTTCCTGGAGGAGGAGATGTTTGAGCTGCCAACTGAGGCTCTGGCTCCTGGCATTGTGCCAGGGCTGAGGCTACACAGATGAACAGAGATTAGTCCTGGCCATAGAGCACTGTCCACTCTGCATTGGCAGAGAAGGCCTGAGGTATGAACGGGTCTGAGGGCCATGCTACAGGTGATCTGGAGGGGCTGAAGCTGAAGGAAGATGTGGGGTAGGGACTGGAGACATGAATTTGGAGAGGGGCAGAAGGTGCTGGACCAGGGATATGCTCCTTCAGGCACTGGGAACTGTGGGAAGTTCTGAACCAGGAATGAGGCGATCAGAGCTGCGTTTTAGGAAGACTCTCACTTTCGTTGTTGTTTTTTGTTTTGAGATGGAGTCTCGCTCTGTTGCCCAGGCTGGAGTGCAGTGGCGCAATCTTGGCTCACCGCAAGCTCCGCCTCCCAGGTTCACACCATTCTCCTGCCTCAGCCTCCCGAGTAGCTGGGACTACAGGTGCCTGCCACCACACCCGGCTAATTTTTTGTATTTTTAGTAGAGACGGGGTTTCACCGTGTTAGCCAGGATGGTCTCGATCTCCTGACCTTGTGATCCACCTGCCTCGGCCTCCCACAGTGCTGGAATTACAGGCGTAAGCCACCGCGCCCGGCCAAGACTCTCACTTTCAAGACTGTCTCCCAGAGCCAAAATCAGCCATCGTCTGGGCCTCTCCAAGCAAGCTGGCTTCATGAGAAAAATGAGGCTAATTTTTACAGACCCTATACTTTCCTCTGTGCAGTGGAGAGAGGGCTTGGGGACCAAAGGGCTGGGTTGGGTTTTGCTCTAGGGTCTCACATGAACCCTGGTTTCTTCATCTGTAAAATGGGTACAATAGTATCCACCCTTCAGCAAGGCTGGGGGAACTCTATGACAGGGCACAAACAGCCCACACACAGGACAGGCACGTGTACACCTTTTACAAGTCCCTTTTCTCTCATAAACGCAGCAGGGCATTCCCGAGGCCCCAGCCACTCCGCATCCCTTCCTGCCTTCTTGCCCTGCTCATGCTGTCCCCTCTGCCTGGAATGCCCTCCTTCCCTTAGCCTCTATGTGTCAAGTCTGTCCCATCTTATAAGTGAAATGCTCTCTATTCATGAAGCCATTCCTGATTCCTGCAACCCAACGGGATGTTTTCTTAAGCCGCTCTCAGGACTTAGTTTTGTTGCTCACTCATTCACTTATTGGACAAACAGGTCTGGAGCATCTAACTGCTCTGGACACTGAGGATCCGGAGATGTTTAAGACTCAAACCCCAGAGGCATTGATCCAGTTAAAATACGCTTCCCACATCAATAAAATTCCTGTGAAATTAAAAATAAATAAATAAGTTTGGGAAAAAATGACTTCTTTCGCTAAAATTATCCTAGATATTTCTCACTGAGGAAAAGCAGCCAGGAAATGGGTGCTTCCTATTTTCATTAAATAAAAGCTTTTAAACATCTGTTGTTTCTGGTGACAGCCGTTGTCTGTGACTCTGAGGGCTTCAAACACCCCTGGATAACCCAGCAAATCCCAGACCGCTGCTCTCCTGATGGCTTTATCGGCACTGATTTCAATCAACCTTGGAAAATGTACCCACTATATGGGCCGACAGTGGGGTGCTTTGGCAAGGGTGTTTTGATCTGTTCTAGCCTTTGGTCTTCTCGTGAGAGGAAGGCAATGTGGAGATTCAACCCCTTGACAGCCTGGGAAACCGAGTGAGGCAGAGACTGTTTTCTTGCAGTTGCAAAATGAATCTTAGTGTGTCTGCAGGGCCCTAGAGATGGTCCGGGCTGAGGTTTTCCCTCTGGCTGAGCCTCCTAGGCTGGAGGCACCAGGAAGGGCGTTCACCTGTGAGATTTACAGAGGGCAACAAAGAATTCTGTATAAACGGATGAGTCCAGGAGGACAGAGCCCTGGGGAGCTTGACAAAAACACAGTCACCAAAGGCACACACGTTCCCTGAAGGTCACCCCTAAAAACTGGGGATAATGGTTGCCTCTGAGGTGGGAACCAAGGAGCTAGAGGGGGCAGGAATGGCCTACCTAAAAAACAAACAAATAAACAAAACCATACCCACCCGTCTCCTTGGGTCCTGCATCCATCCCGCCCACTCGGAGATGCTGAATCAACACGTCTGAGCTTTTATGCTTGCAAGTGGTGTCACCTGTAACCCTACTGTGTCCCTCACTGTGATTGTTGGACAGTCTGATTCTCTCAGTTTTCAGGTGGGGAAACTGAGGCCATCTGTGAGGGAGTGGCAGGGGCAGAATTAGAACCCATGTCCCTTGAGTCTGCTGTGTCACTTGAGTAAGTTACCACTGTGAAACAATTTATGACTCCTATACAGACATCCCAGGGGTGAGCCAACAGGAGAGAGGGTGGCCCATGTGGATGCCTTGACTGAAGGAAGCAGGGGAAGATGGCAGGGTAAGTCTTCCAGTCAACTCTTTCTCTCTCTGGGGACGTCAGAGCTTGGGAGGGACCCAAGGGGCACCTGGGCTGACTTCCCATTTCATAGATGAAAACACTGAGGCTCACAGAAGGAAGTAGCTTGTTAGTGGCAAAGTTGGGGTTGGGGGTTGGCTCCAGGCCCCCCTTTCCCAGAGTCTGTGCCTGCAGCCAGCTTCTCTGGATGACCATGCTGTCAATAGAAAATGCCAGGGACGCAGCTCTGCCCCTTCAGGCCCTGGGCATGGGGAGCTCTCATCCCTGTCCTCATCTGCTCATCCTCTTGACTTAGAACTACTTGTCCTTTCCTTCCCTTTTTCCTTTTTCCTTTCCTTTCCTTTCCTTGTGTGTGTGTGTGTGTGTTTGTTTGTGTGTGTGTGTGTGTGTGTGTTTGTTTGTGTGTGTGTGTGTGTGTGTGTGGCAACCAGGCAAAGGCCCTGAGGCAGGGAGGCAGAAAACCTGTTCTAATCTGGGTTCACTCAGCCACTTTGGGCACATCACTGTCCCTCTCTGGGCCTCGGTGTTTTCTTCTGGAAATTGGGGTTTGTGGGGGAAGGCGTTTGGACTAGATCAGCCACTCAAACCTCAAGTCATGCCCTGTGAGAGTCATGAAATTTGTTTAGTGGGTGGTGACCAACATTTTTAAAAAGAAACAAATAAATAGAAGAACGGAAAATAGTTAAGTGCATCCCGTTATTTTGTGAAATTCTTGCTTTGGTGAAGTGTGTGTGTTTACTGAGTCATGACATAAAATACATTTCTTATTGTGCGTCATGGTCAAATAACAGTTTGGACCAGCTAGTGTCTTCCATTCATCTAAGGGATGTTTCCAAGGCAGGGTGGTGAGCCAGGAACTCTGGGAGTGACCGGGAAGGGAGAGGTTGTGGGATTGGGAAGGACAGGCGTGTGGGCAGGCCAGGCTCAAGTGCTGTGCAAGGATGAAGAGTTTTCAGTAACGAGATAACGCATCACAGTGAAGCCTGAACCCATTAGTGACTGGTAATGAGGAGGTGTCCCACAGGGAGGCTGATAAACGGCTCTGTCCATGGAGAGAGAGGTTTGCAGGAAAGCACGTGTGGGTTCCACTGCCAAGCTCCAGGGGCATTAATTGTCTTTGCTGTTTTAGGATCTTGATAGGAGTGAGGAAGCCACAATGACACCCCCAACTCATTCATTCCACAAACACTCATTGAACACCTTTGGTAGGCTAGACTGTGTGTCTAGGGCTGTTATGTGTCCCTGGATCTAGGGTAATGAAATCTACTGGAGAGGGCATGAAGGAAGGGGACCCACATATGTAGCCCACCTATCTTGTGCCAGATGCTCCGCCTGTTGCTCGTAGACACATGATCTGAGCCTTCATGATATCCCAGAGGGGGTGTGTGTGATACTATTATTATCCCCATTATGCAGATGAGGCTCAGAGAGGTTATGTAACTGGTTCAACATCACACAGCCAGCTGTGCTGGCACTCAGGATCACAAATCTGTCTGATGTCTGAGCTCACACTTTGAACCCTCTCCCTGCTGCCTAAAATGTGAAAGTCCACGCCTGTGACCTCCTAGTTTCATTTTTTTTTGGAATACAGAATCTCATAACATCAGGGCCAGGAACTTGAAAGGCATCTTGTCTATCCCTTTTACCTTAAAGAAAGGGAAACAGGCTCAGACAGGAGTAGGGAATGGCCAGAGACCCCCAAAGAACAGTGTCAGGGTAGGTCCATTAAGGAATGGAGGAGGTGGGCCCCCAAAGCATCAGCACCCAATCTTACAGCAGAGGCCAATCGACCCGGCCAGGGCCTGGCCAGGGCATCCGGTCCGGACCCAACAGCTGAGTGAGTCCTGGGAGGATGGGGAAGCAAGCCCCTCCTGCACCCTGCCTCATGCCCACGGTGCTCCCCTGGGGCCTGGCGGTGTAAGCTGACTCACGCTGCCTGCCCATGCAGCATTTTGGAGATTCAGGACAGCTTCCCCTGCTCCCCACAGCCTTTCTTCAGCCTGGGCAGCCTCACAGACCACACACACGTCATCCTCCCCTGACCCTGGCAGCTCTAGCACTGAGTTCTTGGCCTTCCCCCTCCAGGTGCAGATTCAGCTGAAGGAGACTGAAGACCTACTGTGTGCTGAGTACAGATAGGCATCACCTCCCTCGATCCTTGTGAAGTGGGCGCTGTCAGCCCCCTTCCCTTCTGCTTGAGAATGTGACCTGCAGTTAACGTTCTAGCTCTGTTCCCCTGGAAGCCTGATAAAGGTTGACTCTCCGCTGTGTTCCCAGGCCAGCTTGCTAGGGTAAACTGGCTGGTAAACTGCATCTGCACTGGGAGAAACTATAAATACTGACAGGGACACCACACTTCGGGTTCTCCTGAGTGCAATGACCCTTGCTATTGGGCGTGTCCTTTGTAGGGACCCTGGAATCCACGTCTGTGGATTTGTTACAGGAGATCCTGGCTCCTGCAGGGCAAGAGGTTTCTAAGGCAGGGCAGCCCCTACACTTGTCCCTTGGGGGACCAGAGGGAAGAGCTCATGGTGGCTGGGTGGACAGCTCGAGGACTGCCCCCATGGCAGAGCAATGCCTGCTGACAACCTGTGGGTTCTGTGTCCTTCTAGGCTGACCCATGCCATGTGTGGTCTATGCTGTTTCTCATGGGCGATCCTCTTATGAGGATCAGGGAAGGAGATCCCCATGGGCACTGTGTGGAAACTGAGACTCAAAGAGGTGAAGTGACTTATTTCAGGTCACCCAGGTGGCAGGCCTCCCAGCCTCATCCCCTTTCCCTGACCTTGCTGGCCCTGGGGCCTACCTCCGGCCGCACGGGGTCCTCGATGCCCACCACGCAGATGCAGGTGAGTTCGTTGAGGATGTCATTCTCGTTGTCCCAGTCCGGCTCGGGGCTGCTGGGGAAGTCGCGGTAGGCCACGCAGATAGTGCGGAGCCCATCGCAAGCCATGGGCTCAATCACTTTCTTTACCATCTCGTCCCGGTCGCGGGGCCGGAAGACACGGGGCTCTCCCGCCCCATTGAGGATTTTGCAGCACCTGGGGGAGGATGGAAGGGAGATGGGGAGCCCAAGGAATGCTCCTTCTGAACGGCTCAGAGACCACCTCCCCACCCTCGTGATGCCTAGCTGGCTGCGGCTGGTCATCCAGTGCCCATCTAGTCCATGCCCCAGGCAGGGTGAAATCAGGCGTCCTTCCTGCAATTTTTGCCCAGGCCACTCAGCAAGCGGAGCCCCACTTTGATGTATTATATACTCACAAGATTCATCTGAAATAACACTCCCACAGCTGAAGTGGTTTACAAAGCTCATAAAACCCAGGCTAGTAGTTCTTGACCCTGCCTGCACATTAGAATTGCCTGGGGGAGCCTTTAATAAATATCCATGTGTGAGCCTTGCCCCAGAGGTTCCAGTTCAATTTGTCTGGGGTGAATCCAGGAATCATTTTTTTTTTAAACACTCCTCAGAGTGATTCCAATGTGTAGCCAGGGTTGAGAACCACTGGGGGCTAGAACAATCCTCTCAATGTACAAGTGGGGAAACTGAGAGCAGAGAGGGGAAGGGATTTGCTTAGTTCACCAGGCTTATTTCCAGCACTCCTCTGGAGTCAGAGGAGTGTGGCTAATAATGAAAATAGCTACCATCAACCAACTCTATGCTAAAGGAAGTGAAATAAGAGAGATCTAAGTGTGATAACGGGTAGAACTTTCTGATGAACCAGTGGCTTAGGGAGGAGAAGGGAGAGGACTCTGGCTATAGAAAGGTTTAAGAGGATATAGTGGAAGACACAGTGGCCAAGGGGCATGAAAGTGAAGATGAATCTTCCTGGATGGCCTTGGGCAGGGCCCTCTGTGGCTCTGAGTGCTAGACAGCCACTCTAGCCAGGCAGGCTGCTGAGCCTGGTCTGGATGGCAGCCAGTGCTATATGACCCTGACATCCCCAGCTCCCTGCACCAGGGCACAGCCCTCAGCCCCGGCGCCCTGCCCAGCGCTTACTTCTTGAGCACGATCTCAGAAGCCCCCTTGCTGTACATGCGGAAGCTCTCGTCGGGCAGCTTGATGACAGTGCTCATGGACTTGCGCACGGAGTTGAAGGTGTACACTTTGTACAGCTTCTCCTCTGGCATCTGGCTGCGCACGGGCTCGTAGTCCTGCTTCAGGTCCAGCACAAAGCCCAGCAGGCCGCACTCCGTCTTGTTGCCCACCTGCCGAGGCAGGGCGCCCTCCTTCTCTGGGGGCTGGGGAGAGAGGCAGGAGCGGCTGGCACCTGGTGGGGCCTGTGTCAGGAGAGCCCTGCCCCGGCTGCCACTGAGGCTCTGGGACTGCCACCAGGTGGTCTCTGGGCTGGGGGCTGAGCCCTCAGGGAACCCTTGGCCCATCCCCTGCACCCTCAGGGTTCTGCATCCCAGGTCCAGTCCTGACTCCGGGTGAAAGGAGTGAAGCAAGATCAGCTTTTAAAAAAATTATGAATTATTTCAAACATGAAAAAGAGAATGATGTAACAAAGTTATGTGCCTACCATCCAGCTTTGTAGCATCTTAACATTATGCCACACTTTCCTCAGATTTTTCTTTTTTAAGAAGTAAAACATTATAGACAAAGCTGATTCCCCTCTGCAAACCTCTTTCCATATGCATAATTCACTCCGTGTCCCAGAAACAACTTCTGTCTTACATTCGGCATCAATCATTACCCTGTGTGTATTTAACTGTTAATTCTGAGATAATTGTAATTCACATGCAATAAGAAACAATACAGAGAGATGCCATATACCCTTCATCCAGTTTCCCCCAATGTTATCACCGTAGTATTAACACAAGTACCACAACTGAGATGGAGATGGAAGCCGACCTTGTTGAGATTTCACTGGCTTTACATGTGCTTGTGTGTGTGTGTGCATGTGCATTTTCTATGCAATGGCACCACGTGTGGGTTAATGTGGCCACCACCACTGTCAAGATTCAGGACAGTTCACCACAAGGGTCCTTGTACTACCCTTTTTTTAAAGCTATCACCTCTCTCTCCCCCCACTCCCTGGCCATGGCAACCACTAATCTGTTCCCCGTTTCCACGCTTTCATCATTTCCAGCCCACTATGTAAATGGAACCATACAGTCTGTAACTTTCGGAGCTTGGCTTCTTTGCTCAGCAGAATCCCCCTGAGATATAGGCAAGCTGCTGCGTGTGCTGATAATCTGTTCCTTTTGATTGCTGAGTGGTATTTCATGGGATGGACAGACTGTCCCTTGTGATTTCAATCAGGGTGAACCAATGGAAACTGGTATTTTTGAATGTCAAAAATGGTCAAATATGGGCAAGTTCATGCAGTTTAACCTAATGAGACTCCTGACCTCAAGTAATCTGCCTGCCTCGGCCTCCCAAAGTGCTGGGATTACAGGTGTAAGCCACCATGCCCGGCTGTAACTGCACCTGGCTGTAACATTCTGTTTTTGAGATTCATTCATGTTTACGGTTCTAGTGTGTTCCTTTTTAACTGCTCTATAGATGCCATGATATGAATACGCTGCAAAGACTTACCCCTTCCTTGAGTCCCTCCCTCACTTCCCTCTCCCCTTCACTCATTAGACACACAGTCTTTGGCACCTGCTTCATGCTGGCCCTGTGCCCGCCTCAGGGCCATGTGAACACCATTAGCTCCTGTCCTGGAGACTCCCAGAACACCAGCTGCATCTCCCCAGCACCTGTCACTTCCTCGCACGGCTGCCTGAACACAGGCTGTTTCATGCCTCTGTACCTTCACCTCTGCTGCTCCTCCTGGGTGGGTCCCTCTCCCTCCCCTGTTAGGCACACTTCCTCTTGTCTTTTAAGGACCAGCTCAGCTATCTCCTTGTTTTTGAAAACTGCCATGTGGGTCTTTCTTCCCCTGTGTAAATAAGCTGCACTCTATTTCTCTCTGGGTTCTCAGGGTCAGTGCAAAACTCATCACACAGCAGGTGCTTATTAACTGTTCGCTAGATGGTTTAATGCAGACCAGAGTGGTGGGGGAGACAGGTTAATGGTAAGGATGAGATGCCTCCATATGGGCACTGATGTGGGATTCACAGGAGGCTGCGAAAGTGCAGATTTGCAGGTGGCTCCCATGTGCACCCCCCGACCCCAATGCACACACCCACTCATGCCACTTAATAGCATTCATACGGGCGACTCAGGTGGAGGTGGCTTCAGGGGTGGTGAAAGACACCAGAGATAAACCCAAACTCTAGAGAAATTCTGAAGATGAAATAGCTATGAACACGCCTGTGTCCCCATGAAGTACCAGATGAAGCTCTCACAAGGAGCCCTCTGCATCCTTGTCCTCAGTCTCCCTCATATTACCCAAAAAAGCAGCCCAGATAGGAAGAAGGTGGACTCAGGAAGATATCAGCATGACTGGCTCTGCAGAGACAGGATGGACCTTCTGTCAGCAACTGGACATATCCCTGGGCTATTCTCCCCTCTTCTGCAGCGAGGGCTCGGGCCCAAAGAGCACACCTGATTCACATGGGGGGCATACAGGCATCGACATGCAGTGGTCCTGAGACCTGGGGATGCAGAGGAAGTAAAAAAGAGCCTTTGAACCTAAACGAGGTCCTCAGTTTCCCCATCTGTAAGACGGAGAGGCTGGAGCCCATGCTTTCTAGCTCAGAGAAATATCAACCCTCTCCTTAAAGTGGATGTGGTGAGGGAGGGTAGAGTGAGGAAGAACTGCAGGTCCCTCGGTGGATGGTACGGCAGCGGTGGACAGGGAGCAAGGCTCAGAGCACCTCCCTGGCTCCCACAGCCAGACTGACCTGAGGCATCCTGTGCCTTGGAAAATGCCCCACCCCAAAGCTCTTTGATAGGTTTTAGTAAGAAGCAGAGGAATATTTGACACAACTTCCCATGTCTGAAGTTTCGGAAAATAAGTTCTAAGATCTTCCCTCTCTCTGCAGTATGCTGTTATTGTGTGCTATCTCTCTCTCTCTCTCTCTCACACACACACACACATATATATATTTGCATTTTATAATTAACTTTCTGTTGATTTCCAGAGTTTTATGTATTTTCCATAACAATTTTTTCTCCCTCTACTAATGAAAGAAAATGACGACACAGAGGACTTAAATAAAAATGCCTAATTACTTATTTGCCCAAGAGAGCTGAGCAGTCATGCCTGCAAAACACCCAGCATTTTATTACCTTCTGTGAAATATTTTAATTTTCCTCTAAAAGGATTTCAGACAATCCATGGTTGCAAATGGCAGAGCTGTCTCCTCCGTAATTCAATTTGTTTCCATGAACTTGAGCTCTGAAATCGCCTACATGCATTACTAAGAATCAGGGACCCTCCCCTCTTCTCTTTTGGCTTTTTAAGATCCTGACAAACCCAAAAGTTTTGCTCCTGCTGTAGAATTTCCATGAGCCTTTTTATCTCCAGGGCTCCAACTCTGTAAGGGAGTCAAGGCATTGGTATTGTTCCTGTTTTGAGGGACAGAGAACAGGCTCTGGGGAGAAAAGGGACTTGCTCCTCGTCAGGGACGTGCAGAGGGTCAGGCCTGAGGCTGCTCCAAAACCCCTGATTCCAGTTCCAGCTTGGTCCAGCACATTTCTCTGCATGGTATTGGGCCCTTGGGGAATGCTGGGTGCAGCCATGGTCATAGTGCAGCCATGGTCATATCTTTGAGAGGACATTTCATGCTCTTGTTTTGGGATGCTGGGAAGTGAATGGAGCTAAGATCAATGAATGATGACTTGAAGAGCTGCAAGTTATGAATAACATTTGCAAAAATGGGATTAAGAAAAACCGTAGCATGTATCACCCATTAGGATGGCTACAATTAAAAACAAAGAAACAAAAAATAATATTGGTGAGGATGTGGAGAAACAGGAACCCTTGTACACTACTGGTGGGAATCTAAAATGGCACAGCCACTATGGAAAACAGTATGGTAGTTCCTCAGAAAATTAAACATGAAATTACTATATGATCCAGAAAGTCTGATTCTGGGGAATATGCCCCAAATAATTTTAAACAGGTACTCAAAGAAATATTTGTATACTCATGTTCAAAGCAGCATTAATCACAAAGTCTAAGAGTTGGACACAACCAACCTGTCCATCAACAGATGAATGGATAAACAAAATGTGATTTATCCATACAATGGACTATTATTCAACCTTAAAAAGGAACGAAATTCTGATACATGCTACTACCACATGAAGGAATCTTGAGGACATTATGCTAAGTGAAATAAACCAGTCACAAAGGGACAAAAACTGTATGACTCGACTTATATGAGCTACTGGAGCAGTCAGATTTATAGACAGAAAGTAGAATGGTGGGTGCTAGATGTGGGAGGAGAGGAGAATGGAAAGTTACCATTTAATGGGTACAGAGTTTTAGTTTTGCAACCTGAAAAGAGTTCTAGAGATGAGCTGTACAACAATGTGAATGTACTTAATACTGCTATACACTTAAAAATGGCCAAGTTTGTAAATTTTATGGTGTATCTATTTTACGTAAATTTTTCTTTTTTTGGGACGGAACCTTGCTCTGTCGCCCAGGCTGGACTGCAGTGGCACGATCTCGGCTCACTGCAAGCTCCGCCCCCCGGATTCACGCCATTCTCCTGCCTCAGCCTCCCATGTAGCTGGGACTACAGGCGCCCGCCACTACGTCCCGCTAATTTTTTTTTGTATTTTTAGTAGAGACGGGGTTTCACCGTGTTAGCCAGGATGGTCTCAATCTCCTGACCTCGTGATCCACCCGTCTCGGCCTCCCAAAGTACTGGGATTACAGGCTTGAGCCACCGCGCCCGGCCTACGCACATTTTTTAAATAAAAAAATGACTTAAAAGGCTCCCCAACAGGCCGGGTGTGGTGGCTTACACCTGTAATCCCAGCACTTTGGGAAGCTGAGGCGGGCAGATCACGTGAGATTGGGAATTTGAGACCAGTCTGGCCAACATGTCAAAACCCCGTCTCTGCTAAAAATACAAAAATTAGCCAGGAGTAGTGGCAGGCACCTGTAATCCCAGGTACTCGAGAAGCTGAGGCAGGAGAATCACACAAACCCGGGAGGCGGAGGTTGCAGTGAGCCGAAATTATGCCACTGTACTCCAGCCTGGGCGTCAGAGCAGGACTCCATCTCGAAAAATAAAAATAATTTAAAAAAAAGCTCCTAAATGAACTCCATAGTATGGTAAACTGCAATAACTGCAATGTGATAATTTTTCTAAGAGGCCATTAGAAAACAATTTTATGCTAATTGGCTGTCTCTGGTGACCTAGCGAGCATCCTTTAAGGACAGGCATCAGCAATGACGTCTCCCCGATGCCTGGAGACCCGACCTCAACAGCTGCAGCCATACCCGTTTCCCCAAATGCCTGCTCCGCACTCACCACTCTACTGAGCTCTTCACATGCATCACCTAATCATAGGCTCACAGCTGCCTACGGGGCAGGGGCTGTTCTTCCTCCCATTTTACAGTCATGCACAACTGAGGCCAGGAGAGGTGAGGCTGCACGGCAAGGAAGGGTCTAGTTGGCTAGGAGCCGAAGCAGGGGGTCTGGGCCCTGAGCTCACAGAGCACCTCTCCCAGAAGCCTGCCTCTCTCCTTGGCAGAGACCACTGGCTCAGAGTCACCAGGGCAGGGCAGTTTGCCTCATTTGTGCCCACATCTCCGCCCCACCAGTGCCATGGGCTGCCAGTGAACATTTGTCCAGTGAATCAATTAATAATTTTGTGTTCGTGTGTGGGGTGCTGCCAACAGGATGCCAGGTGGCACGAAATTTTGGCAGAACTTGGTTCCCAGAATCATCCTCTAAAGGCCTGGCTTTTGAGGAGAGTGAGGTGGCTGTGCAAGGTCAGTGAGCCCTGGGGTCTTCCCCAGAGGTGGGGAGGGCAGGAGGTGGGTGCGGGTGTCTGGGACTACAGAAGCCCCCTGGAATGCAGAGGCGCTGCACTCTAGGAGAGTAGACTCCCAGGAGCCTTCCCCAGCTCACCAGTGCAGCGAGTGTGTGTGTGTGTGTGTGTGTGTGTGTGTGTGTGTGTGTGTGATGCATGGGGTGTGTATCTGTGGTGTGCGTATATGTGTAGTGTACTTGGTATGTGTGTGTGTGATGCATGGGGTGTGTGTCTGTGGTGTGCGTATATATGTAGTGTACTTGGTATGTGTGTGGTGTGTGTGTGTGTATATGATGTGTTTGGTCTGTGTGTGTGGTGCATGGTGTGTGTTGCATGTGTGGCATGTATGTTGTGCACTGTATGTGTATGGTATGTACTGTGTATAGTGTGTGTTATATGTGCTGCTGTGTGTGTTGTATGTGCACAGTAGGTGGTGTACGTGTGTTGTGTGTTTGATGTGTGTGATATGTGATGTATATGTATTGTGTAGTGTGTGTGATGAGTGGTGTGTATGGTGTATGTTGTGTGCATGTGGTGAGTGTTGTGTGTGTGTGATGAGTGGTGTGTGTGGTGTGTGTTGTATGTGCATGGGTATGTGTGGTCTGTGTGTTGTATGTGTGGTGAGTGGTATGTGTGATGTGTGTGATATGTACTGTGTGTGGTGAGTGGTGTGTGTATGTTGTGTGTGGTGTGTTGTGTGTGGTTTTTGTGTATGGTAATGTGGTATGTGTGTGTTGTGTGTGATGAGGGGTGTATGTATTTTGTGTATGTAGTGTGTGTTATTATGTGCATGGTAGGTTGTGTATGTGTGTTGTGTGTGTGATGAGTGATGTGTTTCATGAGTGGTGTGTGTGTGCTGTGTGTGTTGTATGTGTGGTGTGTGTGATGTGTGTGTGGTGTTGTGT
>NC_045435.1:50673670-50673929 GCF_002776525.5 Piliocolobus tephrosceles | reverse complement strand
GTGATGAGTAGTGTGTTTTGTGTACGTGGTGTGTGTTGTATGTGTGTGGTAGGTGTGTGTTGTATGTGTGTAGTAGGTGGTATATGTGTGTTGTGTGTGTGTGTTGTGATGTGTGAGTTATGTGTGTTGTGTGTGGTAGGTGGTGTATGTGTGTTGTGTGTTTGCGTGATGTGTGTGGTGAGTGGTATGTGTTGTGTGCTGTATGTGTATGATGGGTGTTGAATTCAACAAGGGTTTTGCTTTTGGTTGTTCTTGTGAA
>NC_045435.1:50658711-50673270 GCF_002776525.5 Piliocolobus tephrosceles | reverse complement strand
TTCACAAGAACAACCAAAAGCAAAACCCTTGTTGAATTCAACACCCAGGTCCCTGCTGTTTCGTATACCCATGACCCATCTCCCCACCTCAGTGCCCTGCTAAATCCCTTCCAGCATCTTCCACGCCTTCTGACCCTATTGGCTTGGCCCGAGTCCAGTCTCGGGGCGTGGCTTGGCTCAGGGGGACTCTGAGGCTCACTCGAATATTAGATTGAGCCCTGGGTTTGGTCCCAGGAGATCTGAATTCAAGGGCTGTGTCTGCTTCCCCTCTTCCCCTTTCTCCTCAGCCCTCCCTACTATCTGCTAGGTTTTAAGATTTATGGGAAATACAACACAGACAACCCTCCTCCCTTCTAGGGTTGTTGGCCTTGTGGCTACCTCTGTGTAGAATGGCGTGTCCTGGGGACCTGGGGCTTCACCAGGCGAAGCTTGGCTTATCTATTCAGGAAAACCATCCTGCAGGGGGAATCCTTCCTTCAGAACCACTTCAGGGGCTCCAGGGAGATTTGTTTTTCTCTCAATAGCTTATGTTTCAGAAATATGCCATAAACTTCCAACAGTTCAGCTCCACAAGTGCCCATCAGTTTAGTAGTTCAAATGTCAACTGTAGTGTCAATCTCTTCTAAAAGAGGTCTAGTGAAGTAGAAAATTTAAGTCCGCTCGGGTGGTTTCAGTACACGGAATAGACATGGGCAGAACACGGGAATGTTTTCCCAAGGAAGCGTGGTGCCTCCGGAGTCGGAGGAAAGAGCTATTTCTAACTGAAAGCTCAGCTGTGGCTTGGAGGAGCTGCAGGGTGGCTAGAGCTGCTTAGTGGAAGTCTTGACGTACAAAGCACCCGAGACCACAAAGGGAATCTGAGGGTGTGCCAGGGTTTCTGAGGCAGGGAAGCAATTTCTGACTAAATGATGATTCACGCAGCTTCCCTCCGAGGGCAAGTTTAGTTCCTGATGATTAGAAATAAGAATGGAGGCCGGGCGTGGTGGCTCAAGCCTGTAATCCCAGCACTTTGGGAGGCCGAGGCGGGCGGATCACGAGGTCAGGAGCTCGAGATCATCCTGGCTAACATGGTGAAACCCCATCTCTACTAAAAAAAAAACCAAAAAAATTAGCCAGGCGCGGTGGCGCATGCCTGTAGTCCCAGCTACTCAGGAGGCTGAGGCAGGAGAATGGGGTGAACCCAGGAGGCGGAGCTTGCAGTGAGCCGAGATTGCGCCATTGCACTCCAGCCTGGGTGACAGAGCGAAATTCCGTCTCAAAAAAAAAAAGAAAGAAAGAAAGAAATAAGAATGGAAAGAAAAAAGGCTCTGCCATTCTCAGAAAGGATGGGGTACAGGATGGGGCTGGGCCCCTGAGAGGCCTCCCAGCCTGCAGCCTCAGCCCTCGCACCACCCTCCACCTGTGCCTGGGGTGGTTCTTCTGAACGCTGGGAGGAGAAAGCCCATTAGGGGCTTATTTGCTACCACTGGCTCCCCCCAGTGTTTGGACGAACGGAGGCAAGATGGTGCACTTCCGGGTTCTTCATCCCCCCCCTCCCAACTTTTCCCGCGCGGACCCGGGAAGGTGCAGATCAACTGGGCATGCGCCAGGTGACGTCAATCCGAACAGACCAAGATTTACCTGGTCGCACCTGCAGAACGCCCCCTGACACGCCCGTGCCCCGCCTATTGCCCTCCCACTCCTAGAAAAGCCACTCTCCGCCACTGAGCCACGCGGCCTTCTCACAGCCCCAGTCCTGTCGGGATGTGGGGACTGTGGGAAGTCCCTCCGAGAGCCCCACCGGGGGACTCTGCCGGCCTCCTTTGCTGGAGGCCGACAGACTTCTCCCCCACACCTTAGGTGACCAAAAATAAATGTGCAGTTTTGCTCCTGCCCTTGCCTGGTCGCTGGTTCTTTTGTGCCCACTCTGGGCTGGTCTTAGAAAAAACAAATCACCCGGTTCTTGCAGCCTCACCTCTCATCATTCTGGCCCTGCAGAAATGCCCAGGCCACAAATCACCATGTTTCCTAAGTAAGCCACACATCTTAAGATCTCTCGGCCTCTGCAGGGTTGTGCCCCCTGCCTAGAATACTCTTGCCTCCTGCCTGCTTGGTGAATTCTTCCAGAATTCTCTGGGCCCAGCTCTGCCACTTGGTGGTGAGGAGCAACCCTGGCAGGTTCCCTTCTGTTTCTGCAGTGTGGTTTTCCTAGCTGCGAGATGGGAATGGTCCTGTTTGGCCAGCTGATCTGAAGGGGATATGGAAGGTCAGGAAAGACAGTGGCTGGCATAGCAAACTACAGAGGGGAAGGCTCAGAACGAGCAGCAGAGGGAAACAGAGTAATGGCTGCCATGGATGAGCGCCTGCCTGCTCTGTGTCAAGCACTGTGCCGGGCGCTGTACACACCTCCTCAGCTCGTCTAAGCTTCACAACAGCCCTCAGACAAACAGCCTCAGGGCAGAGGTGTAGCTCTGCCCTGAGTGGCAGGGACCTGCCTGGGCTTGGGATTGTTACAGATCTAGGTTCCAATCCTGGCTTGGCCTCAGATCTGCTCGGGCACTCTCGGCATGTGCTTTAACTGCTCCAACTGCAGGGTCCTTATCTATGCATTGGGTGTGGTGTCACCTACTCTGTGGGTTGTCATACAAAGCAAGGTAGGGAAAGCACTCAGCATTGAGCCTAGCTAAGTAAATGTTAGCAACAATGCTATGCTCACTTTATAGACTGAAAAACAGAGGCTCAGAGAGGTTAAGTAACTGGCTCAGGGTCACACAGGTGATGAGTGTTGGGGCTGGGATATGAACCTTGGTCTGTTGGACTTTAGAGCCAAACCTCTTAACCATTGCTTCCTGAGCTAGGTATTGGAACACCTGGAACTTCACTAACCCATGGGGTGACTTGGGACAAATCCCTTCCCATTTCTCAGAGTAAACCGAGGGGGCTGAACTAGGTGGTCTCTATGGTTTGTGAATCTTGTAGACCTTGCAATCTATCTTTGCAAATACTCTTTTTTTTTTTTTTTCAGTAAAATGCATCAGCTAATTGGGAGGTCTATGGATCAATGATGCCTGGATGGCTGCGGGTAGTTGTGGAAGAGACCAGCTCAACGAGCTGGAGGTAGTGACAGAGCACTGGTATTGGCCATGGGACTGGATCCAAGGCCATCTCCTGCCTCTTGCTGCCACACAAGAACAAAAAAGTAGAAGGTAGAGACATCAGTCCTGCCTTAAGACTCCTATAAATTCATAGTCACCCATCCGCCCACTCACATATTCATCCATCCATCCATCCATCCATCCATCCATCCATCCATCCATTCATCCATCCATCTACTCATCCACCATTCCATTCCATCAAGCAATCAACACATCTACCCATCCCATCCATCCATCCATCCACCCACCCACCAGCCAATACATCCACTCATCCATCCACCAACCAACACGTCCATCCATCCATTTACCAACCATCACATCCACCCATCCATCTACCTAACCACCATCCATCCATCCACCCACCCATTCACCCATCTATTCATCCACCCACCCATTCATGCATTCATCCATCAATCCATCCATCCATCTACTCATTCATCCATCCACCCATCCATCTACCTACCCACCACTCATCCATCCATTCCCCCTTCTCCCTACCTACCCCTCATCTCATTGATTACTCATCTACACATTTATTCACCAGTCCATTCACTTACATCACCCATCCAACCAGCACTTCCCAAAAGTCTATCCAAGGGGGATGAGAGAAGACTCAGCTGTCTCCTGCTCTTAAAAAGCCCCCAGCCTGGCATCAGACAGCAAGAAGACACAGAGGAACTGGCCTCCTTGTGGAGGGAGAAATACAGTGTATGGGAGCCCAGCCCTGCCCAGGGTCTTATTTTCCCAGTCCAGGCTCATTTCCCAATTAAAGCTGATGGGTAGTGAAGCTGGTGGACATTGCATGTCATCCCTGCCCTGTCTCCTCTTGTATGGTTTCAGAATGCCCTGCAATCTAGATTTCCTGTCCTGGTTTGGAGGGTGGCCAGGTGTCTGCCCTGAGCCGAGCAGCTCGAGCCTCTTCTCAGTCTTCATCTGAGCCTAGAAAGGGGAGCCCCTGAGAGGCCTTTTGCCCCATATGGCTTGCAGGCCCTGGCTGTGAATCTCACCCTCTGGACCCCAGACCTTTCTTCCCAAGCAGGCCGTAAGCTAGAGGTGCTGCAGGGTTGGTTTCTGTGACCAGGAACCTAGTCTGGACATCTGACGTAACAGCTAGCTTTAGGGTATCCATGGGTTAGCTTTGCCACTAATTGGC
The DNA here is from genome assembly GCF_002776525.5 of Piliocolobus tephrosceles. Lineage (NCBI taxonomy): Eukaryota > Metazoa > Chordata > Mammalia > Primates > Cercopithecidae > Piliocolobus > Piliocolobus tephrosceles. The sequence goes on along the minus strand of NC_045435.1, from coordinate 50,668,983 downwards.
TAAATGGTTTTGGGCCATAGCCTTTCCCTCTCTAGTCCTGATATCTGCTCTCTTTATTTGTTAACCTCTGCATTGCTACAAATGGAATCTCCTTTCAGTGGATGATTTTATTGCTGAATAACAACAATACTAGTCATACTGAGTGCTGTGTGCTAAGCACTTTCCATTAACTAACTCACTTTATCCTCACAACAATCCAAGATTCTCCCCCTCCCCTAGGAAACTGAGGCACTGAGAGGTTAAATAATTTGTTTATATTCATACAGCTGGTGAGGGATTTGAATGAAGGCAGTCTGGCTCCAGAGTCCAAGTTTTAACCACTACCCAGTCACACAGAGGCTCTGCTGTCCTTCCCACATCGATGGCAGTCAGCTCCCAGCAAAAAGAATAATGTGGCCAGGGAACTTACAAGAAAGACCCAGAAAGACAGGTGCAGGTATCCTTTGATGCCAGGGCTCCAGGTACAGAGGGGACTCTGGGAGTTAAGGGACCTGGCCTGCGTTACAAACCAAGGACCTCAGTTCCCAGATCCCTGACCTCTCTCCAACCTCAGCAGCTGCACTTCCTCAGATGGACCGACTGACCCCTGTCCTTTATGCCACTTGAACAGACTCAATCCACCAACATCTGGAAATGACATTTCAGCTTTGCCTCCAGTGCTAAAAAGCACTGCTTAATTGAGACTCATCACTGTGGAGAGGTTTCCTCAACCTTCTTGGCAGATCCCAAGAACTCTTTTTGACTATAATTGCACTACACACATCTCAATCCAAGCCCACCCCACAGGGCTGTGCCCACATGGCTAAAGCCCATTCTATGAATTGCCCTGTTCCCCTCTCTGCCACTTCTGCAGGAGGAGATCATTATCAGCATCCCAGTTATTTTAGGAAAGCCTGGGGAGCAGAATAAAGCATCGCTGATCTCCCTTGATTCCCAAATTGGGTGGGATGGGGGAAGAAGACAAAAGCGTCATCATGTTTGGCATCACCCCCAGGGTTCTCTATTATCGTCTTCACGGGTCCTCTAACCTACTTTCCCCTTTGTCAGTTCTGCCTCCCTTAGCCTGCTGCTCCAGGGTGATGCAGGTGGCTGCTCAGCTGCTACAGAGGGTGCAGGAGCTGCCTCCTCCTCCTTCCCCTACCAGCCCTTGGCTCTTTGCTGCTGACCCACGCTCTCTTCCCCATTTTGACAAAGCTGTTAGCAGCTCCTACAAACCCACCTAATCGAGAGGGTTGCAGCTGTCTCAGAGGCAGAAGGAGGAGGAGGTCAGGGCTCAGCACATTGGAAGGGTAAACAAAAAAGCTTAGCAGATCACCCAGACGCTCACGAGGCAGAAATGCTCTACATCTGGGAGCTGATGGACATCTGGATGGATGAACTTTGGGTTTCTCTGCATCCAGTGCTGGTTAATTACAAAGGGGCAACCTGTGCTTCTAAACCAGATAGGGTTTATAGCATGGTGAATCTAGGTAGCTTAGCTGACAGTAAGTTGAGAGTTTTTCTTATCAAAATGGATAATATTACTACTATTACTAACAACATCATCAGTGGTAGATTGTGAAAATGGCCACGATTATTCTCCTTTCTGAATCCATGTCTTTACAGCACTTCTCATCAAGAGGTGAAGTCTGTTTTCCCACTGTGTGAATCTGGGCTGGCCTCCTGACTTTCATTGGCCAAGAGAATGTGGCAAAAAGTGACAAGGTGGTGGTTCAGGCCTCAAGAGAACTTGCACACTTCTGCTCTCTGTTTGAGGCCTGTTGTTGCCATGTGAACAGCCCAGGCTAGCCTGCTAGAAGAGGTGAGACCACACAGGGCAGGGATGAGCCAGCGCAGCTGAGGCCATGCTAGATCAGCCTACAGTTCTGCTAAGATCAGCAGAGCTGTCCACGTGACCCCCTGCAGATGCAGGAGGAAGCCCAGCTGAGACCAGAAGAACCATCCAGCTGAGCCCAGCCTGAACTGCTGACTCACAGGACTTTGAGTGAAATACACAGGTTTGTTTCAAGCCATTAAGTTTTGGAGTAGTTTGTTATGCAGCAAAAGCACACTAATAAAATGTTTGTGTGTGTGTGTGGCCAGGGGGACTGGGGGTTCAATGACAGGATTTAAAAAACATAATTAACAATAAAGGTTTGTCATACAAACATTATAGCAATATTAATAGTATATTAAGTCAAACAGAAACATATTGCTTACTATCTGACCATACCAAAATACATTAGCAGGATTTGAGACTATGAATCACATTGTTCAACCTGCCCAGTACCTCTGTACCATCCCACGAATGTTGCTCCCTCTGGTGGTGGATGTGCCTGGTACCCACTTACCAGAATCTTGGTGGTGTAGGCGCTGTTGATGGCGATGGCATTGACCAGCAGCTCCATGGTCTTGGTGTTGATGGAGCTGGGGTCAGGGATCTCTTTATAGTGGACATCACCGACATACGCCTGTACCACTGTCATGCGATTGGTGGTCAGCGTGCCCGTCTTGTCTGAGCAGATGGCTGTGGCATTGCCCATGGTCTCACAGGCATCCAGGTGGCGTACCAGGTTGTTGTCTTTCATCATTTTCTGGGAGAAGGGGCAAGTGAGAGGGCAACAGTGAGGAGAGGGGCTGGGGAGCATGGGGTGCCTGGAGGCACTGGGTAAACATGTAGTAAATAAGGCAGAGCCACCACAGCCTGCCCCTTCGCTTCCTGCGCTTGTAAAGGATCTTGGTTGCTGCTGTCTCCTACACCTGGGCTTCTTCTGTCTGTGCATGGCCCTTTTCTTTCTCTTTTAGTATCTGAACCATTTAAAAGACTCAATTAATTGAATTTATTAATTTGGATTATAGAAGTAATCTACATTCTTCATAGGAAAAAGGGGGAAAGATAAATAAGATTGGTTCCTCTCTGGGTACTTTAAATATTTTTCTCTTACAGACTAACATAAGTAACTATTCCTTATTTGGTGATGAATTTTCTCAAACGTATCATCTTTCACTGGTGCCTGGCTTTCATTGTCATTTTAATTTTACCAAAAGTAAATAAATTAGGATACAGGAAAATATCTGGAAAAATATCAAAGTGTTAATGTCATTATTGCTAAATGACAGAATTATAGATTTTTATTATCTTTTCTATGACTAACATGTATTATCACTTGCATAATAAAAACCACACATTTCTTTAAAAAATATGTACACAAAAGGGAGAAAGAAAACATATTGACTATTAGCTACTGTGCAGAACTAGGTACATCTTGTAATCAACATCTTTTTTTTTGAAATTTATAACAAAAATGGAGTATTCCTAGTATTCCTATACGTAATATTTTCTTCTATCTGTCTTTTATTCTCTCTGGCCCAACCCCACACTCATACCTTCTTCTAGGTTCTCAAACAAATAATGCAAATGGAGTAATTCTCAAGGAAATACTGTTCTTCATGCAGGCCCTCCTGACATAGCAGCTGAATCAGGTAGAGTTCTAGGCTGTGCCTAGGAATTTGATTTCCTTTATTTTGTTTCTCATTATAACTCTTTATAACCAGGGTAAAAAAGAAGTGCAGTTAGAATAATTGTAATAGAGCTTTATGTTACTAAAAATGAGTATTAGTAGGATTATATTCTTTTGCAGTTTCTCCTACTGTAACTTGTGACAATAGTAATAACAAATGCATGTTGAATGATCAACAGCAACTTGAATTTGCAACACGTGTTACAGTTTGCAAAGTCTTCTCCAATGTTTTAAGAATTCTGTGGCATATGAGAAGATTCTGGTAATCCATTTTGGCAACTGAAGAAATCTAGGCAAAGTGACTGACCAGGATTACACACCTGGAGGGGTTTAAGGCTAGGATTTGAATCTACCTCCTTTTAACCTCACAGCCTGGACCTTTCTATCGGGCCTCAGCCCACCTGCACTCTCTGAAGAGGGTTCATCTGTTGGGCTCAAGAATCTTTAAGTCCGTACTGTCCAATATGGTAGTCACATGTATTGTGACTATATATGTATAGGGTACTGAGCACTTGAAATATGGCTATTCTGAAGTGAAATGTGCTGTGAGTGCAAAATACACATCAGATTTAGAGGATATTATGAAAAAAATGTAAAAGTAGTAGTTCAGTTATAATTATTATATTGATCACATGTTGGATTGATAATAATTTTAACATACTGGGTTAAGTACATTACATTATTAAAATTAACTGGTCTCTTTTTACTTTTTAAAAATAATGTAGCCACTAGGAATTTTTCTTCTTTTTTAAAAAAAATTATTTTATTTTGTAGAGATGGGGTCTCACTATTTGCCCAGGCTGATCTTGAACTTCTGGGCTCAAGCGATCCTCCTGCCTCGGCCTCTGAAAGTGCTGGGGATTACAGGCATGAGTCACCATGCCTGGCCGCTACTGGGAAACTTACAATTGCACATGTGGCTCCCATTCTGTCTCTTTTTGGGTAGTGCTGATCTAAGTGGTCAGTCATCTTTGTGCTCCTGATGGTGGCTCCCAGGTCCAGGCTCACAGAGGGCACAGTCTGCCTCTCCTGTGTTGGGGTGCTCTCCTAAGTTTATCAAGTGTCTGTAAAAGTAACACTACCTAAGATGAGCGAAGGTAGTGGGTGCCAGAGACACGAACTGCAGAAGGCACAGAGGCCTAAAAGCATCTGTATATGATTCTCCCAAATGAGCTCTGTGCAACTTTCAAGGACATCCCCAGGCTCAGTGAAGTGGCTGTGGAGGCCCCCTACTCATGACAGTCACCCTCTGCTGGCCCTGGGTCCCAAAGTAGCCTCTTGTTGTGACCTGTTTGGGCTTTGGTTTGTGGGGATGGAGTTTCTTCAAGAACCCTAAAACAGGAAGATGATAAGGGCCGTATCTGTTACAAAGAACTGCCACTTTCTGGCACCTGTCTGGAGATCTCTTTTCTGTATGAAATTACATCGGAGAGCCCAGCCCAAATTCCAGCTTGGAAACTGATGCTCACCATGCCCTCCGGAGGCTCTGCCAATTTCTCAGAGTGAATGCCTTGTTTATAAATATGGCCACGCCTCCACCCTCGCAGGGACATTCAGGCATGGGGCGCTGGAAACAGGAGCCCTACGCCCGGCCCTTCCAGGTGGAAAACACATGGGGCAAAGGGAAAAAATGAGACCCGGGTGTGAGAACCTGGGGGTGACCCAGTAGCATCAGACTGGCAGTGACTGGGCTCCGCAGACAGCCATGGCCTGGGTGCAGTGGAGGTGCAGCTCTGCCATCAGGTAGCGCTTAGAAAGGCCCCAGTCCTTGGAAAACATTCATGACTCCAGCTCTTCATTTAACTGCTTTAAAATTTCTTATATTTTTAGCCTCTTTCCAGAGGGGAGGAGGCTTCCATGAAATCAGACTTCCTTTTTTGTTTTTGGCTTACCCCTCTCACTTTAGGGAGCCACCTCTGAGATGAGTTTTACAAGCGCTACAGTTACCCGAGGGGCCTACGTCTCAGACCGCCAGACTTCTGTATAAATTTGGTAGGCTAAGGATGAATTCTGGCTTGCACGGTGATGTCTTTATTATTTTAAAAAAAATTTTGAGTTGATTATCAATGTCTAAAAATCGTGAGAGTTAATATATTAAGTCCAGATTTCTGGCTTCTCTTGGAAAAAGGTGACAATGTGGCAATGCTGGGTCTGCATCCCTGCAAGACGGCATGTGGCTGGGCTGAATAATGACTGCCTCTTCAGCCAGGGTATGGCTCTCTGGTTTGCCACAGGCCCCTGGACTCTATGAAAGCATCAGAGTTTTGGGGTCCTGCATACATTCTTTTGAGCTCCCAGGGAGTCTATGGGCTTCTTCGTTCATCTCCCAACCCCAGCCCCCGTCCCAGTGATCCCCTAGGCCCTCGGCTGCAGCTGCATCAGTTGGCTGGTCCTGCTCTCCTCCCCTCTCACCTTCACTGAGTAGGCCAATGAGATGGTGACGGCCAGAGGGAGACCCTCGGGCACGGCGACCACCAGCACTGTCACGCCAATGATGAAGAACTTGACAAAGTACTGCACGTAGACAGGCGTGCACTCAGGCAGCCACGGCTTCTTGTTGACCACGAAGGTGTCCACGGTGAAATAGAGAACCAAGATGATCACTGTGATTGCTGACATCACCAAGCCTGCAATGTGAGGGACACATGCTCGAGGGGTTCCAGGAAGTGGAGACTGTGGGTGGTGTGGACCAAACCTTTAGTTGAAAGAGCTCTGGGTCAGGCTGACCCCAGCTCATCTCCCAGCTCCACCACTCCTTGCTTTGTGACCTGTGACAAGTTCTTGAGACCTTGATCCTCACCGAGCCTCAGTCTCCTGCTCTGTATAATGGGGATGAATATTTCCTCCCTAGGATTTTGTAAGGCTCAAATGTGGTAATGCATGCAAAGTGCCCAGCATAGTACTCAACACGTGGTAGGTGCTCCGACACATAGTAGGTGCTCAAGAGATGTGTGCCAAGTGCTCAAGAGATGTGTGCCAAGTGACTGTGTGAATAAATGAGGAATGGTTTGCATAGAGCTTTCACACAATAATGACGTAAAGTTGGTATTATTTATTTATTCATTTATTCCACAAATACCTTTTGAGCACCTATGACACGCCAGGCACATCTTAGTTCCTAGTTTGGGAACTAAGGACATAGCAGTAAAGAAGATAAGAGTTCCTGCCCTTGAGAGCAGACATGCTAGAGGAGGAGGAAGACAAGAAACAAAAAAAACAAATACATGAACAAGACAATTTCAGATACGGCTACATACTGTGAAGAAAAAGGCCAGGATGATGTGGTAGAAAGTGACATGGTTGGGGGGAGGTCGGGAGTGGTTACTTTAGCTAGGGTGGCCAGGGAGGAGGTGATATTTGAGCAGACACCAGTTGCATGGTGACCTAGGGAAGAACATTCCGGGTAGAGGAAACAGCAGGTAGCTATTTTCAGATGAAGAAACTGAGGCTCAGAGAGGGGAAGTGACTCGCTTGCAGCCACAAGTGAGAAAAATGCTGTAACTGTAGGAACCCAGCTGGGGACCCATCCTGATCCTCTGGGGGTTCCTCTTGCTAGTTTAGCATGCCCATCCCCTATCTGCTACAGGTGCTACTGCAGGTGCTGTGGAGACTGCTCACACCCACAGCCTCTGACAGAGGAGGAGCCTGCTAAGGTGACTGGGTCCCCTTGTCGGGAAGGGCCTGGGAATGCACTCCCATCTCAACCTGATGGCCAACATCCAGTGGCTGACGTGTTAGTCCCAAAGCCCAGCCATCTGCTTTGAGGTAGGACAGACCCTAGAGTTCTGGGCAGCATGGACTTCATCCTGAGGACAGTGAGAGTCACGGAGGAGGTTTGAGCAGAGGAGGGCAGGGATGGATTTGGGTTGCTCCAGAGCTCCCAAGGGATTGGGAGAGGCTGGGAGTTCTCTGGAAATCTCAGCTGCCCCTGGCTTCTTCGCTGGCCTGGACCTGTGCCCCTTGCAGGTCTCACCTGAGAGCACCCTGTCAATAGATCTCCTGCTTACTCATCTCAGGGAATTCAGCCCAAGAGAGAGGCAGAGATGGGCTGTGAACCCAGGAGTGCTTGACTGTGAACTCCATTCTTGGCAGGGCTGAGGTGCAGGAGGGAGAGGAGTGAGGACTTTGAAGGCCACGGGGTGTTCTCATCGCTTAGTTCCTGGCCCTGTCAGAGCCATGTTTCCATGGAGTCTTCTGCCTGTGGCGGTGGCGATGGTGGGATAGAGGATAGAGGAAATCCCTGAGCCCATAGCTCTCCACCCCCACCTCCAGCTGCAGAGCCTCAGAGCCGGCTCCATCCCTGTCTGACAGTCGAAGGGGCAGGAAGCCAAGCTCCCAGCAGCCAGGAGCTGTCACCAGGCCCCCAAGTTTAAATATAGACAGCCAAGCCTGTAATCTGCTTCTCTTCCCCACGCGGTGGTATCTATAATTAGAGCTGGGGAGACAGCCACAAAGGATCGAGCAGCCAGGTGGGAAGGCCTTGGTGTTTGCTACCTCCTTACCCGGGAGGGGAAGGCTAGGCCATGCCAGAGGGTCGGGGGCTCACTTTGCAGCTGGGCCAGTGGGGCTCTCACCAGCCATCACCTGTAGTCACCACTTTAGTTGGGATGCCCAGTTTGTTGTGCTGGGGCTCAGACCATGGGCTTCTCCCTGGGCTCCTGGCACTGTCCCTCAACCTCTTCAGTTTTTCCTCTGCACTGTGGCCAGGGTGGTCATGATAAGCCCAAACCCATTCCTGTCTTCCTCTGCTCAAGTCTCTTCCATGGCTCCCACTGTCCTCAGGACAAAGTCCGTGTTGCTTGGAACTTCAGGCCCTGCCCCTCTCCAGCTGCTGCACCTGTCAAGTGCTAACGCCTTGTATGCAGAGTCTCCTTTAACTTCCACAGCAATCTGTGAAGTGGGGACAGCTATTATCCTCATTTGACAGATGAGGATACGGAGGCCCAGAGCTAAGAGAAGTTACTTTCCTAAGTTTTCACAGCCGTCGCTGGACAAGAATACAGGCCATCTGCTACCAGAGCTTGGGCTTCGAGCTTCACTCTTCTGTATCACTGTGTGCTAATTGAGTGGCTACTGTACACAGGACTCAAACTGGGTGCTGTGGTAGAGAAGGGTGGGCTTCAGGCACTCATTCAAGCCCCCCACTTTGCAGATGAGGTAACTGAGAGCGAGCTTGGGGCAGGGCTCTGCCTGGGGTCCCCCTGTGAGCCCTGTCCCCTGCCTCCCACCTGCTGCACTCACCTGCCTTCCCGATCTGCACAGCCAGCTTGGTGAGCTTGCCCTGTAGCACGGACTTTTCCTTCTTGTGCATGCTGGCCTTCTTCCTGTCATCAGCGTCGCCGCCCTCGGCACTCTTGAGGGGCTGCATCTCCATGGCAGCTGCCCCGTCCTGCTGTTTGGCTGCAGGGGGCAGATCACGCAAGTGCACACACACAGACACATAGACACACACATGCAGGTCAGCCCCCAGGGTGGAGACACTGGTGCCCACCCCTGCCTGCCCAGGGGAGGTGCTGACTGCCCGAAGTGAGCCCCGCATGACTGGTGCAGAAGTCCCGTGATGGGGCGCCCGCCTCTTCCAGCTGGAGCTATGGATCCCAGTGGCACTGACTGCCTCAGACCTGGAATCTGGGAGACAGCAGGGACTGATGCTGTTACCCTGGATCCCCCTCTCGGCCTGAACAAGCCCGTGGGTCCTACCCCAGGTGGTCCCTTGTCCTTTCCCACATTCTGACAGGATAGACAGGCTTGGGCTCTACCCAGCTGGTCCTTGGGACCTGTTGTGGGATATTAAGTAGCCACTAGACAGGGGGGACAAAAAAAAGGAGACTTAACATGTAAAACAGGGCGGCCATGGGAGCCAAGTCACTATCCCAGTTGGCGTGGCCTCTTCATGCAGGATGGACTGGAGGGCCCGTGACCCTTTTGGACAGAGACTGAGCCAAACTCCCTACCCCTCAACCTTTAAAGATTTCAAAATCTTCTGCTGAATGGTCAGCAGAGTTCAAAGGCTAGGGAGATGCTGGCCCGTGGGTGTCCCCCTCCTCAGTGGTGGACACCTCTTTATTTGGCCCAGCACCATGAGAATCACAGCTACACCCCCAGCGTCCTCAGACACCTGCAGGAGTGATGTGTCTGCCTCTGGCCCCCGCCAGTCCCTGTCTCTGGTGTGACTCTGAGAGCTGGTGGGGAGGGGCCTCAGGGACCACAAATGCCGGTTAATACAAAAGGGTTACCTTTGCTCTGGCTGGCGTCCACATTGCCATCCTGCATTTTACCTACACGACAAAGAATTTTAACAGACAACAGAGAACAGACAAGACATGGTCGGTCATCACGAAGACGCAACAGGCCACGGACATTAATGTCACAGATGGAGGGAGGGCGGTGCTGACTGCATCCCTTTGCGTGGGGATGCGGGCTGGGGAGGGCCCTGAAGCAGAAGCAGGCCTGGCCACAGCCTTAGCTGTGGGGCTTGCCAGCTGGGCAACTCCTGATCCTCTAGGGGACTCAGGAGGGAGGTTTCTGCTGGAATACTTTTGGCCCTTAGTGTGTTACAGATCAAAGGGCAGTATCAGAGGGTGCAGGGGACTAGAGTCTGCTGGAGGAGGCGCAGAGAAGCACTCAGGCCCCCACACCAAGCCTTTTGTGACTGATTTGGTGTTTTCTGGGTTGAGCGAAGGCCAAGGGAAACTTGTTCAGTTGCATCCTTTTCATTTTCCCATAAAAGAAAACATGCAGACAAGAGAGGAGGGGGGGGGGGGGGGGGGGG
>NC_045435.1:50621529-50658611 GCF_002776525.5 Piliocolobus tephrosceles | reverse complement strand
CAGTGTTTCTAGAATTGAGAGGAGTTTGGACAAGGCACCGAAGTCAGTGTGTTCCTTAGTTTTGGGCTTCAAGAGGGATGATCTTTCTCCTTCTCCTTCTGAAGAGTGTGAAGCCACCCAGGGATGACCCCTTGCCCAATGCCCCTGAGAGCAACCAGAGCAAAGAATGAGCAGGGGTCCCCATGATGGTATACGAGGGACCCCAAGTGTGGCCAGGTTCTTGGTGAAGTGCCCTGGTCCCCAGTGGGGGTGCTGACCTCTTGGTAGGGGTATGGCTCAGGCTAAAGCAGCAGGCTAAGTAGTATCAGTGGGCACCCCCTTCCATATCAGGGCTGGTGCTGCATCTGGAGCCCCCTCACTCATCAGAGCTGCCTGGGAGGACCCCACTCCAGCCTTGGCCAGGAGCTTGTGGGCTGGGTGTGCAGTGTGGGCACTGGAGGCCTCTGTGTCTTGCTTAGCACACCTGCCTTCACCAGCACCCTCTCATCCCATCCACTGGGCCTGCACACTCACCGGGAGCTCTGCTCACTCCACCCTCGTGATGGGTCTGAGAAGTTTGGCCACCCATGGATGACGGCTGCAACGGTGATTCTCCCAGCTCACATTCCAGGACAACCCGCCATGTGCTGGGCATACACATAAGCTCTGAGATTCCATCTAATCCTCACTACAGCCTCGCCTACGAAGGGTGTGCTTGTATTATACCCATTTACAGATGAGAAACTGAGGCTCAGAGAGGGAGATGAGCTGCTTGGGTCTCAGTGGGTAAATGGAGAGCTGGCCCCAAAGTGCATGCCTACTTCCATCCTGTCATTGCTTCTCCAGAAGTTGCCGTCGGGGAGACCATGGACACCCTTGAGCCCCACTGAGCCCAGGGGAGGGAAGTTGAGGTAGCACTGCTAGGACAGGGTTCCTGAAGTCTTCATTTCGCCACCAACTAGCTGCTGGCTTTATATCTCCCAACCTCATCAACTTCCACTTTCATAAAACAGGATGAGACATTCACCTCCCAGAGTGCCCCAGTTACCTTCATAACAACCACTTGCACGGTTCAGCCTTTTGCAGTTTCAAAGGGCTTTTGCAAGTGTCATCTCTTGTCAGTCTTCCCAGTATCCCTGCAAGGTGGGGCAGGAGGGATTTTCATCACTCTCATTTTATAGATGGGGAAACTGAGGCCAAGGGAAGTTCAGAGACAGCTTGCATTTAGGAGCATCCTCGGAATAACCCCATGGCTGCAGATTAGTTCATCACTGTCACTGTGCCCACTTTCTGGGTGACTCAGAGGGGAGAAGTGGCTTCCCCAAACCTCGCCCAGCACTGTCTGTCCAAGGGCAAGTGCAGAGCTGTCCCTATGGCCTCCCATGGCAAAGGATCAGTTGCCCACCCTGGGCTTTAAAGTGAAAGACCTTCTGTGTCTCTATTGTAAAATTCTTGCTGCTGGATTAAAAAACACAAGAGAAAAAAGCTTTCTAGAGTAAGCAGGAATGAATGACAACAATTATTTTTATTTTCTAAAATAATTTTACTGACTGGGCTCAGGGGCACCAGGGGACTCTACTTCAATAGTTGGTTTTAGAAGGCTCAAAGGGGCCTTTATGTGCATTGCATATTATCAGATGCAATAGCCAGTGTGTGCACTCATTAAGCCCAGCTAGCAATTTCCTCTTTTATTTCCATAGTGAACACGTGGTCAGAAAAATAATCACCAGTGCATATGCTGGAGGAAGGGAAGGATGTTCTGGGAGTGCTGAGGCACAGATGGCCTGGTTTCTCAGAAGCGAGGGACTTATTTGGGGCTCTCCTGGCCAAACTGGTGTTTGCCTGGCCCTGAACTATGGTGGAACAGCCAGCTTTGGCCCCATGTGGGATCTGGAGATGGGCTGTATTTCAGGAGAGCTAGGAATGGGGTCCAAGATGGGGCCCTCAGGTGGGGTCTCAGAGGCCCTTCTCTGTGTCTGGAATCAGATGCAGCTTTTCCAAATGTGTCTATTCTCTCTGTGCGTCATAAGGGGCATGGGTGTGAAGTGCATGGATTGGGAAGATTCCTGGTTAGCTGACTTGATACACAAGTTCTGGGGAGACAGACCACTAGCTGGGAGACTTGGTAAGTACCACTTCTCTTCCCTGTGCCTCCGTTTTCTCTTCTGTGAAATGGGCTGATGTCAACTAAGGTGATGTTTATGAAAGACACTGGAAAGCACCGTGTAAACTTTGGGAGTTAGTAATGATGTATTATTATTGTTGCCCAGGCTGGAGTGCAGAGGCATGATCTTGGTTCACTGCAACCTTGAACTCCTGGGCTCAAGCAATCCTCCTACTTCAGTTTCCTGAGTTGCTGAGAATATAGATGTGTGCCACTATGACCAGTTAATTAAATTTTTTTTTTTTTTTGTAGAGATGTAGTCTCACTATGATGTCTAGGCTGGTCTCAAACTTCTGACCTCAAGCGATTCTCTTGCTTTGGCCTCCCAAAGTGTTGGGATTACAGGCGTGAGCCACTGTGCCCAGCCCATGATGTATAATTTTTTTTTCTTTTCTGAGACAGAGTCTCACTCAGTCTCCCAGGCTGGAGTGCAGTGGCGTGATCTCGGCTCACTGCAAGCTCCGCTTCCTGAGTTCAAGCAATTCTCCTGTCTCATTGTCCTGGGTAGCTGGGATTACAGGCACCCACCACCATGACCAGCTAATTTTTTTTTTTTTTTTTTGTATTTTTAGTAGAGACAGAGTTTCACCATGTTGCCCGGGCTGGTCTCCAACTCCTGACCTCAAGCAATCCACCCACCTTGGTCTCCCAAAGTGCTGGGATTACAGCCATGAGTCATTGCGCCTGGCCTCGTGATGCATAATTAAATGTGATTATAACTATGATTACAGGTCATGTATTACATAGTGACACACTAGTAAATATAAAATAAAAATAACTAAATAATAATGGCAATCAAAATGCTTCCAAGATGAATGGACCACACCTATCTTTTAGTTGGGGGGTTGGTGGAGCAGGGGCAAAGGGAAAAATTATCACCCTAATTTTTTTTCCATATCCAAGTCATTGCGATTTGGCTCAGAGGAAGGAGGGGAAAGAACGCTGAATTCCCTCTCAGTCGGCAAGGTTCCGCCTTGTGCCTCTTCACTTGTAATGTGCTCTCACCTGGCGTCTGGAAAGCCTGTTGAAATGCAGATTCTCCTTCAGTTGGTCTGGGGTGGGGCCTGAGATTCTGCATTTCTAAGGAGCTCCCAGGTGATGCGCAGGCTTTGGGTCCTGTGATCACATTTTGAATAGCAGTGGCTTAGAGCATTATTTCCCAGAGTATGTTATGGGTCAAATCAGCCTAGGAAACTCTGTGTGACTCTGTAACTTTCCCCTACACACCAGCATATTCAAGGCTCTGAGCAGTCCTGTAACCAGGACTAAGTCTGTAACCAGGAAGAGACCAATTCAATCCAGTGGTTCTTAAACATCTTTGACCGCAGAATCCTTTCCTTGGGGTGAAGACTTCTTAACATCGTTGTGAAACTTACAAGACACACTCCATTGGGAAATCCTGGATCAGGAGGAGAAGCACACACTTTAGAGCCAGCCAGGTCTGGGTTCTGGGTTCAAATCCCAGCTCTGCAACTTTCTAGCTCTGCGACCTTAGGCTAGTGTCTTGGTCTCCTTGAGCCTCAGTCTCCTCATCTTTAAAGTGGGGACGATAAAACCTGTATCATGGGGGTGTCATGAGGATTAAATGAGATGGTGAACATGCAATGCTTTCAACAGTGCCTGGTATACAATAGGTGGTAGAGAAATGAACGTTTCCTGCAGTTTCTCTTGGTATATTTGGGGGTTTCCACTGCAGTTTGGAAGTGAAACTGCCCTTTTTATCTGGGACTGGCCAGCTTGGATGGGGTCTGTATGTTCACAAAGCTCAGCAGGCTCACTGCCGGGGGAAGTGGGTGCCCCTCCAGGTTCCTTCTCTCTCAGCCATGGGTTTGCCCACATAGGTTTTCCTTGTTACCCTCAGCCACCCCTCCCTGAAGCATGACACCTCCCACTCCCCAAGCTGTCCTCCTTCCTCCTCCCTCCTCCTGTGCCTGAAATAGACCCACATCAGAATTAGTCCTTCTTGGCAAGGCACTGCTCACAGAAGTGCCTTACTCAGCCCCGACACCTACTAGGTACTTCCATCTTTGGTCATTTTGAATGCAGGTGGCTAGGGCAGAGGTCTAGGGCAGGGGATGGGAGGCTGCGGGGAAGAAGTCTCCATATTTTGCAGGAGTGGTGAGGAGTGAATGATATGATATAATGGATGAGAAACCCATAGCCCAGTGCCTGGTATGCAGAGACAGTGGGAAAAAGATTTTCCCCTGCCTTCAGCTCCTCTAGGGCAATGTTTTCATGATGGAGCCCTAATGGCTCTCAGCAGTTCAGGAGTAGCCTGGGGGACTATCATGTTACCTAATTTGAGGGTAGGGGTGGTATCTGAGTAAACAGAAGCCTTGTCTATTGCTCTGGAACCAGGAGGGGATAGAAATCCGAAATCTTCTGAAGGCTTTGGGGCGAGTGAATGGAATTCCTTCCTGCCTGTGTGTAAGGAGGTTAAGATGCAGACCCCAGTACACAGTGGCAGCCCCTCTCCCCCACCCTCCACCCCAAGACCCAGGACAAACGCTCCAGCACAGGCAACAGCAAGAAACACCAGTCCACATCCGAGGGACAGAACCAGGCCCGAGCCCAAGCGAACCCCCTGCCCGTTGGCTCCATGAAAGAGAAGAGGAAGAACTGTTTACTGGTGGCTCAGCCATGCTACGGGACGGGGTCAAGGAGCTGAATCCTGGCCTGGGTCCCCTTGCCTCGAGGAAATTTTAGAGTCGAGGAGTACAGCCTTTGCTGGGGACCCAGATGCCAGCTTCAGCCCAAGCCCTGATCCCAGGCCTTCTTCCCAAAGCCAGGGCCAGGAATACGCTTAGGAGAGGGCCACGCCAGGTGGGATGCTGCTTCTTGGGAGCCAATCTGAAGCCAAAGTCTTGTCTCTTGTCTGGGCTCCATGGGGGGTCAATGGCCCGGCAGGAGCCAGCACCTTTTTGGCAGCTGCGAGGCTGACAGGGTGCAGAGCTGACTTCCCGGCTGTGGCTCCTGTCTTAAGCGCCTGCCCCATGTGAGAGGGTGACTGTCCCAGCGGCCCATGCACATCCGAGATCTGTGCAGTCCAGAACAAGGAAAGAAAGCCCAGAGTTGGGGTGGGGGTGAGAGACGCCCATCCAACCACGACCAGGAGCTCGCCGTGGGAGACATACCATTGACTAGGCTGGCATTCGCACTATCTGCAGCATTTGAAGCTGCCGCACCGTCTGCTGCTGCAGGGGGGTGGGAGGGATGGAAAATGCAGTGTCACAATGGAGAAAAGCAACAACAACAAAGACATGAACCAACTTGCAGGGAGATAACATGACTCTATTCTTAAAAGAAAATCCTCTATTGGAAACCAAGAAACTCAAATTTGGGGTGGGGGTGAAATGTTCCATAGAGATGCCGCAGAGGTCAAGGGGAGAAACTCAGACATGGAGCGTCTTTCAAATAAAGCATGGTGGATGACCAGGGCAGTTAGGTGGGATGGTGCTGGTCTGTGCTGAGGTCTGGACCCTGCTGGTCCAACCAGTCAAGAGAGTCCCCTGGCAGAGAGGGCTCCATGAAATGAGGGGATTTGGCTGCCCACTGGGGGCCAAGAGTGGAAAAATATTCACCAGGCAGTGCAGCATGGGCATGGACCACTCAGAATGAGTATTCTCCATGACCACCATCTCCATGCATCAGGGTGTTCTGGCAGAACATTTGCTAATGGTGATGACTTTGACTTAACTGGATTCATGCCCTCGATTCAGGCCACTGCCTCCTTCCTTAACCGGCATTCCAGACTGCTTTGGGAACTCTCATGTGAGATGCCCCCCAAATTTAAAAGGTGACATCAAGCATATTGCATTTAGTATATGGGACAGAAAAGGCACTAGTGAATTTTTCTTAATTTAGAAATTAAAAGTGATATGAGATGGCTAAATTCACACCTTTTGCTCTATCTTGGGGGTGGGGAATAGTGTTCTATGGGCAGGAAGAGGTCCCCCTGGGTGAAGCACACAGTTGCGTGAGGGCATGGGCTCCCGGGGGTGCTGGTGGGGAGAGCAGGGCCTGGGGAGGGGGGTCCTGTGATGGTGAGCAAGCTTTGCATGCTGGTATGTAGGCCTAAGGGTGATGTAGAGATGGTGGTGGTACCACTTGGCATTGGCCGGTAGGGTGAGACACTGTAAAGGCAAGAGGGTGGAGTGGGGTGTTGGCTTGTCCCACAGGGCTGGCATCACACGAGGGCACAGAGGAGGGTCGGGGGGGGTGGAGCCACCCACAGGCATGTGGCTTCCTCCAGCTGTGTGCTGGTGGTCTAGGGGCAGGGCCCAATGACCAAAGCCTGCTGCTATTTCTAAAAGCCCATCTACCCTGAGGGTGTCTTACTGTACCTGGTAGCTGAAGGCCATCCCCCTTCTTCACACCTGTGTGATGATTTTTGAGACATATTAATGAAGGAGAAGCACACAGCCTCATCTGCCCATGCGTGCACGCGCGCACACACACACACACACACACGTGCATACACACATGGCCACACACCTAGGGTCATCCCGAAATGGGGACATGTGGTGGGCTCTAAGCAATGTTCCTAGTGGAGGTGATGGGATGGGAGGGCAGAGGGGGCCCAGCTGAGGCCATGCTACTCATGGTGGCCTGAGATGCTGGGCTGCTCCCCCAGGCTTCCTCTGCCACGTTCCCTCCACATTCCACCATCTTCTTTCCACATGAGGCTATTTTTCTGACATCTCCATCTCACTGGAGTGCAGGTGAATGCTCAGCGAAGGACCCTGAACTGTGCTTCTGGGGCAGTTGAGGCTTGTCTTCCTACTGGCATTTAAAAACCACAGATCTGGCCCACAGAAGAGTCTGGGGGTGCCTTCCCCTCACCCAAGCCTCAGTGAGGCGGAGACAATGGGTACAGGCTGCTGTATCCTGTCTACCTGCTCAGATCTGCCTAACTGCTGTCATTGTGGAATAGGGCTCAGCCATCCTGACCACAGATTCAAACCCAGCATGTGCATACTCTCCTTATGTCCTCTGGGACTCTTGGTCAGGACTCTTTCCTCAGTTTCAGCCTCAGCACCCCTTTACTCTCTCCAGCCTTCTAATTTCTCAGAACACAGCTCAGCTCCATTGTTCCTGCTGGAGGGGCCACCATCATCTTAGGGGATCCCCTAGAAAATGGGTTTTGCCTTCAGGAACAAGTAATCTTCAATCTTGGCCTAAGCTCTGTGCCTGGTTGGCACAGAGAGCTGGAGGGAGCAGGGCTGCCCCTAAAACTCAGAGAGGGGCCATCTGTCCTCTCATCTCCCTTCTGGGATTCTAGAAGTTCTAGAATGTCACAGATCCTCCTCTAGAGCTTAAGGAAGGAGACAAAAGACTGAAAATGTGAAAGGGGGGCTATCTTTGAGATTAAGTGTGGTGACAGGTAAGGAGTCAGCTGTGCTGGGACCAGAAGTCTGGGCCTTTGGATTTGGGCCTGGCCTGACGAGACTTGAGCTTTTTGTGTGAGCATCTCTCCCTCTGTTCTGAGAGACAGTTTTAGCTTGGGTGGTCAGCCTGCTGCATTTAGGAGACCCCAGTGAATAAGGAATCTTATTTTCAAGGAGGAGGAAGAACTAGAACTCAGATGAGATGGCAAGTCTGGGAGCACTGGAGAGCAAACTCATGATGGTTGATTTGGAGTCATGCATCTGGCTGCCTTTCCCAGAATCTCCTCTGCCCATGTCTTGGATGAATCTATGCTGGGTGGATTTTCAGTTCTGCTTAGTGGAGTTGACAATAAAGGAATATGCTTGGGTGGGGATTTCTACTCAATACTGGAGTAATGATGGGACCAATTGATGCTGGCTGTTTCTACCACTTGAGGCTGGAGACTCAATAACATGGTCAGCATCCTTGGCCTGGCCCAGAGGGGAAGGAGGGGCCTCCATGACATGATTGGACAAGACAGAGACTGGGACAAGACCTGGAGATGGAACAGACAGAGCCTACCTGGCCCATGCAGGCCTTAAGGATGCAGGAGGTGGCTGTCAGCACAGGGTGTGGACATAGAAGGCACTCAATAACTATTTTGTTGAGTGAACAAATAAACAAAAAAAATGTGGCCTTAAGAGCTCCTCTCCTGGTCTGCAAAGGAATTAGGCTTACCTTTTTTGTCTTTCTTCTCTTCCTCTTCACCACCTGCCCCCAGCAGGGTAAAGATGATGCCAGTCTGAGAGTTCACACCCACAGCAGTCACCAACATCCGTCCTGAGCCCTCCATCACGTGGGTCCCTGGGAAAGGAGACAAAAGCCAAGTTACCATTGCACAGCTGAAGCCCTCTCCCCAAAGGAGTGAAAAAATGTGGTCTCATTCAGCTCCTGGCTCTTTGCCTGCTGAGGTCATGAGGTATCACCTATGGTTAAGATTCACACTGTGTGTGTGGTGGGCCCTTTCAAGATGCTTTCACCTCATGACAGTGCTGGGGTGGAGACACTGCTATCTGTCAGTTCTCAGGTACCCCAAACATCTCCAGGCCCACCACCTACTACCTGCCCTGGAGGGTTACTTCTTCCTTCTGTCTCCTTCTCCCCACTCCTCTCCCACCCTCACAGACGTAGACATCAAACTCCAGGAGTGTTATCAGTGTCCATGATGCCACTACACACATTACAAAAATCACAGATTTTTTTCATATCACTTTACAGCTATTGCAGCATTGTTGTTGCTCATCTCTATTTTATAAATAAAGTGGTTATGTGACTGCTTGCCAGATCTTGTTATTCAGTGTTCTAATAAGGTACACTCATTACTATACCACACATTTTTTTTCTACTTTATGCCAATATAATTGGTTTCCTTTGTGATCTCAGTGGGACCTTACGGGACCCCACGCATTTCATTTTACGCACTTCAAGGCTTTATTTGGAGTAGGAGTGGCACATGATGACACCAGACTACTCCAGGGGTCTATGCTGCAAGAAAGGTTAAGAACCTCTTTCCTAGAACTTTAGATTTCTCAAACTGGGTTCCAAAGGGCCCTGAAATTCTTTCCAGGGGCTGGAAGGGTGGCTACTGGCGGGTGAAGGAGGCCTTTGGTCAGGGTGACTCTACTTCTATTTGTTTTATATCTGGGGCTTCAGTGTCAACTTTTGTTTCATGAGAGAGTCTTGTTGCTGCTTGCAGGCAGCCTCTCCACCATGCAGGCTCAGAGAGCAACTTGTCCAACAGCAAGCAAGGGCTTCAGAGGGAGGATAAGCTGCAGAGGGGGAAGAAATGTGGTCTATACACTCAATGGAATATTATTCAGCCTTAAAGAGAAAGAAACTTGAACAGGCTACAACATGGATGAATCTTGAGGACACTGAAGTAAGTGAGCCAGCCATAAAAGAACTATAAATACCATATGATTCCACCTGCATGAGGTCCCCAGAGTCATCAACTTCAGAGACAGAAAGTAGAATGGTGGGTGCCAGGGGCTGGGGAAGGGAAATGGAAGTTAGTGTTTAATGGGTGCAGAGCTTCAGTTTGGGAAGATGAAAAGACTTCTGTGGATGGATGGCGGTGACGGTTGCACAACAACGTGAATGTACTTAATGCCATTGAACTGTACACTTAAAAGTGATTAAAATGGTAAATTCTATGTTATGTGTACTTTACTATTAATATAATTTTGAAAATTGGAAAAAAAGCCCACTGAAGCCATGGCCTCACTGGGGAAGCAAAGATGACCCGAGGAGGACAGCTGGGACCCAGTCTGGGAAGTGAACGGCAGCTATGCCCACCCAGTTCTAGCAGCGAGAGAATGCGGCACTGCTGATCCTTTGTCCTTTGACTGGTGCTGGAAGAATCTGGATCCTGGAAGGTTGGCTCTCCAGGCACACATTTTTTTTCCTGTTTTTATTTTTTGCTACTCTGGGTAGAAAGCTGTATGCCATGAGGGACACACTACCTTCTCAGATGGGGGAGTAAGATTTCTACCCTGGCCTGGCTGGACAGTATCACAGAGGCCTTGACAGGCACGACAGTGACTCTCTGGTATGCCATGCCTTGCTTCTTGGACTCACTTCTGCTTTTTAGAGTTCTCCTTTCTGTCCCCATGAGACTGGGTGCCACTTCTTCTTGTTTTCAGCATAACTTATCTCTCGCTGTGTTTTGGTTTGCTTCAGATTTGAAATCTATGTCAGGAAACTCATTAGGATTGTATCTAAAATAAGGGTTGAGGGGTTCTGAGTCAGGACCTAAAGAGTTTTCCTTAAGCAAGGAATCTGTTTTCACTTTTTAAGTGGCGTCACCCACCTTGTCCCTTTCTTTGTAGGATCTGAGTGATATCCCAGTATTGTGTGTGTGTGCGCCTGTGTGTGTGCATGCTTGTGTGTGTGTGTGTGTGTGCATGCAACAATCTAGCCTCTTGGTCTGTAGGATCTCAGGATCTGAAAGGGCTTTACAGAGAGACAGACACTCTCCAGTGATTCCTTTCAGGCAGGTAAATGTCAGCCTTTCCATGCATAGATGCAGAAACCAAGTCACCAAGGCTCACAGAGGGGGCGTGCAGAACTCAGATTCTCAGACGGCAAGCTCTTTGGCCATTCCCAAGACAGAAAGACAGTGCTTTTATTTTTTCCTCTTGGCAGGGCACAGTGGGGACCACAGAATGAGCTCAGACATTAGCTCTAGGCTAAGCAGCCCAGGCCTGGTAACTTCTCATCACAGGCAGACCCTGGAGCACCCCACCCTGCTCTGTCACCCTGCTGAGGCCCAATAACAGGGCCTTGTTTGTTATAATAACTTGCTGACAAGATGCCTCCATGGGCACCGGCTTGGCGTGTTAGGGTGCCAGGAGGAGAGGTTGTTATGTATAAGCATTAGACAGATAAGAAACTGGGGTCTCATGGTAGGTATCACTGGAGACTCTTCAAAGGAGAGGAAGGAACACTACATTGCATTCACAGGGCACAGAAAGCAGTAACGGCCACCCAAGCTGACCTCCTGTGTAAGTAGAACACCTACTGCATGCAGGGCACGTACTACCTTCCACGCTCAATGATCTCATCTAGTCCTTAAACTGGAGGAAACTGAGGCTCGGAGTGGAGGAGTGACCTGCCGAGTCACTCTGCTGGTGAAGGGCAGAGCCTGGACTTGAACTCTCTGCTGTCCCTGAGCCTGTTGTCTTTGTTACCTTCCACTTCGCCTCCAGGGGACAAGGCCCTCACATTCCGGTCTGAGACACATCAGTAGAAAGGTTCATTGGACATGAAGGCATTGGTTCTCCAGCTTAGGTGGCAACCAAGAGGCTGCTCCCCACCTCCCAAGCCAAGACAGGATGGAAAAAGATGCAGGGGGCCAATTTCCACCCAAGAAAATCAGACCCCCAAATCACCTTCTAATCTAATCACTCCCATCGCAGCAGGGAACTGGCAGCTCTATACCCACATCCGGAGGCAAGGAGGTGGGAGGAGGATGCCAGGGAGGGCCTTAGGCATAGAGCGCTCCCCGCCCAGCCCTGGAGATGCCCCAGGGTGTCCTCCAGAGCCCAGCAATAGTGAGGGCAGGGGAGATGGGGCATCCACAATTTCCCAGTCCTCCTTCCCTCTGTTCTCCGGTATCCCCAAGCCTCTGCTCTTACTTGTGTCCCCCCAGTTCCATTCCCCTCTTTGAGGGTTTGGAAGGCTCCCTGAGGTCCAAACCACTTAGTCAGCACCCCCTGGATGAGACCTCAGCCTTCTTGGGCCCTGGACACTGAGTCCTGTCTCGTGGCCTCTGCCCTTGGAGCGTGCACAGCTCACTGGGCCTTGGTGTCCACCCCCCCGGCCTTTGCTCACAGTGACCACCTGAATGCCCTTCCCTCACCTCTTGCTCAAAACCTCCTCCACAGGATGAATGCCCTTCGCCTTGGGTGGCTCTCCTGACTCCCACTAGGGGACTTCATCTGTCTCCTCTGAATCACCTGCAGTCTCCTCTGGGGGTGCTTCCAGGCCTGGCTCCTTCACCTGACCATGAGCCCCTTAAAGGCATGGTCTGAGTGGGAGTGTCCTCTGGGCCTCCCCTGCACAGCTTGGTTTGGAGTTGCAACTCCAGCACAATTTTTTGTACTATTTTGAACTTGCCAGGGTGGGTATGTATTACATATATAATTGGGAATACTGACACCCCTAATAAATCATCTTTATGTTTTGCAAAGGGTCACATTCATCCCAGCTGTGCCCGCTCCTCCCACACCTCACTGGGCTGTGCCCTCTCCTCTCCCAGGCCCTCCTGCCAGGGGAAGACTCCAAAGGACTGGGGCATTTCCTAGGCTGTTCCCCTCCAGCTCCACAAGTCCCCTGCAGAGGACAATGCTTAACACCATGGCAGAAGCAAATAATGGTAGAGCGACAGACATCCAAGTCAAAGGGCAGTGGGCTAAACTTCTAAAAGGATGACCACAGGGTCTTTGGGTAGGGGCAGAGGTGGGAGCCTCTTGGGGATGGAGGCCCTGATAGGGCCTTGTGGGACCTCACTGACCACAGTGCCTTGGGCAGCACTCTGTAGCCCCCACCTCCTCTAACTGCCCACGGAGTCCTTCAGAAGACAAGCACGGGGAGGGTGGAGAGAGAGCCCTAGACCCGGAAGAGGGCACCTGGGACCTGGTGTCTAATTCTGATTGCTATGTGACCTTGGGGCCAGCCCCTTTCCCCTCTCGACCTCAGTTTTGTCATCTGCAGAGTGGGGAGGAAGCTGGCTTAGGGCACCACATCTCAGCGATAGTGTCTCGACACTCTGTCCCAGGAAGAACAGCCCAGGGCATGTCCTGGCTGGGGTAGACAGCTACATCTCGGGAAGAAGAGGGTGTGGAGAGGCCAGCAGAGGCCTGTGTGGAGAGAATGACCAGATGGCACCCCCTTCTGGTGGACAGCTCCACAGTCTTTCACTTGATGGACAGACATGGTGGGGTGTCAACTCCATGCCAGGCTCTTGGGCCTGTGGGAGGGCCCCCTGTGGTCCCTGCCCTCCAGGAGCTCACAGTCTAGCTGGGGTCAAGAAGAGCAGATAGGCACACAGATGTACAGCAATGCAAGATAAAATCAAGCCAAGGACATGGCGGGCTAGAGGGGACACAGCCAGCCAAAAGTGGGAGGTGGCCCAGTATGATAGCAGTGGGCGGCCGGGCCAAAGCTCAGCGCCCACTAAGGGAGAAGGTGCCTGAGCCTCCGGAGAGTGACAGAGCGGAGTCTTTGCTTGGTGTTCAATAGGGGGCCACTGAGAGTATTTCTGGGTGGAGGGGGAGGAAGGAAGAGAATATCTTCTGAGCATTCATGATGTGTCAAGTTCCATCTGAGCCACTTTTCGCTCAGCTGCCACAGTCTGTGAGGTGGTCAGCCTCACCCCATTTCACAGATAGGGCAGCAGCTCAGGGGGTCATCTCTATTCAGCCCAGGAATGCAGAGCTGGGATGGGAGCTGGTCTGTGGCTCCAATCTTGTGCTCTTTCCACCTTGGGGACAAAGTTGGTGGGACAGCTGCCTGGAGCAGCCCTGAGGAGCGAGAGGCGGGTCGGAGAGCAGTGGGGAGCTACCAGCCATCCCATGGGTGGGAGGAAAAGGGAGCCCAGGCTCAGGGAACACTGTGGTTTCTGTGGATGGGACTGTCTGTCCCGTCCTGCCCAAGCTTCTGTCTCTGTCCTGGTCCTGTGGAGGGGATGTTCCTTGGTCTCTGACCTGGCAGCAGAGAGTGGCCAGGACCTTCCCAGCTGCAGGCTCAAAGCCCATCCTGGCCTTGGGCCTGTCCTGAACAGCAGGACCAGCTCTGAGCTGGTCCAGATAGTGGCAGTCTTGGAGCCAAAGCCTTCTGTGGTGGCTCCTGGGATATGCTGAGCCATAGGTAGCAGAACTGGGAAGCCTCCTTTTGCAAAATGGGTTTTTTTTGCAGCCCTAGTAGGGGCTGGACCTAGGGCTCCTTGATCTCCTGGGTGTGGCCTTCCAGGCCTCTTTCTGGACAGGGAGAGGGGAGAGGTCATCTCTTCTAAAAGGGTTCCTTCAGTGGGGAGAGGCTGTGAAGAAGGGATAGAGGCCATTTCTGGGGGATACTATCTGCCTCCAGGCACAAGCACCAAACAAAGCCAATATGATTCCCAGCCCAAACACAGTTCTTTCATTATTATTGTTATTAATGCAGTTAATAACACACGCTCACAGAGCACGAGGCAATAGGCAAAGTGTCCTCCTCACAACAGCCCTGTGAGGTAGGTTTTGGCGCAAGTTCAATCCCCAGCCCCTCTGCCCACCACTTTCTGGCTCAGAGAGCTTGAGTGATGGCCCAGGGTCACACAGCTGTGAGTGGCGGAGCCGGGACTTGAACCCGTGCTCTATCCACTACACCCCGCTGCCTCTCATGGAGAAGAGGCAGGGTAGTGTAATGGAGAGAGTGCGGGCCGAGTAGCATACTGGGCCTTCTGCAGTCACGGTGTCGTCCTAGGCTCCCTGGAGGCGGTGGCAGTGGTGGCAGGTCCGGCTCTCCCATGCCTGGCCTTCTGCTTGGTGGGGTGGGCAGCAGGCACTGGGATGTGGGCAGAGTCCCAAGAGGGTTTACCGATGTCCTGCATGACCTCATGCTGTTAGTGATCTGGCTGGCAGGGGTAAGGGGGGAGGGTATGTTGGGGTCTTGCAGGAGTTGAGCCATTGGGCCTGCTGGAGCCAGGCCTTGCTGTTTTTTGAAGACAGCCCCGCCATCCTGGCCCCCTGGCTCTAGCCCCTTCCACTGCCACATTGATGGCGTCTAGTCTAGTACTGCATTTCCCAGTGGAAGTTACTACAAGATGCTTCAAAAAGGCCACACTAGTGGGAAATAAAGTCCATTCAGTCTTTGGAGACAGGCTTCTGCATGGGGGCTACAGGAAGAGCCCAGAACTGGGGTCTGGCTCCCGCCCTGCCCCTGACCTCTGTGGGGCCTTACACTTCTGATCTGGGCCTCAGTTTCCCCAGCTGCAAACTGGGATAGGACCAGGGTCCTCTAGGGATCATCGAATCCCCTGAAATGCTTCAAGATCAGGAGTTTGGGCATCTGGGATCACTGCTTTAGTGGAACTCTCACGGAAGTTCATGACCTGGGAGGGTTTAAAAAACACTGGCTTTCCAGGAAGACAATGAAAAGATGAGGTGCTGCTCCATGTGAAAGGAGACCAAAGAGGCAGGATATCCAAGTGGCACACAGGGCCCCACAAGGATCCTGGCCTGGAGAATGCTGCAGGCACAATTGGCAGAATGTGAATATGGATGGCACAGCAGGTAACAATACTGCATCAATGTCAAGTTTCCTGAATTGATGGCTTGTTGTGGTTATGCATGAGAATACCCTTGCTCTTGGGAGATACACCTGCAGTGTCTAGCGGGAGAAGGCTGTAACATCTGCATGATGAGGGGGAGAATGAGATTTGTCGGAGAGCAAAGAGGGCAAAAGTTTAGCAACAGCCAAATCAGAGTGAAGGGCATGCCCGTATTCTTTGTACCATCCTTGCAACTTTTCTGAAAGCCTGAAATTATCTTAAAATACAAAGCTAAAAAGCAGGCCTAGGTCAGAATTTGCACTCTAGGTCCCACCCATATGTGGCTTGACCCATAGGGACTTTAAAAACTGGGAATTTCTTGCTAATACTTAAACATCGAGAGCTTGTACAGGGAAATCTGGATTTCTGGCTCCTCTTGCAAAGTGAGCACTGAGGTCAGATTGGGCTGGCACTTCTGCAGGCAGCAATGGGAAGCAGCTGCGGTCTGGGTTTGGCACCTGTGCTCTCCCTACCTGGCCCTGGCCCTGCCGACATATGAGTTTGCAATTTCTGAACATTTTTACTCTGTGCCATCTGAAGATACACCAGACACGGGCTCGTGTCTGCCTGTCTATCCTTGGGGGATAGGAAGGTAGGGGGAAACCTGCCTAGTTTTGGTGATTTCCTTGGTGCCCTGAGTGTTGAGGTCATTTGAGTCTTTCTGAAGGCTGGTCTGCCCTCATTTGTCAGATGGGGAAACTGAGATTCTGAGAGGCAGAGGCCACAGTGGGAGCAGTTGAAGGGCTGGAACCTGGGTGTTCTGCCTCCAAATGCCACATTCCTTCTACACCATACAGCACCTCACACCTGCAGGGTTTGTTTGCAAAGGACAGTCACATGTGTGCATGCCTGGGGTCCCCACAACAGCCCTGTGGGGTAGGCAGTGGGGGCCCCACCAGCTCCAGCATTGCACTGACACAGACACAGAGGCTCAGAGAGGTGAAGGGACCTGTCCGGGGTCACGGGCCAAGCATGATTGGACCAACTGACCAGAACTGAGTGTTTTCTGCCCTCTTCTAAGTTGAACTAGTGCATGAGATGACACTATGGCTTTCTCAACCACCATAAGGACCCCACAAGTGTCCCTAGCCTGGTCCCTCTGTGTTGTTCGTCAAGGATCATCAGACTGGAAGGCCCAGCAAGGCCTCCCTGCCCATGTAAAGGGCCCATGGTGGCTGGTTGTGCACAAAAATGAGCATTCATATGGCTGTTATGCAGGGAGTTCAGAACACCGGGGAAGAAACTAATCAAGGAACACCCCCTGGGGGAGGCAGGCTACTGCAGGCTGAAGGCAGGGAGGAGTTGGATGATGGAGAGGAAGGGAGTAGCTCAGAGAGGTGGGAAAGGGGAGATATTTGAGATGAAGGATGAGAGGGGGAAATGGACATTTCTGGAGGTTCCAGATTTCAACACAACCTCATGAGCTGGGGCCATAATCAGAAGGGGGAGAAGCTCGTTGGAAGTCCCTGGCTAAGGAGGAGTAGAGCTGGGATTGGAACTCAGTCTGTTTCACCCCTCAAGTCCAGGCCCCACCCAAGGAACAGGGAAGGGGACCAATTCATCTTGAGCCGCCCTGTGCAGCACTGTGCTAGGGGATCCACTTACATCATATCATGAACGACATTCTTATCGTCCTCCCAGGGAAATGAGCTCAAAGAAGTAAAGCCATGTGCCCGAGGCCACACAGCAAGTTCACTTGAGAGCTCAGGTCCTGTTCATCTCAGCCTGACACTCTGCTCTACCACTCTGCACAGCTTCTCCCTACTCACTGTGGAGGACAGAGCCTAAGGTCTGCAGGGCCCAGGGGTGAGCTGGGCACAACCTCCTGAGAGCTTCCAGATTAGAGCTCCTGGCTGCCCAGACCTGTGTGGGCAAGAGGATTGATGCAGAAACACATCCTGGTAGCGTCGCGTATCTGCATGTGGCCAAGGACAGCAGAGCCTATAAAAGTGCGACCAGTGAGATCTGATTGGGTAGCGGGATGGTCCATGAATTTTGTTCTTCATTTTATTTGAGATGGTTTGTGCAAAACTCAGTCACCATGATGGGGCTGTATGTTTGGGCCAAGCACAAAGTGGAGTGTCACAGGCTAAAGGTGGGTCCCAGGTGCTCAGGGGGTGACTGCTACAGGGCAATGGTGGTCAGGGAAGCCTTCATGGAGGAGCTGGGGCTTGAGCAGATGGGAAAGAGTTAAGTGGGCAAAGAGGAAGAAACAAGACTAGGAAGAGAGGACAGCCTCAGCAGAGGCAGATTGAAGGGAGCAAGACAAGGTGGATCAGCAGTAGAGGCAGAGTGGGAGACAGGGCATGGTGAATGTACTCTCAGGGCTGGGAGGGGCGCTGAATGCAGTACCCGCTCAGTGGGTCATTCTCCAACATCCCCACCCGCAGCCTGTCTACGTCCTGCTCATAGACAGTCAGTGACGGGGAACTCACTATCTTACAGGCAGCCTCTTTTGTCCGATAATGGTCCCCACTGTTACAGAATTCTCTTTCCAATTATACTGCTTTGTATGGAGCCAGCTATGCCCCTTTCTCAGTTTCTCCCTATGAGTTTGAGCTGAGCCACACTCCCTTGCCCTGCTGACTCTCACGCAATTGGATTTCGGATGCCAGGGCTTCAGGCTCCCCATGGAGCTTCACTTTCTTCCATCTGGTTCATCCTGCATCCTGTGATCATCTTTCTGGATCCTGACAGTTGCTTTCTTTTTGCCACCCCCCTGTGCTTGTGGGCTCTGAGAGACTGATGGGAACACTTTGCACACAGCAACAGGATAGAGCTCCAGGGAAGGCCACTAGAAACCATCCACCAGATTACCAGCAACCCAAGAACCAGCAAGAACCCACCGAGATCTCCAGGTTCCCACATGCCCCTCTCCTTCCTGCCCACAAGGACATCCTGGAGACCTTGGCTGATGTCTCCTGACACCCAGAGGCCCCAGGCCTATTCCATCTACCCAGGCTTCCAGCCAGATTCAGACCAAAGCCGCTGGTTCAACTTGGGCTCACAGGGCCTGTAGTGGCTATTTGCGGCCACCCCTTTCTCATCTCAGTGCTCACAGGCCACCATTCCAAGATGACTGGGAATCCTGCCAAGACCAATGCTGACCTCAGCAGCCCAGGCTTCACAGGACTCACTGGGATCCCCGCTGAGACCTGGAATGCCTTCTGTCTGTCCCTAGTCCCCTTGTCCTTCCCCACTAAGGGGTGAGCTCTCTTCCGAGTCTCCAAGGGCTTGCAGGCCTCAGCTTTCCTGTAGAATCTCTTGGTCTCCTGGGACTTCTGGCCTCCCTGGAGACATCCTGGCCTCTCCAAGTTTTGAGGCTTCTTGACAGAGTTGGCATACACAGCCAACTGAAATATCATCCTGAAATCTCCTGCTCCCATCCTCTGCCTTCAGTGCTGTCTTATTTTTGGCACCTCTGTTCCCTCTGGGCCCTCTTGCCCCTGCTCCTAGATGCAGCCACCCTGTGACTCACTCCAGGCTGGCTGGTTGGCTTCCCACCCATCTCTGCCCATTGTGTCTTTTCCAGGGTCTCTCTGCACCTGTGCCCTCCTCCTTGGCTGGTTTGTGATGTTGTCAGGCCAGTGATTCTGAACATTCTCTCTCCAGCCTCCTGCCAGCATCCTCCCCTCTTCCCTCTTCTCCAAACTGTCTGAAGTTTCCATCCTCTCAGGCCCATGCCTGCCCCGGGCTTCCACACACCCAGAGGACTTACCTGGCCACTGCCCCCAAGGATGCTCTGTCTGTCAATCACTTCATCCCAGAGGGCAGGACCAGGGCCACAGGGCCGTAACAATTTATTGAACTCTCATGTGGCCCTACTATGTTCTAAGAGGTCATTCGGGGCATTCCATGGTCTCCCAGTGAGACACTGGGGACTTTACACTTGCTGTCTCTCTGCCTGGAATACTTTTCTTCTCATTGTTCTGATTTTAGGTCAAATGCACTTTTCACACAGGCCTTCCTTGACCAACTCAGATTCCTGTGCCTTTCCTGCAGGTCTCTATATCTCACTATGATGGTGGAACATCTTCATCTGACTTACCATTATCTGAAGTTTCCTTGCATATTTGCTTGCTTGTTCCTTTACTGGTTCTCTCCTTTACTAAATTCTAAGCTCCAGGACAGCAGAGACCTCGTTTGTTCCCTTAACCAGTGGCACACAGTATGTGCTTAACAATTGTTGGTTGAATAAATGCTGGATAAATAAATGCCCCCACCTCTACTCTTACTCCTACCATCCTGTCCTGCAGACCTGTTTGTATTTCCAGGACATTCCACACTCTTTCAGACCTCTGTGCCTTTGTACGTGGTTCCCTCTGCTAGGAGGGCCCTTTCTCTACGATCGGACTTGGAAAGCTCCTATTCATCCTTTAAAACCCAGCTCAACACCACCTCCTCCAGGGAGCTCTGATTCTTCCTTGGCTTTCTCACAACACCTTCCTCACACGTCTACTGTGGGATTAGCTGTTGGTAGGCCTGAATCCCCAAGGCCATTTAGGCTGGGGGCTCCCATAGGCAGGGGCTGGGCCTCAATCACTGGTGGGTTCGGGGTGGAGATAGTCCCAGCACTTGGCCTAAGCACCCAGAGTAGCTTTGCAGAGGGTGTTTGCTGAGCACTGCTGGACAATAAGGCCTTTTGGGTGTCCCTGTGAAAAGGGGTCTCACCTGGCTAGTGTCTCACCCCTGCAGGGTTTCCCCACCTCTTCTCTGCCCCTGAGTGAGCTTGTAAAAATGTAAACATGATCAGCTCACTGTTTAAAACTGTTTCAGAGAATCCTCATCACAATTTCCAAACTGCTGACCATGGCCCGTGAGGCCTGACCTCTGGTCTCTGCACTCTATTTCACTGCCCTCCAGCCGGTCCTGTCTCTGGGCTTTTGCCCCTGCTGTTTCCTCTGCCTGGTGTGCTCTTCCTCGGATAGTCACAAGGCCAGCTCCTCCTCATCACCCGCACTCAGTACACCCTGTGCCCTGTTTGTTTTCTTCATACACTTCTCTGCTCAGGAATTTTCACATCTCTTCCCTGCTCCTCACTCCGCCACAAGCTCCTCAGGGCTGGGCCTTCCCTGCCTCACTCACTGCTGCAGCCCCAGTGCCGGGCCCAGTGCCTGGCACATAGCCATGGCCAGAACGCTTATCACATGCCTGATTCTTTCTCATCTCTGATGAGAGTGGGTTTCGGTGTTCAACTTTTTAGTAAACCAAGTCACTAGAAGGCCTATGCCATGAGGGAAGGGATGCTTTGTCTATTTTACTCACTGCAGTCTCCCCAGGGCTCGGGTTGCTGAGTGCACAGTAGGCTCAGTGTGTGTGTGTGAGGGAAAAGGAAGGGAGTTCTCACTTGGGGCTGAGCTGGCTGGAGATACCAGAGCCAAGGATCAAAGTCTCTGAGTCCCTTCAGCCTCATGAAGGGGACACACAGGCATCCCCTGTGCATGGCGACGGGAATGGGCCCAACATCAGGCTGAAGCTCACCTGACAGCAGCATGGGGTCCTTGTCCACAGACTTGCGCACCTGGTCAGACTCTCCGGTTAGGGAGCTTTCATCAATCTTGAGGTCATTGCCCTGGATGAAGAGGCCGTCGGCAGGGAGGAGGTCACCTGGCAAGAGGAAGGGCAGGGGAGTCAGCAGGCTCTCAGGTGGCTAGAAGGCTGGAACATTCCCTTAAAGGTGCAATTACCAGGGAAGGTTTGCCATCAGGGATAGAATGCCTAGAGCTCACAGGGTGTAGGAACCAAGATGGTGCCCATAGACGGCCCATGTATAGCTCAAGACTGGAGCTAAGGTGCACAGCCCAAGGCCTGGAGGGCTGAGCTTGGGGACCTGCAACCCTTGCTCAAGCGGGCATGTACTTTATGAAGTGTTTCTCTTGACCTCACCTGAACTTGGAGTGCAGGTCTCCCAACAATTCATTCTTCTTTAGTCTCAGTCATGGTTTGGGGAAATCTTTTGGAAGGAACCAGTCTGTCTTGGTTCGGGAGAGAAGGCCCCAACCAAGTCACATTGTCAAGGGGAAATCAAGTCCTTTATGGCAGAGTGAGGAGGGGCACTACAATCTCTACCCTACCTTCTGCCTCAACCTACCTAGGACATATCTGGCTCAAACTCCCTTTGGTGCCAGCCTGCCCATATTCTCCATGGCAGTAGCACAAGTCCAGAATATTCAGTTATCCACTTATACGCTTTCTAACATCTCCTCTAGCCCAACAAGCATCCATTAACAGCCAAATCAGGGATGGGAAACAGATTTCATCTAATAAACCCATTCTGAGCATTGGTGGTTGTTGGAATGCTGTGCTGAGAAGGCTTCTGCAGCTGTATACAGGCTCTGAGCTGTGACTGATTAGTAATGTCTGCTACGGGTGGAAGTTTGGAGAGTGGTGGCACATGTGCCATGTACTTGTCATTTCTGATTTAAATGGATTCTGGGATTGTACCCCCTCCAGGACGTACCCTTCTACCTCCTAAAGGATCTCGGAAGACATCTTGGTTTGGGTTCAGCCTTCAGGAAGGCACCCCCTTCCTTGAGCCAATCTCTTTGCATCAGCCTGGCCTGTCCCACCTCTGCCTATAATCCAGCTTTAGAACCTGGCTCTGTGGCTGGGACACTTACCATATTTGACCTGGGCTATGTCCCCAACCACGATCTCAGCCACAGGGATCTGGACCACCTGGCCAGCCCGGACCACGGTGAATTTCTGTTCCTGCTCGATGCGGCTCTGCAGGCCCCGGAACTGTTTCTCCTTGCTCCAGTCATTGAAGGCCGTGACCAGGACCACACAGATAACTGAGAGGAGAATGGCAGCCCCCTCGATCCAACCTGCCTCTGCCTCTCCTTCATCCTCTGCCCCACCCTGGGCCGTCGCGCATCCTGAAAGACCAGATAGAAGCAGGCAGAGTGAGGTCAGCCAGGCAGGAGAGTCCTCAGGGCCTGGATTTACAGCTCAGCTCTGCCAAGTAACAAGCATTAAGAATCAGATGATAATTACCCACTGATTCAGTGTGTCTGGGTACCAAACCCTGTGGAAAGTACTTCACGCAGATCGTCTCACAGGGAGGGAACTCACACTGCCCATTTCACAGATGTGGAAACTGAGGTTTCTCAGAGAGGTCAAGTGACTTGCCCAAGCTATGAAGGGCAAGTAGGAAGCTAGAATGTGAACCCTGGCCGTCTGGCTTCAGAGCCCACCATCTTAGCCCCTTCAGTTTTCTGCCTTTGTTCTAGCTGTGAGATCTTGGGCAAATGACCCCCTTTCTGAAACTCATTTTCTCATCTGGGTAAAATGAGAAGAATATTCTTTATCTCGGGAACCTACTGTGAGAGTTGAAATTTAATGTGGTAAAGTTCACGGACTCTACAGCACAGACAAGGCACAGAGGAGAGAAAAGATAATTTAATTGATGAGAAAAGACAAGGAATTTTCTCTAATTGATGAGAAAAGAGAGGAAGCGAGGCATTTTTTTTTTTTTTTTTTCCCAGAACAAAGGCAGCCAATACTGCACGTGCTTTAGGGTCTGAGAAGGCAGTTTTGCCGATGTCCTCTTCTGTTGGAGTCTCATTACATTGCCCAGGCAGGTTGGGAAGATGAGCTGGTTCTAATCCTGCTGCTGCCTCTGCATGATTTTGAGTAAGTCATTGCCCTTCCCCAGCTTCAGTGGCCTCATCTGCAAAATAGGGATCACTGAGACCACCTTCCAGGCCTCAGGGAGAGGAAGGGGAAACTCCCGGCCAGAGCTCAGCACACAGGAGGTTCTCTAACTCAGTCCTTGTCAGATGTCAGCTGAGGAGTG
The DNA here is from genome assembly GCF_002776525.5 of Piliocolobus tephrosceles. NCBI lineage: Eukaryota > Metazoa > Chordata > Mammalia > Primates > Cercopithecidae > Piliocolobus > Piliocolobus tephrosceles. The sequence continues at coordinate 50,635,433 of NC_045435.1, read as the reverse complement.
AGCCGCCCTCCACAGTGAGGACACTGATGCTGGAGCTGCAGGCCACCTGTCTGACCTATAGTGACCCTGCATCCCCCACCCTCGCACCGGTGAGCCTCCCGGCCTAGGCCCCCAAAACTCTCGAGGTCTGCCTGGCCAGTGGGGTGAAGAGAAAAAGAAGAACCTAAGCACATCAGATCTGAAGGTGTCAGACCCAAAGGCAGGTCCTACCCATGCAGTGCTGGGCCTACGGCCCTTCCATGCCCCTTTCTCATCCCCATAAGGATCCTGAAAGCAAGAGGTGGAGGCCCAGGAGGTGAGGTGCCACAGTCAGGATACACCTAGCCTCCATTTACCCTGGGACCTGGGGAGCGGCCATTTCCGTGGAAAGGAATCTCCAGCAGCATCTGACCATCCTTCCTGGAAAACTCAGAGCAGTTCCCCTCCACAGGGGCCAGGTGGGGCACTGGATACCCTGCAAGGCCTGCTGTACACCCAGCATTCACTTTAACCCTTAAGGGGGCTGTTCAGAGAGAAGCAGAGACTTACCTGCAGTCACACAGCAGATAATGGGAATTTATCCAGGTCTGGAATCTGACACCAGACCTGGCCTGTTCACTCTCCCTGAGCCCAGCAGCCCCCTCTGCCATGTGTTTGCCAAAGATTCATGGCTGAGCATCTGGAAATCCAGTCTGTCTCAAGGAACAGAGAACAGAAGCTTCAAGAGACCCTGGTGGAAGCTTCTGGAAAGCCAGGGGTCAGAAGCAACATGACAAGAAGGCCAAGTGACACTCAAGGAATGTTTATGGGCTTTTGGCTCCTGGAAGGGTGGGGCCCAAGCCTGGGGAGATACGGAATCACTGCGGCCCAGCTGCATGTGCCACTGGAAAATTCCAGGTCTTGCACTGAACCAGCCGTTCCCTTCGGGCCAGGAAACAATGCCATCATGTGGGGTTCCCAAAGCCACCTTTCTCCCCTCTTGGGAGTTTCAGACTTTTCCAGTAATTTTAAACTGTTCAGCAGGACCAGGCTTGGAGTAATGGTAATCACAACTGCGCTAATGGTAACCACGTTTGAATTCCAGCTGCGCTAACTGCTGTGTGCCCACGAACTTGCTATATAACCACTGTGCCTGCCTTGTTTTGGTTTTTCTCATCTGCAAAATGGCAGGCGCTCTCTCATAAGGTGGTTGAGAGGCTTAAGAGAGAGAGCCTTCAGGCAAAACACCCACTGCAGTGAGCACACAGTAAATGCTCAGTTAAAGCTGGTGCTTCTTATTTTCCAGTGTGTGGGTGAGCATTGCTGCATTCAAGTTCCACAGCCCGGCTTTATGAAGCCCTAAGGCCCACATTACAGAAGGGGCTCCTGCTAGTTTGAGTGACATATGATGATGGGAGGAGAGGAAATGGTGAATGGTGCCTCCTGTACCACCATGAATGACACCAATAGAGACTCCAAAGACTGGGAAACATAGGTCAACCTTGCTAAACAGAAACCCAGTATATGGAAATGAATTATCTTGGGGCTTAGGGGCAGGGAGGGGGAAGGAGTGGGATTACAGAGCCCCATGCTGCATTTTACAAGACCTTTGTTATCCCCCTGCCCCTTGCTATGTGCTCTGGAAATGGGAAGGCTGTGTTATTTCCCCTGCTGTGTGCCCCCTCAGTGGGCCCCCCATTAGAGCAGCTACAGGAGCATTTGGACACTTAGAGCAATGACAAACTTTCGGGTTCTGGAATCAGAAAGACCTAGTTCAAGTCTAACCTCTGCTGTGTGACTTCAGGTAAGTGACTTGGCCTCTTTGAGCTTCAGGTTAGACAGCTGTGAAGTGGGATAACCCCAGGGATTTGTGAGCTAAGGGCCTGGCACATGGTAGATATGTGGTAAAAGTTGGTCCTCTCCCCTTTTCATTAGCTTTTTTCCTTGGACTGGCCTCTGAAAGCCAAGGGCACAGTGACTGAGTGGGATTTGCACCCTGTTCCAACTCCCAGCCCTACCTGCTGCCCTTGCTGACTCAACACCAAGGAACCCTCTGGGCCTCGGACGGCACTCACTTTGCCAGCAAAAGCCGATTAGCTTTTACCTCCAGAGAACTGTCTGATGGTCACGCGGTGCCCAGGGATGGCTAGAAAGTGGGAGTGCAGATTACTGGGGAAGGGATTTGGCCACCTGGAAGCTGTCTAACCCTAGGAACAACTCCTGCTGCCCCTGGAGCAATTACGGAGAAGAGAATAGGAAGGGGGAACGAAGAGGGGAGTGGGTGGGTCCTGCTGAGGTCTCCTCTGAGGCTCCCTTGGACTGGGGCAGGGACAGGATCTGGAGACTGTGGCCATAAGGTCCAGGGAACTGCAACTGCTCTCCCTGGACCTGGGGCTGTAGAGGGTGTGGCCTCTCCCTGTCTGTGTAAGCTTGGGGAACCCACTTGGCCTCTTTGGGCCTGTCTGCATGTTCACCAGTACAACGGAGAATCATCTGCCTCCCAGATGGCTACCAGGGCCTGGTAGCCAACAAAGATCCTCAAAACTAGTTGAGCCACAAACATTTTCCAAACACCTACTATGTGCCTGTCACTCTGCTGGCACTCTGGCACTAGGGGAGCTGTCACCAGCAGGGGTTTGGGGGCACTGAGTGTGCCAATCCTAGCCCTGCCACGAACACGCTGTGTGACCTAGGACAAATGCCTAGAGGTCTCTGAGCCAGGTAATTCTTCATGCACAAAATGATGTTGGTAGAGGACTAACAGGCTGCAGAGTGCTACAGCACCCACAGCCCAGCCCCAACTGCTTTCTGAGTGATGAGTATGAGATAAGACCTTCCCAAGGTTACGCACCAGGAAGTGATATAGCCAGGGCTCAAACAAGGGCTCCTGGCTTTAAGTTAAGGGATGCTTTTATACCTCTTCACTCCTGCTCATCAGGGGGCATCTGGCCCAGCCTGGCCCGGTTTGGCCCAGCGGTTTTAGGGAAAAGGATGAGATGACGTGTGGGGCAGAGCCCCAGGAGTTAGGCATTAGGTAAAACTAGACAGTGTGTACAGATAGCAACAGTGTCACTGCTGGACAAGGGCCCTGCGGTCACTCAGCAAACACAGTCATGCGCTGTGGGAGGCTGTCTCTGTTAGTGACCGACTGCGTTTACGGCAGTGGCCTCATAATATTATAATACTGTATTTTTACTGTACCTTCTCCGTGTTTAGATACTTAGATACTCACCATTGTGTTACAACTACCTACAGGATTCAGTCTGGCCACACATTGTGCAGGTGCGTAGCCTAGGAGCAACGGGCTGCACCATAAGCTCAGGTGTGTAGTGGGCTGTGCCATCTAGGTATGTGTAAGCACATTCTACAATGTTGGTACGATGATGAAATTGCCTTAGAACATGACGTGTCCCTGTCGTTAAGCAACACATGACTGTATCTACTAACCACCTACAATGGGCCAGGCACAGTGAGAAACTCATACACTCATTGCATGTGTGACTCTAATTCCACCCATCAACATTGCCAGTGACCAGCCCTGTCTTACAGAGGGAGAAGGTAAGGCCTGGGCAGGGGCAGTCACTGGCTGGGAGCTGCTGCACCTGCATTTGAACCCACATCCCACTGGGTCCCAAGGCCCTGCTTTGTCATCTGCTAAGAGCAGGCCTCCCTCTCGGAAAGGTGTGTCTTCTGGTGGGGGCGGCCACCATGCTGTATTCCTTGCCTGCCACCAGACCTGATCCTGGAATGAGTCCAGTTGTGTGGGTCTTTCATCCCTGTCTCTTGAGTTGGTCTCCAGTGCAGGAAGCCTGAGGCCTGACTTGGGGGCCCAGGCCACAACTCTGGGTGAGTCCCCACCCTCCCCTCTCGGAGCTCCAGTTCCCTCACCTGCCAGATGGGGTGGGGGTGGGGATGCCGTGTACCTGGCTAGCATCAGAGCTCAGGGCTGAGGATGTCCATTCCAAGGCATTTAAGATAATGGCAAGTGATAAATAAAACTGAATGAGTTCAAACAGCGTGAGCACTGGGGATTTGGTAAGGCCGGTGGTGGAATGTTGTCCATCTTTCCTATGGGTGCCAGGTTATAAATAAGCCCCTCCCTGCCTTCCTTCTTCCTTTCCTTTTCCTTCTTCCCCCTAGCCTGCGTTCCCTCCTTCCTTCCTTCTGCTGACAGAGCCGGTGTTGCTCCTTCTGTAGAACCTCCTGAGTCTGTTCTGTGCGTAGGGCTGCCTGCCCTCTCAGAAGCAAGGCGCTCTGCCTGGCTCTAACTTCTGGATCTTTAGACCTGGGGCAGAGGCGGGCGGTGGGCCTCTGAGGACTCAGTATGACAGGGGCTGGAGGCAAGAGTGACAGGTGCTGGGGCTTTGGAACCTGTGACTCTAATACACTCACACTGTCCACCCCCGCGTTGCTGTAGAGGATACTAGAATTGTGGGGTGTTGAAAAGAACGTGGTCACTTTTCCAGAAACCAGGAGCGATTGGCCACATGGGGACACCTGCTTCCTGAAGTTGGCTCAGGGCTCTGTGCTAAGCGCTTTGCATTATTTCCTTCAATCACCACAAGAGCGCCACAAGGCAAGTACTATCATTCACCCCATTTGATGGATGAAGACACTGAGGCTGAGCACACGGAGGGCCAGCCTGCGTCCAGGGCCAGACAGGCAGATCCAGGCCCTGTGCCTAGGCTCTGATCGCTGGACTCTGGTACCTTCCAAGATGTGGCAGCTGGTGTCAAAAAGAAATTGGGTGCATTTCATGATTTCAAACAAAACTCAGTAGCACCACAGCAATGACACAATTTCAACACTGGCTGCTCAGGGAGGGCCCTGTTGGGGATCTTTGGCCGAAAGTTCCCGGTCTGTGAAATGGGTGTGAGGGTTCACCGAGAACCCGGACATAAAGTGCCATGTGTACTGGGTGCTCAGTCACAGCTGGACCCCAGTCTCTGGAAGGCTGTGTGCAGGGAGAAGGGAGCCAAGAAGGCCACGTAACTGTCCCTGTCAACTTCCCTGGTGAAACTGATGTCTCCTCAGGGTTTTTTGTCTGTTTGTTTGTTTTTGTACTTGGTGGCTGGGGATTGGTGGAGCCCGAGCCTGACTTGGGGCACAGGAGCCCTGGAAACATGGAAGGCCCAGAGCTCAGATCTCAGGCCAGGGCATGGGCTTTGGGAGAAGGAGTCAGGATGGTCACAAAGCCCAAGAACTTTTGATCCCAGTGAAGCTGGATTGTGTGCAGCTGCCTTGGATGAGGGCGTGGCCTGAGCTAGTGCCCCAGCCAGAGGCAGAGAAGAGCCGTGGAACGAGCCACAGACCGACTTAGGTTGAAAATCCTGCCCTACGGCCTAAGGTAGCTTTGCGACGGCAGGCAAGTCCTTCCCCTCTCTGGGCCTTGGTTTCCGAATCTCTAAGACGGAAGATTGCACTCACCTGTTTGGGGGGTTAGACGCTCCTCCTGGCACACATGAGGAGCTCAGTCCATGTTACCCTTCCACCCCCTCCACCACCTGCTATCTGAGTTCTAATCTCGTGCTGAACTGGGTTGCATGAGGCCATGTATCTGGGCTGATTCAGTCCTGTCCTTCTCTGAGGAAACGCAGCTGAGGGACAGGACCGAGAAGCCAGAATGCTTTGGTCTGAGTCATGGTTCTGCTACTTTCTAGCTGTGTGCCCTTAGCAAGCAATTTGCTATCTCAGGGCCTTGGTTTTGGGGGTTGTTGTGAGGATTGATAATTAAATGGACTTCTATCATAATAGCTCCCAACTCGTGGTAGCTATAAAAATAGTAAGAAGTATTATCATTACGCATTTGTGTTACACTCTTAGCTTTGTTCAAGGCTTATTCAAGTCATCATGTACTATCTTCTTTCATATTTGGTATAAAACTTCTGTAAAGAAGGCTGCCCATTGTGCATTTCTTATAATGTGCTATGTGAAAGTTCCTCCCAGAATTCTTATAAAGAGAAATGTCATCTTCCTAAATAGTTTTCCTCCTTGTTGATAATTTGAGCTATGCAAATCTACCTTTTAGTTTCTAATTTTTTCATTAAAAAATTTTTGTTTTATTACTATTATTTTTAAAATTCAGTACTTTCTTTCTTTCTTTTTTTTTTTTTGAGACGGAGTCTTGCTCTGTCGCCCAGGCTGGAGTGCAGTGGCCGGATCTCAGCTCACTGCAAGCTCCGCCTCCCAGGTTTATGCCATTCTCCTGCCTCAGCCTCCTGAGTAGCTGGGACTACAGGTGCCTACCACCTCGCCTGGCTAGGTTTTTTTTTGTATTTTTTAGTAGAGACGGGGTTTCACCGGGTTAGCCAGGATGGTCTCGATCTCCTGACCTCATGATCCGCCCATCTCGGCCTCCCAAAGTGCTGGGATTACAGGCTTGAGCCACTGCGCCCGGCCGCTTTCTAGTATATTCACAGCAAATCACCCTAATTCACTTTCTGTCTTGGCTGCCAGGAACCTCAAGTCAGATTTAAATCTTAATCATGGCAGCAATTATAGCTGGTTTCTTTGCTTCCATTCCTTTTCTGTCTGGCTTTCTATTTGACTGCATGCTGTAAGAGATGTATCTGTCTTGTGTCTTTAAACCCTCTATGGAAAGAGGTCATGAAAGAAAACAAATCAACTTACTATGTGTAAAATTGAGGTAGTTGGCCAAATAGACTTGGTTATCCAGTTTCTTGGGCAACTTTGGCTTGGGAGGGGGCAGGGCAACAAATATTCAAGGGACCTCAGAGGCCATCTTCTTATTTAGGGAAAATGAGGCCTATAATATTATCTCTTATGTGCTTTAACTTTTAATTTGCTTGTCTGAAGCTGTAGTAGGGTTATCTATTTATGCAGCACATTCATTAGGAAATGTTGAATCATAATGAATCACAAAAAAGTATTTACAATATCCTACTGACTGAAAAAGCAAATTATAAAATAGATCAGCCTGCACAGATGTCAGGGTCGCCCTCACCTGCGTGCTTATCAAAATCCAGCCATCCCTGGACTCTGGAGAGAGAGAACCAGGCTCTCTTAGGACCTGGACTGACACCAGTGTTTTCAACAACCTCCACAGCAAAATCTGAGGACTGTTTATTAGCTGGTGACCTCAAGCAGGGTAATTCCCTTTTCTGTGCCTTGGTTTTCTCATCTTTTTTTTTTTTTTTTTTTTTACATTTTTTTATTTCCATAGGTTTTTGGGGAACAGGTGGTATTTAGTTATATGAGTAAGTTCTTTAGTGGTGATTTGTGGGAATTTGGTACACCCATCACCCAAGCAGTATGCACTGAACCCAAGGTTTCCTCATCTTTAAAATGGGCATAACCATGGCCGCTACCTCAGGGGGTTGCCGGGGCAACATCTCAGCCCAGGGCTTGGCACTCTGTAAGTGCTCAAAAATGCTCACTAAAACGATTACTGTTGCTGGTCCAACTCTTGTGCATTTCATACAGGGAAAACGAGGCTGAGGCCTGGCTCGGCCACTCTTTGGCTGTGTTGGCTATGGGTGGGGCCCTGCCCCTTGGGCCTTGGTTTCCTCCCCTGGAAGGAGAGGATTATTTATGTGAGCCAAGAGTGCCCCCGGTGTGGATGTGGTGGTCCGGTGTGCGGGGCGGTTCCTGGGTCTGAGGTCCGTCTTACCTTCGTTGCCCTCGCCAGGCGGGTGGTAGAAAGACAGCCCCAGGGAGATGATGGCGGCGATCTCCAGGATGATGAGTGTCACGTCCTGCAGCGCCTCCCACACAAGCTGCAGGAAGGTTTTTGGCTTCTTTGGAGGTATAAAGTTTTGCCCAAAAATTTGCTTTCTTTTTTCCAGATCTGGAGCGGTGCCCGGCAAACCTGTGGACAGAGAGCAGAGATGTTGGCCTGGGGGACCGGGAGAGATGCAGGTGTGTTCTGGGAATCTAGGGGCAGAGAAGGAGAAACAGAGCAAGAACTTGCAGGTGGCTGGCCCAGGAGTCCAACATCTCTTCATGTTCTGGGCCCTAAGCAGGCTCCTGCCAAAAGCCAGACACACCGTGCAGTGGGTTGAATGGTAGCCCCCAAAATATATATCCACATCATGATCCCCAGAATCTGTGAACGTGACCTCATTTGGGAAAATAGTCTTGTTGTTGTACTTAAGTTAAGGATATCACGATGAGAGCATCCAGGATTATCTGGGCTCTAAATGCAACGATAGGTGTCCTTACAAGAGACACAGACACAGAGGGAAGACGGCCATGTAAAAACAGAGGCAGAGATTGGAGTGATGCAGAAATAAGCCAGGAAACGCCTGGGGCCACCAGACGCTGGAAGAAGCAAGGAAGGATTGTTCCTTGCTCTTCAGAGGGAGGTGGCCGTGCTCACACCTGATTTCTGACTTCTGGCCTTGAGTCATGAGAGAAAAAACTTTCCTTGTTTTAAGCCACAATCAGTCTGTGGTCATTTGCTGTGGCAGCCACGGGAAGCGAATCCACACTCCTACAGCCGCCTCACACTGGTACCCTCCTTCTGCTCTCCCTCCTTTTGAATGCCTCGCAGTGGTTAGAGAAGAATCAGAAGCCACTGCCTGGATTAAAATCCCAGTGTGACAGCCCTCGCTCTCTGAGCCTCAGTCAATTCTTCTGCAATGGGGATGGTGATTGTACTTAACCCATGGATGGTTGTGAATATGACATGAGGTAATTCATGTGGTCCATGAGCATTTACTGAGCACCTACTAAGTGCCTGGCACTGTTGCAGACACTGGAACAGAGCAGCCCACCAGACAGAAGATTGCCCACTTAGGGGCGGCCCTCACTGTGGATGCCTTGCAATGTGCTCAGAGCGTGCCTGGTGGACATGCAGCTGACGCTGGTGGTTTCTTCTCTTCTGGACAAGGGAGTGAGGTATAGCCAGGTGCACCCCTCGTCATGTGGGGCCTGGACAGAGTGGTAGGGGTCCACTTCCACCCACCATCTGCATTTCCAGATAATTCTTCCAGACTTGCAAGTCCACTCTCACGCCTTGGGAGGCTGCTCACCGTCTTTGGAATAAAGCTCACGTTTCCCAGCCTGGCACTCTGACCCTCTCGTCTGACCCGCAACCTGTGTCTGCAGACTTGACTTTTGCCATGTGGGCTTCCTCCCGGCAGAGCTAGGCCAGCACTTTGCCTTCCTCCTACCACACTGTGCCCGTGCTGTGCCCTTCCCTGCTCTGGCACTGGCCACTGTTTTCCTGTCTATACGTCACCTCCTAAACTCCCTGGTATTGGGGTATGGATGACCCACAATTGGCGAACCCCAGGTGGATCTGTACCTTGGAAGAGGGGTCTGGAAGGGTGAGCCTCTCATGGAGGAAATTCAGGCATGTGACTAGGAGGTGCGTGGCTCTGGTGGGGAGGGCTCCCTCTGTCCACTGTCTGCTGTGCCCCTCAGAGGTCGGTGCTTCTTCTTGCTTCAGCCTTCCTTTCAAGCTGCCCCATGCCACCCCAAGTCGCTGGTGTGCCATTTTATTTTTCCATGACAAGTGTCCTGTCACACCCCCAGGCCTTTACTCCTGCTGTTCAGCAAACCAGGAACAGCCTTTCCTCCACTCAGCACTGTGAGCCCCTCTCAAGGGCCCCTGCTGAGCAGCCTCCCCTCCACTCCAGGCAGACAGTGGCCCCCTGCCTTTACTTCCCACAGCCTTCCCCGCAGCAGGCTTACCACTTCCCCGGACCCGTGTCCTACTTAGGCCGTGGACCTTGGGGGCAAAGACCAGTCTGATTCCTGTACCTCAGAGCCTGGCACCTGAAGCCTTAGAATTGTCCCACCCGCTAAATGCAGGTCTGAGTATTACGAGCCTGGCCTGAACAGTGCAGCACAAATAGGCCCCTGCAGGCAGGCAATGACAGTCCTGTCACTGACCCAGCAAACCCTAGCTCTTCTTGTGTATTATTGAGGATAGATGGGGTGGGGTAGACAGGGAGGGGCACACACCCCTCATCAGACCTATGGCCTTCAGTCTACTCCCGCAAACAGCACTACCAGCACACTGGGGTTGCAGGACTGGACCATGTGGCTGATGGGACCTCGTGGCCTAATGTATGGTTTTAGGGTTCTAACAGTCTGTTGTTTGTTGCCTCATTCACCCATTCATTCATTCAGTTTGCATTCCTGGAGCCCCCACTGTGGGCCTAGCCTGGTGCCAGGTTCTGGGGAGTGTGATATGCATGGAACAGACCTGGCTGCCCATGGACATAAGAGCTCAGTGGTTCCAGGAGTCCAGCAGCCTGTGGTTTGGGAGTCTGTCGGGGCTTCTAGATGCGGAGTCTCCTCAGATGCTGACCATGAGATCTCCATCAGGAGCCTCCAAGGGCCTGGCTGGCTGAAACACCTCCACAGGAGCCCAGGGATGGCTCCCTCCCTAGGAGACCTCACACTAGCCTGCCTGTTGCTGCAGGCAAGCTCTTGGGATCCCATGTCCTGCATGTAGTGAGAACGAAGGAACCCAGAGCCAGGTTAGGCTCATTTCATAGATGGGGAGACAAACTGCCCTAAGACCAAGCTGCTGCTGTGGGGCAGCTCCTGGGCTCTGAGAGCCCACGGTAGCCTTGATCTAAGCACGTGGGAACACTGCCTCCACTGTTCCCTACTGGGCTGGCCATCTGGGAGATCCACGTACTGATTCCAGAAACTGCAGGAAGCTTCCCTGTCTTCCTCCTTTTGTCCAATTCTACCCACAGCCAACACCTGGAATTCCTCTACTTGACCTTTATTCCTTTAATTAAAAGCTCCAATTCCTTTAGACTTTCTGGGAGGGGAAGCCATCATCAGTTCTGGATGCCATGGTGTGAATGAGTTTCAGGCTCTTTCCTTGGGCTGGGTTTTGACTAGGGAGAAGGGAGAGTTCAAGAGGGCAGTGGGCCTCTGAGGGAGGGGCTATGACCAGCCAATACTGGCCTGTTATGGCAGTTTGCTGTGGCTTTGGCCAGTCAATTCCCTTCTCTGAGCTGCAATTTCCCCATTTCAACAATGGGAGTGTTCAATAAGATGGGTAGGCCCTGAGAATCACAGGGGTTCTGAGATCTATAGGCCCTGAAATGGTTTTCCTAGGGTCTGTTTTCACATTTTGGAGCTCCTCGTAAGATTTGGTGCAAATTAAGGTCTTTGCCAAAAAAAAGTAAGTGAGGCCGGCCAACCTTCTGGGCCCTGCCTGATTGATTCCAAGAGAGGGGAGTCTCTGAACCTTCTGAGTTCCGTGGTTCAGATGTTCTAGAGTCCGCAGTGTAAACAGTTGATAACATGAGTATTCCATTTTGGAAGTCAGGCCATATCATGCTGGGGCTCTGTCATGCTGGGAATCCACAGGCCAGGCATTGAGGTCCTGAGTCCTGGGACAGCAGACAGAGCAGGGGCTGCAAATTTGAATAGGTGTGGGGGTTGGGTGGGTTTTGTGAATGAGTGAAGTAGGTGAGTGGGAGACATTAGGGAGTGGTAGAAACTGGAGCAAAGTGAAGAACCTTGGCCCTTCTGAAGAGGACAGCTGCTTTTCAGCTCCTGTGCGGGAATATGGGCCCAGTGTGGCAGATCTTCCAATCTTCTAAGAGAAGCTGGACATTTGGAATTTGATGTAAAAATCTCCCCATTAAAAACATGCCAGGTCCAAGTACAACACATCTGTGGGCTGGATTCAGCCCCTAAGTTGCTAGTTTGAGACCCCCAAGGCTGTGGGTTGGGACAGGGCGATGTGGCTGGAAGGGTGAGGGGTCAGTGCAGAGTAGCTTCTCTGTCCCTCCCTCCATCTTCCAGGCAGCTCCTTCCCTAGGCCCCGCCCTTGCCCACTCCCCACAGACTTCCGAGAGGCCCTCTGTTTTTCAGAAATAACAACTCAGGGCATAAGAACATTTGTATGTTCTGCTAGGGCTGTTCCCAAGGCAGTTTCCACAACAAGCATCCCAGAATCAAAGTCCAACGTGGGAACCCTGGGCACTGAGGCTCACACGGGGCCTCTGAGAAGGTGGAGGTGGTCACAATGTCTCGCTCACTCCCCTCTTCTCAGCGGAAGAACAGCCAAGCCGGAGCTGAGGAAACCAAGCCCCAAGAACACAGCTGGGATTTGAACTCGGATGGCCTGAGTTCAAATCCCAGCCCTGAGTGACCTGGGGTAAGTGCTTCAGCGCTCACTGCCTCGGTTTCTCCTTTTGTAAAATGTAGGCAACAGCAGTGCCTATTTTACAGGGTTGGGGTGAGGCTTCAGCAAGATGTCTCATGTAAGAAGCCGAGTGCTGTGCCTGAAACCAGGTAGGCGCACTGTCATCATTACCATCCAGGTTTTAGGCCAGGTAGGAGATTAAGCCAGACCTTCTGGAGAGGAAGACTTTGAACTGGCAGGATTTTGACACGATAAGAAAGGGTCAGTCAAGGTGAGGAGAGGCACAGCGAAAGGGCCTTGTGACTGCAGACAAGCCATTTCCCTCCTCTGGGCCTCAGTTTCCCCACATGTGACATGAAGGATTGGTCTGGATGAAGGCTAGGGCTGGTGGCTTTGGTATTTGGTATCCAAAGACAGCGGTTTTGAGGACCTGCAGGTGGGACAGCTTGCCTGGTCCAGCCTACCTGTCATGCCCTTCCCAAGAGCTGAATCTTGTGGTCTCTTTTCCTTTCTGCTGAATATTAACACACATATTTTTCGGAGCAGAAACAACAGAGGCTGGTGTGAGAGATGAATGGCGTTTGAGATTCAATTTAGATCAAAGAGCATCTTACCATTTAGCATATTAAAAATTAATACAGGGTGTCAAAGATCACTGGACAAAAGCAGCGAGGCCCTGAAAACTGAGAAACGCACATGTCCAGATGCCATGTGGGGTTGTGGACTTTCAAATGTGAATTTTCTTTCTGTATAATTATAAGCAGAAGTCAGAGCACTAGGTGAGGAGCCAGGTTTTGGTCTTTGTTCTAACACTGACTTGTGAGTGATCTTGGGCCAGTTTCATCCCTCGGAGACTCAGTTTTCTCATCAATAAAATGAGAACAAAATAACCCCTAGGTTAGGGAAACCATGCACAGAGGAATGTGTGTGAAGCTCTCTAAACTGTAAAGGCATGTGCTTTTACTGTGAAAGTAAAAAAACACTCCAACACACGTCCAGATTTTTCAACTGGGGGCAGAATCTGTGTCCTACTACGTATGTAAAAGAAGACAGCCATGGAGCAAAGTGAGGGACTGGCTGGCTGCATAGGAACTTCCTGCTGTCATGGCTGCTTGCTGTCAGTGGGTATTTGAGGAGCCTTGGCCTCAAAGTGCGTCTGTATTCAGCTGTCCTGGGCTCTTCCCCAGCCTCTAAACCTCTGCCCTGGCCATTCCCATTCCTTTGCTTGGGGTACCTTCCTCTCTCTTCTTAGCCAATTTTGGCTCCCGCAAACTGCAGTCTCAGGCCATTAGAGAGGTTTCATTTGGTCTGCCTGGTGTTTTTTTTAAAATGGAAATTTATTGCAAACATTACAAAGTCAATTCCATATAGAAATCCCGACATCTGGCTCACCAAGGGCATGTGCCCAGACCTATGGGAGTTGGAACTCATGTTTGAGAGCCGAGTGACAAACTCCAGCCCCACCTCAGCTCTGTTAAGCAAAGCCCGAGGGACAGTGGTTCTCTTGGGGGCAAAGCGAGCCTGTGCTTTGGCCCCAGAGCACAGAGCTGGGGACCTGGAGGAAAAGGTACAGGAGGGGCCTCTGGCTTTATGAGAGGGAAGGTCTTTCTTTTTCTTTTATCTTTTTTAAATTAAAAAGTAAACTTTAATGTCGAAAATGCAAACTTGGGGAGGGCAGAAAGATCACACAAAAGGCTGTCACTTCACACTTGGAGGGTTGCACAGCGACCCAGTAGAGATGCTCCTCACTTCCCAGATGGGGTGGCAGCTGGGCAGAGGCGCTCCTCACTTCCCAGACAGTTGGCAGTGGCGGGAGAGTGAGGCACGGAAAGCAGCGCTCCTCAATTCCCAGATGGGGGGC
>NC_045435.1:50621276-50621429 GCF_002776525.5 Piliocolobus tephrosceles | reverse complement strand
ACAGGGCGGCGGGGGTGGGGGGCGGGGGGGAAGGGAGGAGGGGAAAGTGTCTTTCTCCTTAATTCCCAGACGGGGCGGCAGCCCGGCAGAGGCGCTCCTCACTTCCCAGACGGGGCGGCGGCCGGGCAGAGGCGCTCCTCACTTCGCAGACGG
>NC_045435.1:50545692-50621266 GCF_002776525.5 Piliocolobus tephrosceles | reverse complement strand
TCACTTCGCAGACGGGGCGGCGGCCGGGCAGAGGCGCTCCTCACTTCTCAGACGGGGCGGCGGCCGGGCAGAGGCGCTCCTCACTTCCCAGACGGGGCGGCGGCCGGACAGAGGCGCTCCTCACTTCCCAGACGGGGCGGCCGGGCAGAGGGGCTTCTCACTTCCCAGACAGTTGCAGTGGTGGGGCGGGCAGAGGCGCTCCTCACATTCCACATGGTGCAGCAGCCGGGTAGAGGTGCTCCTCATTATGAGAGGGAAGGACTTTCTAATGTTTGAGCTGAGGATGGATGGATTATTCTGGGAAGGAGGGAGGGAGCATGTTTACACAGAAGCTGGACGGCCCACTAAGGGTGTCCTGCACCAGATGCCAGGCCCCACTCAAGACTCAAGATCCTCCTGTCTTAAGGAGGCCTGAGTTCCCCTACCCTTCTCAGGCCCTCTGAAGGTAGAAAAAGTACCTAGGGTCATACAAAATGGTGCACATCCATTCATTTAATCAATCACCAAATTTTGATTGAGCACCTACTATAAACCAGACTTTGTTCTACATGTTGGGGACACTGTTGTAAGGAAGACAGGAGTGTCAGGAAGGATTTCCTGGCAGAAGTGTAGTTGTAATTGGGTGAGCTTGGAAGAAGGAGTGAGGGTTGATCAGGTGAAAGGGTGTGGGTCAGGAGAGGGGCTCTGAGAAGGCAAAAGAAACTCCAAAGGTCTTGGGAAAGGCCAGAGTGACTGAAGCATTCCTGGTTTGCTCCTCAGAAGAGGGGTCAGCTGGTCCCCAAGGAAGAGGACACATCTATTGTACCCTTTGTCCCCATGGCCAGGAAAGGCTGGGATAGAAATTGAATTTATAGCATGCCACATGGGGTCAGGCTTACACAGGCCTTTAGGGGGAGGGTGAGAGTGTTCTCTAATGGAGACTTTGGCTCTTGTAACTCATTTTTTTGCCATCTTCCCCTTGCCTGCTTGGTAGCTCAGCACTGAATATGCAGTTCACCTCTGGGAGCTGACTCAGCAGCGTGTATCAAGCTGTCGAATCTGCATCCTATTTCTTCTCTTCTCTCTTTGTCTGTTTTAAGTGACCTAACTTAGGTCATTTAAAAATCAGTTTGTATGAGACAAACTTTTATAAGCCACTTAGAAGGTAGGACGTGGTTAATTAATCAGAATAAAGAAAGGGCTATTGAGGTAGATAAAGGAGCAGGGGCTGGGTGAGGGGTCAGAATGAAGGGGCGAGATGAAGGAATGGAGACATTTAACATATGGCTTACTTTCTGCTCTAGTGCTGTACTTGAGGGCAGGGCAGGGTTTCGCTCTTCCCATGTGTGAGGCACCTCACACCAAGAGGCTGGGCTGTATCAAAAGTAGAGGCCATTTGAGAGGGATTCAAGTGAGTTTTCCAGGCCATCTAGGTAACCACTGACCTCTTCTCCCCTGAGGGACAGGCCTCCTCTGAGGCCCTATGAGGCTGTACATCTTTATTTCCAGCAAAGGGACCCCAGAGATTGTTTCCACCCCTGGCGAGAGCAGGAATACACTAACTGCCCACTGAGGCTGGCTGATATTCAGGGGCACTGTCTGGCTGAGTGGACCTGCCTGCAGCCTGAGCAAATGATTTCAAGAAAAAAACCCAACAGTAATCACGTTCCCCAAACTCTCCATCTGCTGCTCAGAGCTAGTGTGAAAACAAATTGCTCCCCCAGAGGCACCCAGGCCACCGGGGTAGCAGTGAGGGGGTGGAATTAAGTCAAGGGTAAGACTGTTTCCAGGAGTGGGGGGCTGGGAGCTGGGTCCCTTGTCTGCAGGGCCAGTGGCCATCAGCTGGGATGAGCTGAATGGTGCATGACAGCAGCAGGCCAATGGGTAACCTCAGCCTTGGGTTCAAATCCCAGCAGCTCTTTGGTTCAGGGCTGGTGCCTTGGGGAAATCATTTCCCCTCTCAGAGCCACAGTCTTCACCTCTGTGAAATGGGAATAAATGCGCACCAGCACACAGTAGGCCCTCAGGAAACCTCCCTCCCCTCCTGCCTCTCTGGGGATCAGAGATGGGGATGTGTGTGCTGAGGTTGTTCAGAAGCCCCTGCCCTCATGAGTGGCCACATGTCCCCCTTCAGAGCCACTTAATGGACTTGGGACAGACAGACAATGCCTCTGGGGAAAAAAAAGCCCTGTCTCCGGCATCCCCTGCAGTCTGGGGTTGACGGAGGATGGGGAATATGATGTGTGGAAATAGTGCTTGGCACACGCTGGCCTTCATAAAGGATAGATGTAGCTGTCACTGCCACCACTGTATCACCAATACTGTTACTCTGGGCCTGGAATATGCATCCCAGGAATTTCTGTCTGTGTTGCCACTGTCTTAGCTTGTGTCAGAGAACACCATCACAGCCACAACACACCCCTACCTAGATCTGGAGACCTGGCTGGAATCTACCTTTCCTTCCTATGTGACCTTGAGTGGATCACTCAGCTTCTCTGAGGGGCCTTGGGCTGTCTAACTTGAGGATCACATAGAACCAAGGCTCTGACAGTACTCTGTAGATGGTAAAGTTGTTCTATGTTGGGCACCCATTATGCAGATGCACACGCTGAAGCACAGGATTCTTCTGCTGGGAAGGCAACTGAGCCAGGCCTCTTGCCACAGAACTCAGTGGCCACCCTGCCCCCCTGCCCTGCTCCAGCCTGATCTAGTTTGGGGGTAGGCTGTGTCTCCAAATGCCCCACAGTGACCTTATCTGTGGAAGCCAACACCAATGCTGATTCACTCCAGCTTGATCCCTGCGACAATGGGGTGCTCAGGAAATTTCAGATGAAATGAATGGTGAGTGCTTTCTCGGGAAAAACCACAAGGGTGGCTTCGTGGCCCTGCTTCATGTATTTAAAATGTAGCCTGCGAGGCACCCAGAAGGCAGGCGTGGGCCTTAGTGCCCATGAGAGGCTGTCAGCACATGCATGCATGCTCGAGGATGTGGCTGAGTGAGTGTGCAGACGCCAGCACACAAAGGTGTGTGGCACGGGCTGAGTGGAGGAGGGCGCCACGTGCTTCGTATCCTGTCAGAGGCCAGACAGAATGGGTCATTGCTGGGACTGTGGGAAGCCACACCGCTTCAAGACAAAGTAATGAAATGGGACAGCAGATCTAGGTCTGGACCTCGCTCGAGACTCCTTCTAGCTCTGTGACCTTGGGCGGGTGACTTCCCCTCTCTGGGCCTTGGTTTCATTTTTTTTTGAGACGAAGTCTTGCTCTTGTCTCCCAGGCTGAAGTGCGATGGCTCAATCTTGGCTCACTGCAACCTCCGCCTCCTGGCTTCAAGCGATTCTCCTGCCTCGGCCCCCCGAGTAGCTGGGATTACAGGTGCCTGCCACCATACCCGGCTAATTTTTGTATTTTCAGTTGAGATGGGGTTTCAGCATGTTGGCCATGCTGGTCTAGAACTCCTGACCTAAGGTGATCCACCTACCCTGGCCTCCCAAAGTGCTGGGATTACAGGCGTGAGCCACCATGCCCAGGCTGGGCCTTGGTTTTTTCATGTGCAGCATGGGAATAATGATAGTGCCTGCCACATAGAGTTACACAAGGTCGCATCTGGGCACCTGGTACATGGGAAGGCCTTGACTAATATTAGCTGCTATTGTTGCTATTACTGAGCTTTCTCCAAGGCACTAGTTCCTAACTTGGTTGTACACTGGAGCCACCAGGGAGCTTTAAAAAATATTAATGCCTGAGCCCCAAACTAGAGATTCTAATTGAATTGGACTGGGGCATGGCCTGGACCTTGGGAGTTAGAAGAGCTCCCCAGGGATTGCAGTGTGCAGCAGGGGATGAAAACTTAGTGGTCCCTGGGGCAGCGGCTTCAGCATCACCTGGGGACTTGTTAGAAATGCACATTCTCAGGGCCCACCCAGACCTACTGACTCACACACTCTTGGATGGGGCAGGGCCAGCTGCATTGTCCTTGGCAATGGGGATACAGCCTCAGTTGAAGAACCACCGGCCTCGGGAAGGAGGGAGAGGAGGAAGCCTAATACTTGCCAGATGCTTTCGGCACAGCATCACCTTTGAGCCTCGCCAATAACCCTGAGACGCGGGGCTTACTGCTAAGGCCTGTTCAGGCCACACAGTGAGGTGGGTGACAGAGCCTGCACCCAGCCTGGGTCGACTGTTCCTTTTCTTCTGTAGGGGCTGCCAGCTCCCACAGGGCCCATCTCCTTCCCTGAAAGCTGCCAACAGTCAGGCTCACAACCTGTCTTCCTGCAGCAGAGAAGGTCATGAGTGCTGTGGGCTGAAAAGCTGAGAGATCCAGACTTGAATCCCCAGGTGCACAGAGCACTCTGACCCTCTGTCTCCTACTGGTGGCTGCAGAAGGCTGGAGAAGGAGAAACTAGAAACTGAGTGGTGAGAAAAAGGAGACTGGAAGAGGAGAAGAGGCAGTGTGGGGCCAGGAGCCAGCCTTCAAGTTCGGCTGTCACAGCATCCCTGCCCTGCTCCACAACCTCCCATGGCTCCCTATATCCTCACAACCATCCAGTTCCTGGGCTCACAGTGGCCTCTCTGTGAGGTTGTCCCAAAGGACTCCTCCTGCCTCACTTCTAGCCATGCCACGTTTATCCCACTCTCCTGCCAAGCCACAGGTCTGCATGTGCCAGGTATTTACCTCTGTCTTGGCACATCCGGCTTCGAACCCAGGATGCCCGCCCCTCTGTCGACTTATTTAGTTAGTCTTAAGAGACCCAGATGAACATTTACTACCACTTTCTGAAAGCCTTCCTTGATTTATTCAGCAAGGACAATCTGTCCTCATCCTTCCCTGACAGCAATTGTCCCCTGGCTCATTTATTCACTAACACACATTTACTGCGCATCTCTCCTGTACTGGGTTTTGGCCCTGGGGGTCAAACACCAAATGAGACCCACCCTTTGCCACTACTGCCTTCTGGTTTCTGATTCCACCATCCCCTAAAGGGAGGCTGCTTGCACCAGCACACAGCAGGTCCTTAGGAAACCTCCCTCCCCTCCTGCTCTCTGGGGACCAGTGATGGGGATGTAAGTGCTGAGGTTGCCCAGATGCTCCTGCACACATGGGTGGCCACGTGCCCCCTGTAAGAGCCACTTAACAGACTTGGGGCAGAGAGACAACGCCTCTGCGGGAAAACAACTTGTGTCACGGGCATCTGCTGCGATATCGGTCTGTAGGGGCTGTCAAGGTAAGTTCAGAACTGGTTTGATGGTCTGGCTATCGCCTGGTGTGCATTGCAGGCATGTACGCAGTGCTTAGAGTTTATGATGACGTCACGGTGTTGATGGTTCCTGATGGGCAAGGTGCAGGGTAAGGGACGTCTCTCTGATACCTAGTGGTCCTAGGTGGAGTTTCCTATGAATTCAAAGTCTCTGTCATGTGGAGAGGGGCAGCGTTTACCTGATTATCCCCGATAGCATTTGTCACCTAGCTCATTTATGGTTATGTGCTCATACACAGACCTGACATCTAGACACGCACATGCATGCACACACAGATGTGGCACACAATTGTGGATGTGGCATTAGATTGTGGATGTGAATGTGCACAGTGCAGCGCTGAGCGGTTTCTCTGCAAGCATGTGGATGTAATGTCCATTTGCTTATGTGCCCCCACATGGACATGGCACACAACGGGCACACAGAGGCTGTGTTCCTGTAATCCGATACATGTGTGGACACAAGTTTCCACTGATTTAAACCTACCACCTGCCTGTTCTCCATGTCAGGCTGAATTCCCACTCCTCTCTCCACTGTGGGAATTCTTTACTAAACTTCTCCGCTCAGGGCTTCAGACCTCCCACGTGGGCTGGAAAGTGGGTGTGGGGGCTGGGGATCTGGGTGGAAAGGGGTGGCCAGGACTCATCTAGAAGTTGTGAAAACATCAATGATCTGTACCAAAGAATGGGGGGATCTAGTGAAGCTGGGGCCCCTGAGAAGGGTTTACTGGATAAACTACAGGATACCCAGAGAAACCTGAATTTTAGATAAACAGCAAATCATTTACTACTAATAAAAAAATTAGCAACTTACTGTTAATTTGCAATTCCAATGTCCCTGGATGCCCGATATTTTTCTTTGTTAATCTGGCTATCCAACCCTAAGGCTCCCTGTCCCCTCTCCTCCACATCCCGTGGCCAGCTGCTCTCACCCTCCCATTCGACAGTTGGGAAAATGGGGGCCCAGAGACGCGGAAGTGACTTGACCCAGGTCCAGGGAGTTTCAGCTCCCTGGGGCTGGACCCCTGACTCCTGGCCCAGGCCCTCTGAGCACCCCACAGAGACGAGGGAAGGGAACGATGGCTCGGCTTGCTTGAACCGAGCCTTACTACACACACAAATGACGGCCATTTCATATTCCCTGTCAGCCTCGCTGAAGAGATTTGGTTCGGCATGCCCCGAGGTGACCTCTGAGAGGAATTTGTCTCAGCTCTTTGGGAAAATGGAGGCCAGAAAAGCCCCCTCTTCCTCCTTCTGGGAAGGGGCCTCCATGGTTGAGCGCCGACAAGAAGCAGTTCCCTGTCCCTCCAGGTGGGGACGCTCTGCAGAGCTGCTGCAGGCAGCCTCCCAGGACGCCTTTCAGAGACAGAGGATGCAGAGTTCCACTCCCCACCCTGACACTTAGTGAGAGCTTCTGCAAGGGGTGCCCTTTCCCTGAGCCTCAGTTTCTTTATCCACAAACTGGGAGAGAGGGACAAACTAGCTTCGCCTGCTGAGGTAGATGAAAGCAAGTGCAAAGGGCAGTGGTGGTGGGCACACAGCTGGCGCCCACAGCCTGGGTGGAACATCCCTTTCCCAATCCCTCTGAGCTCAAATGCTACCCCCACAGTGCATCGACAGCAGTGGTGGCATGCTGGTGTCTTCTCATTGTTCTGTGACCTCAAGTGGCCCCTTCAATGATGCAGGACCAGCACCCCTCTCATGGGCCCCACTTGCCTGGGGCTGCAGACATGCGGGCACAAAATGGGCACATGTGCTCCTACGTGATCACTTTATACATGGGGCTTGCATTTCCATTCTCCTGGCCATTCTGTAAGATATGGATTTTAAACTTCCTTTTATGGGCAGACGGACTGAGGCACAGAGAGATAAAGAGGCTTGCTCAGGGTCATGCGGCCAAAACTAGGATTTGAACTCAGGTCCCTGAGGCTCTGAACTGTACTGTTTTCACACCCTATCATGTTTCCTGCTTCAGGATGCAGCACTGAAATCAAAGCTGACAACTCTGCCATTTTCCTTGTTACTCTTGAGACAGCCTTTTGCTATAAACAGAGACTTGGCAATAGACAAGAGCTAGTTCCTAGGGATGCCAAGCACCTGAAGGAAATTGGGAAAACTTAGTCACCAGGCTGGGTGTTGCTAAATATTTGTGTTGTCACTGTGGTGTGGGTTCCTCCATTAGCATAAATAAAAATCTTATATTTCAAAAGCAAAAAATCCACAAGTCCTTCAAAAGCTACATCATTTATAGAAAAATGCACTTCTGTCTTTGGAAAGCGAGTGGGCTAAATAAACGGTGGTACATCTAGTCCAAAGAATACTATACAACAGATTTAAAAAATGAGATCCATTTATATGTACTAACATAGAAGGCTCTCCAAGATAAACTGCTGAGTGAAGAAAGCAAGTTACAGAACAATGTGTATAGTTTTATTCCACTTATGTAAAACAGAAAACGCTAGAAAACAATAGTCTACTTTTTATGAGTATATATATGTAAACGTGTAGCAAGAGGTCTGTAAGGATCAGCTCAAACTCATGAAGGTGGTATCTCTGGGGAAGGGAAAGGGCACCATGATTAGTTGCAGTGGTCTAGGGGACTCTAACTTTGACTGAAATATTTTCATTTTGGCCGGGCACGGTGGCTCACACCTGTAATCCCAGCACTTTGGGAGGCTGAGGTGGGTGGATCATCTGAGGCCAGTTCGAGACCAGCCTAGACAACATGATGAAACTCTGTCTCTACTAAAATACATACATATATAATATAAATCTATAAAAATAGATTTATATTATATAATATGTAATATATAATATAAATATATATTTTAGTAGAGACGGAGTTTCAGAGGGGTGTGGTCATATCCGAGATGTTTTTCTTGAGTTTTGCTGGATGGTGTAACAGGGTCAGGAGGCAGGAGTGGACTCTAATGGAAGACAGGGACAGGAGATGGAGGAAAAGGAGATGATGGGTGCACACATTGAATACCTACTGTGTCCCCGGCTCGTCACACTTGTTACCTTATTTTAATCTTCACAGCCAGGCTCTGGGTTAGGAATCACAGCTGATGGTACAGAGGAGGTGAGTGACTCCCTCAGGGACACACAGGTAGTAAGTGAGGCAGCTGAGATTTTAACCCAGGAATGCTTGTCCCCAAATCCACTTCATCCAAAGGTTCTATGGAAACAGACCTTTATTTTCTTATAGTTCATATTGACTTCCTCTTTAAATTAAAGTCTGAATTATTTAAATAACACATGAATACATTATCTTGGTTGAAATTAATTTTTTTTTTGAGACAGCTTCTTGCTCTGTCACCCATGCTGGAGTACAGTGGCACGATCTCAGGTCACTGCAACCTCCACCTCCTGGGTTCAAGTGATTCTTCCTCAGCCTCCTGAGTAGCTGGGACTATAGGCATGCACAACCACGCACAGCTAATTTATATATATATAAATATAAAATATATAAAAATATTTTTTATATATATAATTTGTATATATATATAAATAACTTATTCAGTGTGTACCCCCATCATCTCCTTTTCCTCCATGTCCTGTCCCTGTCTTCCATTAGAGTCCACTCCTGCCTCCTGACCCTGTTACACCATCCAGCAAAACTCAAGAAAAACATCTTGGATACAACCACACCCCTCTGCCATCTGCACACTGGTCCAGGCCACCATCCTTGCTCACCTGGATGGCCTCAGCAGCCGCCTTGCCTGTCTCCCTGTTCCCACCACCCACAATTCGTACTCTACCCTGCAGCCCGGGGGACATTTCAAATGTGTAAAGTGCAGTGTGCTCATGTCAAGCCCCACTCAGAATGCTCCAGTGGCTTCCATTGCAGGCAGAGAAAATCCATTAGGGAAGATCCAGAAGGCCCTGCACAGAGGCCCCTGCTCTCCTCTGCAGTCTCACTGCCCGCTTCCCCTCACTGTGCTCCAGTGACACCAGCCTCTTTTCTGAGGCTTCAACACAAGTGCTTTCCTGCCTTAGGGCCTTTGCTGTGCTGTCCCCTCTGCTTGGAATGATTTTCCCCCTCCCTCTGTACCTAATTCAGCACTTCTTTTGGTTGAACCCTCCTCCTAGATTCCTAGACCCCCTTCGGAATGCTCTCACAGCTCCCTGAAAACCCCTTTCATTTTAATCATTATTTTAATAATTATTAATGAAGTTGTTTTTTCTTAATGCCTGATTCCCTTGCTGACTCTAAGCTCCATGAGAACACTCAATAAACATGTGGCCTCTCCTAGACACACCTGCACAGGAAAAAGGAAGGTGAGGAGTGGCCAGTGCTTAACTCCAAAGCAATGTCTGCTCTAAGACAGGCATTTTCAGGCCGAGGACTGGGGAGCTGGAGAGATACTCAGGGTCTCCTGGAATCACTCCCCTCTGTGCCCGAGACCACATAGCAAGCGCCTCAGTGGCCTCCCATGTCCTTGCTGTTGACGGGAGGGATGGAGGAGCCTCCAGCCAGAACCCCAAGGCCATAAAGACCATAAAAGGACTTGGGGAAAGGCACATCTCCGGCCTTGGCCTCAGCCTGGGATGTCACTTGAACTTTCCATTTAGGTGCCTGAAGTCACTACTGGGCGAAAAAGCTGTTGGTGAAATCCAGTATCAGAAATAAATGCCAGGAAAGTAGAAGCCTTCATTTCTGTGACAGTGGCTCCTCCCCGCTCTTAAAAAAGAGAACTTATTTGAGGATCAGGAGGCGTTTCCTAGAAATAGATTCTTCCTCAGGGAGAAAGAATTTTGCGGGGGATAGGAGGGTGGGGTGGGGGTGGGGGGAAGATGGTGATGAGATGGTGATGAAGCAAATCAGAAAACCCATGGAGACCCCATGAGAGAAGGTCCCTTGTTAAAGTTGACTTAGAAACCGCATTCACATCTGTGATTGTGAATCTCTGAGCCTCAAGACTGCAGGGCCTGCATTAAGAGGTTCAAATTGCAGATGAGGAAACTGCGGTTTAGGGAAGTTAGGGAACCCACCCAAGGCTGCACAACTAAACTTCAAAACATTGACGACATCACAGCGCCATGGATCATGGCATTCTGCATGGACATTATGTAATTTTCTTCTCATGGTTTCCTTGTGACCTTATTTTGCTCCCCCCTCTCTGTTTTACAGTTGGGGAAACTGAGGTATGGAGAGGTAAGGACATCTATCCTGTGGATTTCAATGGAATCTCTCTGAATCTAGCACTCAAATGTTAACCACTGCATCATTACCCCCTCTCCGCACCCCTGACTGTGAACCCGGGGCTGTATGGAACCTGTGCTAGCTCTTCCAACTGGGTGGGTCCTCAAGAAGGAGGCTTGAATAGGATTACGAGGAGCCCCAGCTTGTGGTTGAGGAAACTGAGGCACAGAGAGGGCAAAGTGCCTCTCCTCAAGGCAAATCAAGGGTGCCTGTGTCCATACCCTGGACTGTACATGGCAGCACACTGCCTCCTTTGAAGAGCAATGTTTCAGAGTACCTAACTCTGCCATGATCCTGGCATCAGGGCCACTTGGAAACCTCTGATCTCCTGGGAGGCAGTGTGGCTGTGGGATTAAGGGGGTCTGTGGAGTCAGAGAGACCTGAATTTGAATCCTGGCTCTGTCACTTTCTAGTTGTATGACCTTCAACAAGTTACATAAACAGCTTTGGGCCTGTTTCCCTACCTGTAAAATGGGATAAATGCTATCTACCTCCTAAGATGAGTCTGAGGATCAAATGATGTATGCACATAATGTGCTAAGCATGCAGGGAAATACCTCAAGGAATGGAAGCCATTATTGGTGCTGTTATTATCTCCTAAAGAGCCATGATATTGGCTTTATGTACTCAGCTCCACAGCCCTTTGGTCTTCCCTGATTCTGAGTTGCAGCTGCGATGGGCAGCTCCCGGGTGTGCTGCCCATACGTCACCCCTGTGCACCCACTGAATCTGTCTTCTGCTTCAGGGCTTTCTCTGAAGCTTGGAGGTCACTGGGTCTCCCCAAGCAGGGAGCCCAGAAGTGCTGGGAGTTACCCTCACCCTACCCAATGGGAGATGGGAGTCAGGATAAACACTGACGCCTTGTATCCTCAGAGGGACAATTCTGAGGGACATCCCGCTTGCTTCCTCCAACGGTCTTTGAGGGGCCTAACCCAGTTGCTTGCAGCAGTAACTGGCTCAAGAGGGTGTCCTGTTTGGACACCCAGTTCTCTCCTCCCTGTTTAAAGTTCCCTCCTCTCTCACTCCTGAGATCATTCCCAAATATTCCACCTGCACCCTGTCATTGGCCCAGGCTCTGCTTTTGGGGGAGCCCAAATGAAGACAGGTGCCAAGGTTGGTGAAGGAGGCTCATGCAGGGTGTGAGGAAGCCCTGGGGTCTGGCTTCCCGGGTTGATCTTTTCTCACAGGGCCTCTGACTCCTCTGGACTAAGGGGCTTGGATTGGCCCTCTAAGGGCCCTTCTTGCTAGAAAATTCTGAGATCCTCTAGCACACATCTCTTGTAACCATATCATTCATTCATGAAGCCATTCACATTTTATGAGGGGCCTTCTAAGGCTGCTGGGTCAGTGCTGTGGCCCTGGCGCCTAGTGGAGGGTGCTGGCCAACCGGAGGGAAGGAATGGACCTGGGCTGCTTTGGAGGGTTCAGAGAGAGGGCCTCACTCAGGGTGCCCCACCCCATGGACAAAGTCACTTTATAGAGAGGCCTGCTCTCTTCTCTCTCGCTCAGCCTTGCTGCTCACCTGCCTGGCTGCCCTTCTGGCAGAGAAGCTGGCTTGAGTCTGTTCTGAACGACTACAGTGTCTGGGCTCATTCATTCATTCATTCATCCATCCATCTGTTCATTCAGGGGTGACTGTGCACCTCCCTGTACCATCACTCCATAAGCACAGTAGAGATGTCAGCACCCCACCCTCCTTGATGCTCTACACCCACTCAGAGGCCTTATGTGTAACGCTGTTACCACATGCTGCTTCAAAATGTGTAGGGAGCAAGTGGGATATGTGCAAATAAAATACCACTTAATTTTGACCCTCTGGACTTTGAACTGTGTGGTCACAGCATCTAATGACTAACCGTGGCTCTAGTCATCCCATTTTCCAGCTGTGTGACCCAAGGCGAGTCACTCACCTTCTCTGGGCCTCAGGGGCTATAGAATTTGTAGAACCGCAGACCCTAAAGGGTGGATAAGTGGTGAAGTAACTTGTCTAAGTTCACACAGCTGTTAGTGGCACAGCCAGGGCTATAACCCAGGTCTTTACACAAGACCCCCATGGTCTTGTTGCCTCATGATGCTGGTGTGTGAGGGTGTCTCTCTTGGGAATTGTTAAGCATTTGCAACATGAATCATTCATGCTGAAGCCTAACTGCACACTATTGGATTTTCTTTTGTAATTTAAATGTTTCACGTGTCTCCAATAATTTGGCAAAGGCTACCTCTGTTGCTGCCCATACAACACAGAATGGCTAGAATCTCGTTCACTTCATGTACCAGGCACTGAGGCCCCTATCCAGCCTGAGGCCAGCTACTCCTTTTCCTCACAGGACCTGGATGGTGGTAAGCACAGCACCAGGTTCAATAAAGATGCTGGACTGAACAGGGCCCATGCTAACATGAGGGCCACAGTGACAGAGGAAAGACATAATCAATGAATCCAAGTGCAGCAGGCAGTCCTCACCAAAATGACTGCAAGAATCCATCGACAACTCTATCTGGAAACTGGTCCCATTCTCTCTGTAAGTATTGTTGAGAAGTGCATTGTTTAGGGAGACAGTGCTTCTTTTGGCAAACTTTTTCTGACGTTTTGCTAACTCTAAACACTAGAGAAGATGCGTGTGTCTGGTTTTAGGAATCTAGTTCCTGTGATGTCTGAGGGCTCTGGTCAATCTGCAGTGATGTTCCTGCTGGAAGGTGAGACTACCCTCCTTTGGGAGGGACGGACAGTTCCTCTGCTGACCAGCCATGCCCCTGGTCTTGCCAGGTTGAAAGCAGGAATGCTCGAAGACTGGTATGATAATTAGAAGGAGACTCAGAACTAACTCTCTCTCTCTCTTTCCAGTTGTTAAACAGTCTGTGGAGGAGGAGAGTTGCAGGGCCTGCCCACTGGTGAGACCACAGACAGCTCTGAGACCAGGTTGTGCCCTACTTTGCCAGACCACGAACTCTGTGAGGAGGTTGTTAGAAACTGCCCCGTTACCAAAAACAAAGCTCAGCACATAGTAGGTGTTCAATAAATAGGTACTGAATGAATGACTGCAGGCTACAGATCCTACAGAAAGAGAAGAGCATGCCCCTTAAGATCACCAATTAATAACACTAAAATCAGCTGAGAATAGTTAGGCTTCTCAAGAAAGTTATCAAACTGTACTCCCAGAATATTATTCATAAGAACAAATGATTTTTCACTAATTGGAATGAATAACAAGATAATTCTGCTTAAAGTAAGAGTTTTCTAAAGGCTCACAGAAGAAAAAATTCATGATTCTAACTTAGACCTTAAGTGGTTTACAATTTGACCTGAACTCTAGGGACTCACTGCTCACATCTCTGTACCTTTAGTTGCCCCTTTCCTTCTTTCATTTTAGCTTTCAGAGACTGGCCCAATCTGAAGGCTCCCACTGCCACCCCTAGGACAGGAGGAATGAATACATCTCATCTTGCAAGTGAACTGTGACTGATGCATGGGGGCTTCCTGGAGTTGAGCTGAGGAGTCTGAACATTGGGATTGATTAGTGATATCTGCCACAGATGTGGGTTAAGGAAGCAGGGATAAGCAGTGTCTCTCATGCCGTCTTCTCTCTCTTTCAATCCCTGGTCCAGGATTTCATGGGATCCACAAGGTAAGCTTCACTTGGTTATCTACGTCTCCAGCTCAGCAAGCATAAGACCAAACTAATTGTTTGCTTCAGATCTATTCCTCTTTCAGATCATATTGATCAGCCTCTTTGGGGTTTCTTGGATTTGATCTTTCTTTACTTTTGGGATCATCACACGAATTCGGACTCTGCACACCTCCCATATAGCTATTCCTACAATGGTTTCTTAGTGGGTCTCCCTCCTCTGAGGCCCACTGCCTTCTGACCCACAATATACCCTGTTCTAATCACTCTGAAGTGCTTTACTAATAAGGTCTAACACCCATTGTGTGACAATTAAGCCTAACCTTGGTCATTCATTCATTCCCCTTCCTTTTCTTTTTC
Organism: Piliocolobus tephrosceles; assembly: GCF_002776525.5. Taxonomy (NCBI): domain Eukaryota; kingdom Metazoa; phylum Chordata; class Mammalia; order Primates; family Cercopithecidae; genus Piliocolobus; species Piliocolobus tephrosceles. The sequence continues at coordinate 50,606,846 of NC_045435.1, read as the reverse complement.
ATTTAATCTTTATTAAATAAGCCTTTTGAGATTGCTGCATCCAAAATGTCAGGTATGTGGTATCTCCTCAGGACACAAAGACACAGTCTGGGATGGTGAAGGTGGAGGGAGACACCTAAAAAATTAATTCCAATCGATGGCAACACATTTGTCCTTGCTTTCCACCTGAAATACCTCTCACTCCACCTTCAGTTCTTTTTCCAGGCCTGGTCTGTCACCTCCCCTTGGAATCTGCCTCATTCCATCCTCTCCCAGCCGTGTTTCCTTCTCTCTCATGGTGCCTACCACATTGCTAGCTGTTATGAAGGCCTGTTTGGGTGTGCCTACCTTCCTGTAACCCCTTTCTGCCAGCTTGAGTGTTCTGCCTCATTTCTATATAAGGTAAATGGTCCAGCACATGGTAGAGCTCCAATAAGAGTAGAATAGATTCAACTCCAGTTTTTAAGTAAATCCTTCATGTGTTTTATTTCTCCTTACTGACACACAATCCGATTTCCCAGACCTGCCATCCATCCATTTGCCTTGATGTTGGGGTCAGGGCTAGGCTGCCTGGCCTTGCTGCTTATGTCCTGGGCATGTTAACCTCCAGGTGCCTCAGTATTCCCATCTGAATAAAAGGGATTATACTAGAACCCATCTCACCGAGTTATGGCGAGGATGAGATGAGTTAGTAATGCCTGTTAATGTGTTTAGAACAGTGGTGGCACGCGGTAGAGGGTGAGCCACAATTATGGTCATAAAAGGCTTTTCCAACATTTTTGGAAATAGGCCCTTTTTTCTATTTTTCCTTTAGGGCTGAATTCATTCAGTGTCGGTTTGGAACTATTACCCTCTCCTGCCTTGTATTTCATCCCTGTCCTGTGAGTTCTGGGGATCCTCTTGCCTGCCCAGGAGGGGTTGTGCTATGAGGGGGTGAGGGGAGGGAAGGGTGGCTGGACCAACCACTTCTGTCCAGGATGAATCACCACCTCCTCCCCTCACTGGGTTGACACCTGGTTGCCTATCAACATCTCTGCAGCCGCTTGAAATTTTATGGGGAGAACAATGTTCCGTTGAGCCCTCAAATCACAATCCACTGAGTTCTGTGCAGCCTGAGGCTCAGTGACAAAAGCAAAATGAACAGAAGAAAGCACCAAGCTGCTCAGAGGACAGAGCACTGTGCAAGGAGACACTGTGCTGGGGTTCTAGCCACGCCTACCCTGGCAGGCTGAGCAACCCAGGGCAGCATGAGGTATCACAGAGGCCTTTGCCCAGGTCTGAGTTCCTAAAGCGGCCTTGTCACAGCCTCACTGGGCCAGCTGTTTCTACTCCCAGAACCTCCGCCTCTTCTCAGCTGTGAGAGTGAGGATTTAGCACCTGCTTGGCAGGGCTTTGGCAAAAATGAAATGAGATGATGCATCATGTCTCTCCCTGACTCCCTCACTGTAGAGGAAAAGCCCACACAACCCATGGTGCTCCTGCAGCCTCCTGTTGTCCAGCCCCATTCGGTCCCCTGGCTTCATCTCCCACCCAATCCCCACTCAGGCCCCACCTCCCAGCCTTTGCCCACCTTCTCCACTTTGCATCCTCTGGGTCTCCTCTGCCTCTGGATCCCAGGCTCTGAGAGGCTCCGCTCTGTTATTTCCCACCCAGCCCTTGTCTTATTTCCTCCAAAGTCCTTAAGACAGTGGAAAATCTCTATTATTTTCCCATTTATAGGCACACCCCACTTTATTGTGCTTCACAGATAGTGCATTTTTTCACAAATTGAAAGTTTGCGGCAACCCTGCATTGAGCAAGTCTATAGGTGCCATTTTTTCCAACAGCACATGCTTACTTCATTTTGCTAAATCACATTTTGTTAATTCTCACAGTATTTCAAACTTTTTCAGGATTATTAAATCTGTTGTGATTCGTGATCTTTCATGTCACTACTGTAACTGTTTTGGGGCACCACGAACCATGCCCATATCAGATGGTGAACTTTATCAGTCAATGTTGTATGTGTTCTGACTGCCCCACTGACAGGCTGTTTCCTGTCTCTCCATCTCCTTGGCCCTCCCTATTCCCCGAGACACAATAATACTGAAGTTTGACCAATTGATAACTCTACAATGGCCTCCAAATCACTTTAAATCAAAAGCTAGAAATGATTAAGCTTAGTGAGGAAGGCATGTCTCATTAAGATAGGCTGAAAGCTAGGCCTTTTGTGCCAAATGGTTAGCCAAGTTGTGAATGCAAAGGAAAAGTTCTAGAAGGAAATTAAAAGTGCTACTCCAGTGAACACCCGAATGATAAGAAAGTGAAAATATATTGCTGAAATGGAGAAAGTCTGAGTGGTTTGGACAGAAGATCAAACCAGCCACAACATTCCCTTAAGCCAAAGCCTAATCCAGAGGCCCTAACTCTCTTCAATACCATGAAGGCTGAGAGAAGCGAGGAAGCTGCAGAAGAAAAGTTGGAAGCTAGCAGAGGTTGGTTCATGCAGCTTAAGAAAATAAGCCATTTCTGGCCGGGCGCAGTGGCTCACGCCTGTAATCCCAGCACTTTGGGAGGCCAAGGCAGGTGGATCATGAGGTCAGGAGATCGAGACCATCCTGGCTAACACGGTGAAACCCCATCTCTACTAAAAATGTAAAAAATTAGCTGGGGTGGTGGCAGGCACCTATAGTCCTAGCTACTCGGGAGGCTGAGGCAGGAGAACGGTGTGAACCTGGGAGGTGGAGCTTGCAGTAAGCCAAGATTGCGCCGCTGCACTCCAGCCTGGACGACAGAGCGAGACTCTGTCTCAAAAAAAAAAAAAAAAAAAAAAAAAAAAAAGAAAAAGAAAAAGAAAAAGAAAATAAGCCATTTCTGTAGCATAAAAGTGCTACGGAAGTGATTCCTTTAGAAATATTACTACTCATTGACAATGTACCTGGTCACTCAAGTGCTCTTATGGAGATGTGCAAGGAGATAAATGCTGTTTTCACACATGCTAACACAACATCTATTCTGCAGCCCATAAGTCAAGGAGCCATTTAGACTTTCAAGTCTTTTTTTTTCTTTTTTGAGACGGAATCTCGCTCTGTGGCCCAGGCTGGAGTGCAGTGGCCGGATCTCAGCTCACGGCAAGCTCCGCCTCCCGGGTTTACGCCATTCTCCTGCCTCAGCCTCCCGAGTAGCTGGGACTACAGGCACCCGCCACCTCGCCCGGCTAGTTTTTTGTATTTTTTAGTAGAGACGGGGTTTCACCGTGTTAGCCAGGATGGTCTTGATCTCCTGACCTCGTGATCCGCCCGTCTCGGCCTCCCAAAGTGCTGGGATTACAGGCTTGAGCCACCGCGCCCGGCCTCAAGTCTTATTTAAAAAATACATCTCATAAGGCAATAGCTGCCATCCATAGTGATTCCTCTGACGGATCTGGGCAGAGTAAATTGAAAGCCTTCTGGAAAGGATTCACCACTCCAGATGCCATTAAGAACATTGGTGACTCACAAGAGGAGGTGAAAATATCAACAAGAAAAGGAGTTTAAAAGAACTTGATTCCAACCCTCATGGATAACTTTGAGGGATTTAAGACTTCAGTGGAGGAGGTCACTGCAGATGTGGTGAAAATAGCAAGAGAACGAGAATTCTTATCTTGTTCATTCATAAGAAGCAGCTCCTCCTCCATTCAAGTTTGATCATGAGATTGCAGCAATTCACTCACTTCTTCATGCTCCACTTACCTTTGGGTATCCTAACATTCCCAGTCCTACCCCCCTTCTCCCACCTCTTCCTCACTGGGATGCATTTGGAGAAATCACAGTATCAGAAATAGCACCCCCTACTTGGTTAGAACTTAGAGCTGTCAGCTGAGTGAGAGCCAAGTCCCAAGAGGCCACCAAGTGTCCAGTAAAGAAAGGGTTTTAATAAGGCTTTTCCCACATGCCTATTTTCCCCAGAGTTAGCCATAGTTCTGTGACCCCTTTTCTTTACTGGACACTCGGTGGTCTCTTGGGACTTGGCTCTCACTCAGCTGACAGCTCCAGGTTCTAACAGAGTAGGGGGTGCTATTTCTGACACTGAGATCTCTCCAAATGCATCCTAGTGAGGAAAGAGGTGGGAGAAGTGGGGTAGGACTGGGAATGTTAGGATACCCAAAGAGAAGTGGAGCGTGAAGAAGTGAGTGAATTGCTGCAATCTCATGATCAAACTTGAATGGATGAGGAGCTGCTTCTTATGAATGAGCAAAGTGATTTCTTGAGCTGGAATCTACTCTGGGTAAAGATGCTGTGAACATTGTTGAAGCAATAACAAAGGACTTAGAATATTCCATACCTTAGTTGACTGAGCAGCGGCAGTGTTTGAGAGGACTGACTGCAATTTTGAAAGTGGTCTACTGTGGGTAAAATGCTATCAAACCGTACTGCATGCTAGAGTAACCTTTCATGAAAATAGAGTCAATCTACGCAGCAAACTTCACGGTTGCCTTATTTTCAGAAATTGCCATTGCCACCCCACCTTTAGCAAGTGCCACCCTGATCAGTCAGCAGCCATCAGCATCGAGGCAAGACCCTTAACTGGCAAAAAAAATGATGACTTGCTGTGGACTCAGACAACTGGCAGCATTGTGAGTGTGTGACTGACTTTACTGTGATATTTGCCTTATTGCTGTGGTCTGGAACCCCCATTATCTCCTTCATGGATGCCTATACTTGCTTATTTGCTTGTCATACACCCACACAAAGCCAAAATGTGCAAGCTCCATGAGGTCAGAGACATTGTTTTGTTGTTTTCGTTCACTATTCTTCTATCCCCAGGGCCTAGAACTGTGTTTAGCACATAGTAGATGCTCAAGAAACATCTATTGAATGAATAACTTAAAAAAACTGGATTTCCCAGCGTCTGGCACTTGGTAGGTATTCAGAGGCCTTAGCTCTCTTGTTTCATTTTAGGTTTTGCTTTTCCAAAAACGGGGTGGGCTGGCACCCTGAAACCCCACACTGCTTGATCCGGCGTCTACTGGAGGCAATTCTTTTAAAGCTATTTATAGCAAAAGATAAAAATAGCCCTTAATGAAAGCATGGTAGAAGAAAATCATCACTTCCAGCACTTTTCAGGGACAACATTTCAGGACGGAGCTGGAATGACATGTCCTAGAGGCTCTGAAATTTAAATACATGAAATAGGGACAGGAAAATATATCTACAAGCTGAAAGCATCTGGAACACATTCAAAGAGTAGTGCCTTGAGCCACGCAGGCCCTGGTTTGGATCTCACCTCTGTCACCTGTCAATGCATGGCCTTGGGCACAGTGCCTCAGTTTCCTCATCTGTAAGACACTGATAATACCAGAAGGAGATGCCACAATAAAGGGCATGTCCTTCCTCCTCTAGTGCTCAGAATTAAACCCTACGTCTGGGACCTGTCCCTGACTCAGGCGAGATCTCCATCAGCCTCCCACATCCAGGCTGCACAGGCCTGAAGCCTGACAGGCTCCCGAGATGGTACTTGTTAGACAATTTAGTAATGCCTTGGGGCAGGTATGGGGGTGGGGATGACAGAAAAGCTGGCAGTTCTAGATCAAACAGTCAGCAGTTCCAGGAGCCAGAACATGAGAGGGAGAGTTTTGTGGCCTGGCCTTGCGTTAACTGCAGCGGTTGAAAAACTGATTATTTTAAACCCCAGTGCTCACTTGCTCAACACTTTCCCCTCGCCTGGGTAATTAGATCTCCCAGGACTTCAAGAGGATGCTGGCGGCTTCACGCCAGAAGTGAATCTCACTCACATGTCCTTGAGGCTGGCAAGGAGGTGGCAGGGGCGTGTCTTCGCTAGCTCAGATCACAGCCCCTCTGGGCTGAGGGCTGTCCCCCTGGGACCTGTCTCTTGGTAGGGGTCAAAGGGACACAGCTTCCTACGTCAAGGACTGAGGGAACGACAGGGAAGCCTGGCCAGGGCATGTATAAGGAGGTAGCGGAGAGGTTGCTGTTGGCTTTGGCCAGGGTTAGATTCTCTGATGTCTCTGTGGCCCCCAAGTGGAGCTGGGCTGGGGAATCTGGTTGGGGTGGGGGGTGGGCTGGGGGAGGGGTCAGTATGCCGCTAGGCACCTCCACATGCATGCATCTGCTCCTGTTTTCAGTTACTTAGAATCTCTGCTAGGGCTGGGGTTTCAGAGGCCAATGAAGTTGTCATGGTTCAGGAACCCAAAAGCCCAGGCTGGCGCCTGCCTCCCCATCAGATGTGCTCCAGCTGCCTCTCTTAAGTGAACGGGAAACCCTTTAGCCACTTATGGGCTGAGGTGAAGTGTGGGAATAGAAAAGCTACCCTCAGCATTCTACAGTTTGCCTCTGCAGGAATTTTTTTTCTGCATTGGGGCTCACCCAGGGATTTTCCCACATGCCTATTTTCCCAGGGATTGGCCACAGTTCTATGACCCCTTTTCTTTACTGGACACTTGGTGGCCTCTTGGGACTTGGCTCTCACTCAGCTGACAGCTCCAGTTTCTAACAGAGTAGGGGGTGCTACTTCTGATACTATGATTTCTCCAAAAACACCCCAGTGAGGAAAAGTGTGGGAGAAGGGGGATAGAACTGGGAATGTTAGGATACCCAAAGATAAGTCCTGACTCTGTTCCCCCCTCGCTGTGTGACCCTGGACAAGTCACTCTCTCGGCCTCAGTTTCTTTACTATAAATGGGAGGTAAAAAAGTGTGTGTCCCCCTGGGCAGCTATGTTACAAGATGAAACCATGAAGCTTATAGGGTCTTGTAGAGTGCCTGGGAGAACCCAACGAAGGGACATAGGGTATCTGAAAATACTGAAGAGCAGAGGCCCCACTGTTACCCACCCTCAGCAATCTATGGAAGGTAGTTCCTAGGCATGCAGCATGTCAGCTGATGCTCAGGATAAATGTCACCTCCACAGGGAAGGCTGTCTTGATTGCCCACCTAGAGCTGCCCCTCCTTCAGTCACTCTCAAAGCACTTATCCACTCGATATTTTGTTGCTCATTAATTTATTCTGTATATTTTTTTTCTGGGCCTCTGGAAGCTTTGTGAAGAAGAGTATCTTTGTTGGTTCTGCTCACTGCTATATACCTAGCACCTAGGACAGCATCTAGCACCAAGCAGTTGCTCAATACATTGTTCTTTAAAGTGAGAAAAAAAAAAAAAAAGAAAGCTTCTTTGAATTAGTAAATGAATGCACTGTCTCAGCTAGGGGGTGGGGCATACCCCACCACGGGATGTGCCAAAATTTTTCAGGGAAGAGTAAGAAGCAGAAACAGAGGGGAAAAGCTCTGTAGTTTCAAAGGAAGCTCTGGGTTTCTACAGATTGGGGGCTTTGATCTCCTGTGGGCCTGGCAGACTGTCCTTGAGGCCCTCCTGCAACAGGGTATGGCTGGATCACACCAGGCCTGCAGGCCGCAGGGAGGAGTTTTGATTTCATTCTAAGAGCAGTGGGCGCCACTGGGTTTTCAGCAGGTGATGGCACAACCTGACTTGTATTTAAGTTTACTCTGGCCATACAGGGGAGAGGAAGAAAAAAGGGAGGGGCTTGTAATACACTATTCTCATTTAATTTTCCTAACAACCTTATAGGTAGGCATATCTGGACCCCCTTTTCAGATGAATAAACTGAGGCTCAGAGAGGGAAAGTGATTCACCTGAGACCACATAGTGAGTGAGCACAGGAGCCAGTGCTGGACTCCCAGTCTCATGGTGTCCCATGGCCAGGCCCTATCAAGTGGCTCCAGGACTGACAGCCTCCAATCCCTGGGTCTGGGACTTCTGATTTATCTACTTATGGCCCATGAGGCCCACACCGAGGTGCCCTTGAGAATGTCACTGGCCAGCAGGAGGCAGATGAGTGAGGCCTGGAAATTGGGGTCAAGTTCTCAGTTGCCCCACTGGCAGATCAGGAATCTTCCCGGCCCCTCCCTTGGCCCCTCTTCCTCATATTTGGGCCTGAAACCCAGTGTGGTTTGGAGCAACTGACAACTTTCAGGCTTCTGAGCCAGCATCCTGCACCCTCTATGGGGGCACAGAGTCCTAGGAATGACCCTTCATTCCCTTTCACAAATGGTTAAGAGCACAAGGTCTGGTCTCATCCAGGCCTGCCTTTCACAGCTGTGTGGTGTGAGCAAGTCAGTCAACTCCTCTGTGCCTCAGTTTCCTCACATGCAAAATGGGGATAGGAGTGGCATCTCCCACCTCAGGGCCTGAGTTGTTGACACAAGGTGGTCAGCCACCAACCGGACCATTACTGGAACATGGGGCAGCACTTTCCCTCCGGCTCTCTTCCTAAATCAGATCCCCTGGCCTTCTGCTGGCCACCAGGTGGTCCCAAACAAGCAGGCAGCAGCAGGGGGGTCTGAGGTTCTCATTGCAGGGGTGGTGTGTTTCTTCATTCTGGCCACCTGAGCTCCTACATCTTTCTGGAGGGTCCATAGGCCTCCCGGTCAATCATGAATTCACTAGGCTTAGGATGCCCACCCTGCCCACATTTTGAGGCGAGGCCTAAGCCTTCAAGAGCACCTTTCCAGTATCTGGGCCACTCCAGACCCCTGAGGCTCCCATTCATCCTCATCTGCCTTATGGGTATTTGAGAAGACTCTGCCCTAAGATACTTCTCAACTTGGGCTGCTATGTTCTTTTGGGGCATTTGTAAAGGTAGACTTTCAGGCAGGGTGACAGGTGGGCAGGAGGTTTAGCTCATTTCCTTACCCCCTGGAGAAGGTGGGAGGGGTTGGGAAGTGAGGAGGTAGAGGTGGGTATGGCTGCTCTGAGTCTCTGTACCTCTCCTGGCTGGGTCCTTCAGTTCACTGTTCTCAGAATTAAGCCCTGGAGCCTTTTAAAAAGACTCTGGGACTTCAAGCACTATGAATTTAAAAAAGAAATAGAAAAGATACTATAAAAGAAAAAAAATACAGCTTGAAGAAGTTATCAAGAAGAGAAGCAAAGGCCCGTGTTGAGTTTTGGCTGTCCAGTGGCATTCTGCTTTCCTTTAGGGGATGTGGTCTCCCTATCTGGGAAGAGTCTTGGTGACTATCAGTCAAAGTGTCCCCACCTTCCTGGCCTAAGCATGGGCATGTGATCAAGCTAGGCCAATCACCTCCCAGGGATGCTGTCTCCTGGGACGTAGAGTCAGTGATTAGCTGGTGCCAGCTCACACTTGCTTGTGAGAGCTGATCGCTAAAATTTCAGGTATTTTGTGAGCTGGTTGTTAATTACAGCCATCATTAGAAATCAATTATATAAACCTACAATTACATAAATTATATTTTAAAAGGCAACAAATACCCTAAACTTATCACCTCCTAATTATTTTACTACATTTCACTATTATCTGTTCTTTCTAGTAGATAGTCTATTGTATCTGTGTGTTAGAAATACAGTATAATGGTGTGCTGCTGTGCCTCTCGTCCCAACTCTGTGTTTAATGATGTCATGTGGGTAATGTGGTGGTATTTACACCAAGGAAATCAGCACCCACTACAAAAGAGGATTCCCTCCCAACTAGAGAGCTGGGTTAACATTCACCAGCACAGTGTGCTTTGGAATCCTGAGCGATACAAGCACCAAAAGCAGCTGGAGTGGATTTTTCCCAACCTGCAATTTCCCAAAGGGACATTTACTCAGTGAGTTGTGCCACAGATCCCTGCACATCCCCATTTCCTTCTGGAAAATCGAGCTGGGTTTTCCAGCCTTGGTCCAACTTGGAGAGCCCACTCCTACGCTGCCCTCTTGCCTCCACTATGCTGCCCAGTCAGCTTCTGTTGTTTACGACCAGCATGCCTTAGCGGACCCAGGCAGAGCGACATCGGCTCACAGGCAGAAACAGGCTGAGGGAAGAACCATCACCCAGTCTCACCCCGCAGCCACAGCACGGGGTACATTCTAGATGTTTCCTGCCAGGCCGTTTCCCCTTGCATCTGTCATCCATGCAGCTTCACATTCTCTCTAATAATGTTTTTCCATAATGTCCCAAAGGCACCTGGAGAAGCTAAAAGGTTCTTAGTTACTTTCCTAATGCGCGGCACTTAGGAATTATTTGTCTTGTTTTCCCCTTTAGTGTCACACAGAGACGTGGTTAAAAAATCTGGGACTGTGGATTGGGAGATCTGAGTTCTCATTGAGTTTTGTGCCAGAGGGCTGTGTGAGGTTGGGCAAGATGCCTCCCTCTCTGGGCCTCAGCTTCTTAACCTATATGATGATGATGATAATAGTAATAGTAATAATAATAATAATGATGATGGTCTCCACTTCCAGGGGTTTCCTGGGCAGTGCTAAGTGTGTTGACTCACATCAGCTCATTTATGACTTCTCACAACCCAGGAATAAGAACGATTTCACAGATGAGTAAACAGATTCTGAGAGGTGATGTCACTTCCTCAGCACAACATAGCTAGTGGGTGGCAAAGCTGGGGTTCAGACCCAGGATGTCTGCCTCGTAACTCTCTCACCACACTGTCACTTCCTAACGCCCACTTCTTAACGCCCACTGAGCATCGGGCTTGGGAGACAGACACACCAGTACAGCAGTGAGCCTGCCCCTCATCACAGTCCTCTTGCTGTCCTGTTCACGTCCCCACTTTACAGAAGCGAAAGCTTCAGCTCTGAAGACTGAAGTGGTTTTCCTATGTCACAGTGTTCTGGGTTGAATCATGCTCCCACAAATCCATATGTTGAAGTCCTAACCCTCAGTACCTTAAAATGGTGATGGTATTTGGAGACAGAGTCATTGTAGAGATAGGGACACTGCAGTTACTCAGTTAAGACGAGGCCATTAGGGTGGGCCTAATCCATGCTATGATTGACGTCCTTATACAAAGGGGAACTTTGGGCAGAGAGACAGATATGCAGAGTGGGAAGATAATGTGAAGAGACACCGGGAGAAGATGGCCATGACAGGCCTCCAGAGCTGTGAGAGAATAAATTTCTGTCATTTAAGCCACTCAGTTTGTGGTCTTTGGATGGCGAGGCTGAGCTGAGGCTCTGCAGGGAGCCAGGAGGTTGCAGGGGAGACCAGGGCGTGGGGCAGGGGGTGTCTCTGCCTCCTGGCCCATACCCACTGTGTGCTGGGCAAGTCCCTTCTCTCCTGGGTCTCAGTCTCCCCATGTGCACCCTGGGACTGCCGAATAAAATGGTCCCTGAAGGCCCTTCCAGACCTGTTGTCTCATGGGTCCATGAATCCCTCAGGCTCCTATTCCAGCTGCTCTGACCCCACTGAGCTGGGGTGTGCTGAAGGGGGAGGCCCCAGGGAACACTCCATTCTGCTGTTCTTTCCAGCAGAGCTTTCCCAAGGGCTCACCCAACAGCCTGCCCTCCTCAGTGTGAGCTGTTTCTCCTTCGTCCTACTTCCTGGCGACTGCTATGTCCAACTGCCTGCCAATCCAGTGTCAGATACTCTGATCACATTGTACCTGCATGTGACACTCTCCTCCGACCTCTGACTTCTTTGTCTGCTGCCTGCTCTCTCCCTTTGGGGTGGAGGCTAGGGCAGGTGGGTCCTAGGGAGCCATCGGCCGAGGCACTAATTTCCACTGACTATAAATAACTCTGGGTCTGAAACCACAGCAGGGGCCTGGATTGCACCAGGAGGAGTAAGATAATCGCTGTGGGGTGAGGAGGGCGTGTATAAATAACTTACCCGCCCTGTCTGGGCCTCTCAGGTGACAGGCAGGCCTGGAGGCAGAGGATCTCTCCAGCTGAACTCGGGGCCTTTGTGGGACCCAGGCTGGGTGGATGACTCAGGTCCTACTAGTACTCGAGATGGCCTGCCTGCAGTTATACAGTAACATTTCTCACCCCTTAGCCCATGTGACAGATGAGGAAACTGAGACCCAGGGAGGAGAAGTAATTGGAAACTGGGGTCTAGGCCCCTGGGCTTCTGGGAGCTAGAGAACTATTGCCAGGGATGCCCAAATTCTGGTTCCCCGCTAAACCTGACCCTTGGGAGCCAGTGTGGGAGGGCCCTGAAGCTGCTTGGTAGCAAAGGACTGCTGGGCCAAGGCCTGGGGCAAAGGGCCAAGGGCACTGCCCTGGCCTGGGCTCTGATGGGACAAGGTTTTGAGGTCATGAATTTTCAAGTGAATAGAGGCCTGGGGTCTGGCCGTGAGTCAGCCACCCTTTGACCCATCTGATGTCTGCATAGTGAGGGCATCAAGGCAGACAGTTTCACAGTAGTAGAATGTCTGAGCCTGGAGAAGCCTCAGAGACTACCAGACCAATATTCTTTATTTTCCAGATGGGGAGGCTGAGGCACGGAACAGGGTGGAGGGAGCTTGGAGAGGGTCCCAGTCCATAAGGGCCAAAGTCAGGCTAGTCTCCGTCACTGCCCAGCATGGGTGGACTAAGCACCCTTTTCCTGCACAGTCACATGCATCCCCCTGACGCTGCAAAACCAAATTCACCTAAGGCCCCTGGGCCAGGCATGCTGTGTGTTCTCTCATTTAATCCACAGCCAGTGTGGCCCCTGGAAGCCACACAGTGTCTGCTCCATTTCACAGATGTAACAAATGATGCATTAAGAACTTATGTGATCCGTGCCCCAACCCAGGCTTTTGGATACTCTGGTTTAGCATTTTTCTCCAGTATCAGAGGTTTCCAATTTTTTTTCTTTCTTTCAACAATTTTTTTAAATTTAAAAAAAACAAAGTCTTCAAAGCATTTAAAAAGGAGTATCAGGCCGGCCACAGTGGCTCATACCTGTAATTCCAGCACTTTGGAAGGCTGAGGTGGGAGGTTTGCTTAAGGCCGGGAGTTCAAGCCTGGTTCACTGCAACCTTTGCCTTCCGGGTTCAAGTGATTCTTGTGCCTCGCCTCCCGAATAGCTGGGATTACAGGCATGTACCACCACACCCAGCTAATTTTTGATACCCTGTTTCTACAAAAAAATAAAAAATAAAAAAGTTAGCTGGGCAGGGTGCCTCATGCCTGTAGTCCCAGCTACTTGGGAAGCTGAGGTGGGAGGATCACTTGAGCCCAAGGAGGTCAAGGCTGCAATGACCTGTGATTGTGCCACTTCACTCCAGCCTGGGCAACAGAGCGAGACCCTATCTCAAAAAAAAAAAAAAAAAAAAAAAGAAAAGAAAAGGAGTGTCTCTGGTTCATGGTGGGTGAGAAGCCCACCGTCCCATCCATTCAGCATCCCCTTGTCCCATGGGGCACTTCTGTGGAACCCCAAGGCTCTGGGGAACCCAGTGTGAGAACCACTTCCCCAACCCTCGGTTTCCCTGCATTCAGTGAATTCACTGGCTCTCCATGCACCTGGAGAAGGCTGTATTCAGGGCCTCACCTTATGGAGCTGGAGGCCCATTTCACACTCACAGGGACATAAACACTATTATCCAACCTGACAGTCTGCATACACAGCATGACAAACAGACTAAAAACCAGAGTCTACAAAAATGAATCTGTAGGTCACGGGCTGGAGTTCTCTGTGCTTTGCGATCTGTCCTAGGTTCCAGGTACAGCGAATTCCTCACTGTTCCTTGTACACATCCTGGTTGTCATCACAGGGCCTTTGCTCAGGCCCCATTAACTACGTGTGCTTCCCTCCCCATCTCTGCACACTCAACTCTGCCCTGTCCTTCCAGGCCTCACTCAGAGGAAGCTATTCCTGATTTTGTCCCCAGTCAGGCGGGGATCACTCCTCCTTCGTCAACCTTTAGAACATTTCCTCTTGCAGTAGTTATTTTTGTCAATAGAAAGCAGCAGACCGAGGAGGTCATGTGTGCACATTTGGGAGCCAGACAGTGTAGGCACCAATTCTGGCTAGGTCACTTGTTAGGGGTGGTGCTCTGAGCCTCAATTTCCTCATCTGTAAGCTGGGATGACGACAGTTCCTGTTTCACAGGGGTGATATGAAGATTATAGGAGAAAATGCCATGAAGCCTCAGCAGGGAGCCTGGCTGCTGTTAGTGCTCAATATGTGTTAATTACTCTCTAGTATCATAGCTATAACAAGCATCATGGCTAGTAACTAGTATTACAGCTAAACTGGGAGAGTCTTAAGGTGGGAGCAGTTTACAATCCACCTTTTCATCTCCCTGCAGTTTACAATCCACCTTTTCACCTCCCTTTCCTGGGAATCTATAGGGAGTTTTGGGGAGTAAGGGGATCCCGAAGGGGTTCCTCCTTCCTCCTCCTGGCTACACCAAGGCCTTGGCTTCCTGCTGCTGGCTGCCATCTTTCCTACTGATTCTTGCCTGTCTCTGTGCCCTTGGAGTTGTTTCCTGTCTTTCTTCTTCTTTTTTTTTTTTTTTTTGAGACAGTCTCACTCTGTCACTCAGGCTGGTTTCGGCTCACTGCAACCTCTGCCTCCTGGGTTCAAGTGATTCTTGTGCCTCAGCCTCCCAAGTAGCTGGGATTACAGGCATGCGCCACCACACCCAGCTCATTTTTGTACTTTTAGTAGAGATGGGGTTTCACCATGTTGGCAGGCTGGTCTCGAACTCCTGACCTGAAGTGATCCACCTGCCTTGGCCTCCCAAAATGCTGGGATTGCTAGTGTGAGCCACTGCACCCGGCATTTCCTGTCTGACATCCTCTGCCCCCTTGAACCAAGAGACGATATCCTTGAAGGCTGGCCCTGTCCCCATCTGCCCACCTGTCCTGTATGTGGCCACATCACACAGACACTGGCTCCTGAGAAAGCTTATGAAAGAGATCTAGGTCTCTTCCCAGAAGAGTACATGTGGCCCAAGCCTGCACATATTAGGTGCACAACATATGTTTGTTCAATATATAAATGTTTGTCCACCTCCATCACTGCTTGGCATGTTAGAAGCATGGGGAAGCAATGGGGATGTTTCATCAGTTCTAGGAGGTGAGTGTTATTATCATATGATTTACAGGTGGGGAAATTGAGGCTCAGAGTGAGGGAATGACTTAAGGACTTAGATGGTGAAGCTGAGACTCAAAGTCAATGGTCTCTATATTCCTCCCCTTTTCTGAGCACATAGTAGGCACTCAGTGATTAGTGCATATTGATGCTGCAAAACAATAATGCCTTCATAGTAAGAATCAGGGCCCCCTTTCTCTCCAAGCCTTGTTTCCTACTCAAGGGGCTGCTGTGAGGATCCCAGAGAACAACGTGTTGGGAAGGCCTGGCTCTTAGTTTGCTCACAGTAAATGAGAGCCGGGGTAGCTTTGGGACTCAGGCCTCTGCATGGTGGGTCTGCCTAATGCTCTGCCTAAAGTAAGCCCCGTGGAAATGCTGCCTTTACAACCCATCTCTTCCACCACCTCTCTGGGTACCTGACTATGGGAAGCACCTAGTGGGCCAAGCAGCATCGCTCATGGGACATGAGCACTCCCTAGTCTTACTGGAATCACCTGGAAGCCTTTCAGTCAGCTGTTGGGCAGGATCTTTATCTATCGGTCCTGTGCTCTCCCTGCCACCCCATGGCCTGCAGAATTATTTGCCTAGCAGACTCTACCACCCCAGCCTATGACCATCGATAGCATGCATTGATTGACATGTGGGTTATTTTATTGATGATTCAGAAGGATATGCAGGCAGCATTCTGGAAAGCATCCACACATGATTCATCAGAACTTCACATTAAACTATGCTTTTGAAGGATTTTTTTTCCCCCATGGTAGTGGTGATGGGAGAGGCGAGGTGTATAAGCGTTGCAAATCAAATACGGGACTGACATTTTTTTTTTTTAACCAAGACTCACATGCATTGCTCAAGCCCGTTGATCTACCAAACAAGCTGTTTTTCTCTTCTTCACTAATTAAAACCCAAAGTCTCCCTTGAAGCCACACAAAGAGTTCCTAGCAGAGAATAATAACAGTAATGCTGAAATAACACCTAGCATGTGTCAGGCACTAAGTGCTTCACACATATTACTTTAATGCTTACAGCGACCCTATGAAAGAGGCACTGTTATGATCTCATGTTACAGATGAAGAAACTGAGGCACAGTTAGATAACTGGTCCAACGTCCCATAGCTGGATAAGAAGTGGCGCCAGGATTTGCACCATGACACCAAGTTGGCCTCTTCCCCACTGGGACACTAGTCATAGACCCAGTCAGCCTGGATAGTCCTAGCTCATGCCTAGCACCCTGGTGTAATTACTAATGGTGCCGTGGTTTGGCTGGTAGAATCTTTAACTATGTTATATTTCAGGTGGTTCTGAATCCTACCTTCTCTCCTCAGCTGTCTCCTCAATTCTGTTTTCTCCCCATCTAGGCCATGCTCTCCTCAAGAGTAGGGAACGTTTCTGCTCTTCCTGCCCAGCCCACAGTAGGGACCTTCCATGCTGAAGTGCGTCCACAGCCTCTCCTCCATTTTTCTTCTCTCTTCCAATCTCCTTGGGGTCTTGGTGGACTCACCCTCGCGCTCTGGTTAAGCATGTGACCAGGTCTGACCTATCAGCCTACTTCATCTTTAAGCTGCAGTGATTGGCTCAGGAGTGGCCACGTGACTATAAGTGGTCTGGGATTTTAAAGGGGGCTGGGTGTACCAGGAAAGGCCAGGCTGCCGCGCTGGCTAGGAAAGGAGGATGTTAACCTGAAGCTGCTGGAGTCGCCGTGTGCTGTGACCCGCCTGAAAATGAAGCCAACACAGAGGACAGTAGAAGTGAAAGTAGGAGAGGGAAAGATAGAGTCCTCTTGACAGCATTTGAGGCCCTGCAGCCAGCCGTGCCGGAGGCCAGACTTATCCCTGGAGTTTTCAGTTGCACAAACCAGAAAACTCCTTTTGTGCATGAGCCAGTTCAGGATGGGTTTCTGTCAGATGGAGTCCTCGTGGATAAAAATGCTCAGCAAATACTGGGCCTAGATTCATCTGTAGAAAACTTTCAAAGCACTTTCAACTCACTGTCTGCAAAAGGCAGAGAGTGGAAGTAGTACAGTTCCCATTTCACAGATGAGAAAACTGAGGTTGTGGGAGACTAAGTGTCTTGCCTGAGGTTTCCCCACATACTTGGTGACACAGGCGAGGCTGGGGCACCTCACCAGTCGTCATGTCTTTCCCTCCACCCCTGCATTTATTTGAGAAGGCAGCTGTGTTTCCTCAGCCTCTTGCATACTCAGGAGTTTTTCTTTCTCTAGGCCTCATACCTGACAGAGTCCTGGGCCTTAGAAGGGAGCATGGGCCGCTTCCAGTGAAAGCCCTGGTGCGGAGCTGCAAGGCTTTCCCGCTCATCTCTGGCCAGGCAGTGAATTCCCCATGCGGACTCCGTGTCTGGGCAGCCCCCACGCATGACCCTGCCCAGGCTTCCTCCGTGTCTGTGGCTGCCCTGGCTTCCCTGTTGACCTCTCAGGGTCTCAGTGATCCTTGGGTTGACGGAACACAGAGAGAATTGGAACGTGGCAACAACACAGGAAGACCCCTGCCCCTGCCTCCACATCCTCCTGGTACTCAGCTAGCGGCAGCCCCATGGACGTTCTCGTTCAATATCATATTCATATGCAGCACAAAGCACCCGCCGTCTCCCATGATCTGCTCTCTTGTTTTGCCTCAGCCCTGCTCTCTCCTCCACTTGGGCAGGCTGTGGGATTCATACAAAATTAACCGGAGGTTCCGTTTCACAGCACTCTGCAGTATCCAGTTCCCACTCCACCCTGCTGCCGCCCCATCTTTGTCCCCCTTATCAGCCCCGCCAGGAAACATGCTACGTGGCAAACACCCAACAGCAACCTATCATCGTCACCCTTTCTGACAACCCGAGGTGGGTGCAGGTGTCAGGAAGTGAGCAATGAGGGATGTGTATGCAATGGCTCAGGGCAGTGCAACTCTGGGCTCAGGGAACTGGAGCCATCTGCTCCATGGGTGACACAGGGTGTCCTGTGTCTGTCCCCAAGCCTGCAGCCTTCTGTCTCATGAAAGGAGGGGCACTGGGACATCCTCTGCCTCTTCTTTCTTCCTCCTTTTCTTCTTTCCACGAATATTTCTTGAGCTCCCAGGCAACGCCTCAGGTGTCGGAGACATGGTGGAGAATGACACAGAGCTCCTGCCTCTAGGCCTCCTGGACCACCTGGCATTAGCCACCCATCTTTCCACCTCCTCTGATGGCATGTTAACTCTGCATTGGCCACAGCCACTGTCTTATCTGACTGCCTAATTCTTTCAAGGGGATGGGGCCCATGCATGCTGTTTTTAAAAGAAACACTGGAGTATAATGACAATGATAATAAACACCACTCAGTTGGTGTCTAGGGTCTGCCTTGCACAGTGGCTTATCTAATTTAATCCTCACACTATTTGCATGAGGTGGGGACTGTTATTACCTTCACTTCACAAATAAGTCAATTGCGGTTCAGAGGTTAAATCGAACTCTCCCAGTGTCTCTTGAAGAGAAAGACACTCAGGAACGGAACTCAGATTTCTGGGATTTTCATGTCCTTGGCTGGAACAGTGTGGAAAGAAAGGGAACAGTAGAGGTAAGAAGATAAAGGCGTTAATCAGAATGGAAGAGAACCAACAGTGGAAGAGGGAAGGAGTGGAGCTTAGATGCGAGTAGAGGCTGCCCTTGGCCTCACAGCCGCATAGGGGGACAAGTTTACCCAACAAGTGTCACCAAAGTTGGGTCTCCAGGTGGGACATCCAGTACTGCCGGGCTGTGGGAGCTGAGCCACACCCTGAGCTGGCTGCCAGTGGTGCCCTGGGTGAGCGCTGATTCCCTGTGGCCTCAAACCCCATTTGTCACTTTCAGAGATCTTTTTGCCTAAAATTAGCTGGACTTGAATGGGAAGGCTAATTTATGTGTGGCCTGGAGCATTTCCTGCAGTGTGACTCAGAGGCCAGCTCCCTGCTCACGTCAGCAGATTAGGGGTAGGGGGTGTTGGGAATGGTCAACCTGAGTCCCTGTGTCTGCAGCTGGCACAGCCCAGACCACAGAGCTTTTAAACTGGGGCTGGGGCGGTGCCAAGGATTTCTCTAAATCAGAAGATGGCCAAGCAGGGTGGGACAGATGCTCCATATGAGGCAGTAAAGGAAGTGTCCCTTGGCCCCACATTATTCAGGCCTTGTCCTCCAGTGGACGCCAGAGGACTGTTCCCAGGTGACCGTGCTTGGCTCAGGTCTGAGCATGGGGCTCAGTTCAAAGCTTGCTCTGACATGAACTGTGCCAGTGACCTTGAGCCTTCATATCCCCCTCCATAAAATGGGGTAATAGCACCTGTTTCTAGGAACACGTGTCATAGAGATGCATAACAGCCTTGTACAAAATGTTTCTCAGGTGCAGACATTGGCCACTATTCCACCCTTTCCGGAGAACGTGCCCACTTTTTCCCGAGTGATGATACTCATCATGAAAACAATGACAAGAGCTGACATTTACTGAGCACTTTGATGCTGGGCACTTGACCTGATTTTATTCAATATTCACAGCCTATTTGGTGGGGAAATGGAGGTATTTAGTCGCTGGGGCTCAATCCTGCCACACAGAACTACCCGTGTGTCAGGGACTGTTCTAAGCTACTTCATTTTGTCCTCCCCCGGCCCTGTGAGGTAGTCACTATTACTGTCCCTGAGTTCCAGATGAGGAAATGGGGGCACAAAGAGTTTGAGTAACTTGCTCAGAGTCCCACAGCAGGCAAATGGCAAAGCTGGGATTTGAACCCGGGATGCCCAAGTTTGGGTCTGTGGCATTATGCTCTTCTGTCCCTCCCCAAATTTCTTCCAGTCCTGCACCTCCCAGCCCCTTAGGAGATGCTTCTAGGGACCAATGTGGCAGGAGCTCCAGGGAATGCTATGATGGCTTTCCTTCTTCTCAGAGATCTTGCCCATCAGAGATCTCATTTGGTTCTCATGAATGATCAGGAGACCAAGGCTCAGAGAGGTCAGACGAAAAGGCCCAAAGGCACATGGCTGGCAGGCGGCACAGCAATAGAGATGTCATTATCGTTTCCATTTTACAGATGAGAAAACAGAGTTCTTTACTTTTCACTTAAAGCCTCACTTCTTGTAGCATACCAGTTATTCTGTGGAATTCCCTCTAAGAAATGCTGCTGTAGGCCATACTACATGCTTTTCCTTCTCTTTCATCCATAACCAAGTCCAAACACCTCCCACTTCACGAAGCCTTCCCTGACCTTCACTGCCCAGCAGCCTCACCAGTGGTGAGTCCTGGAGTCCTTGCTGCACTTGGTTTTGACTATCTGCAGTTTGGGCTGCTTAGCTGTCTGAGAGCTCCCCTGCCTTAGGCTGGGACTTAGTAGCTGTGTCTCAGGGTTTTACTGGGTCCTCTTCTGTGCCAGGCACCAGGTTGCGCACGGAATGTACAGAGAGAGCAAATAGGGTTCTTGCCTCAGCTAGGCAATGCTCCCTCTAGCAGTACAGAGTAGGCTCCCAGGAACCAGCCAGTAATGGCCCTGGAACTTGGCCATGTGCTGCTCAACTTCCCAGCTCTGGGGAGCCTTTCTGGTGGGAGGGGTAGGTGGTTTTCTTAACTAGGGTCCACAACACTGCTTTGGGGGGGTCTGGAAACCCACAAATAGTGTGAGCCACACCTGTTGCATATGGTTGGCTGATTTTCCGAGAGAGGGGCCACAGTGCCCATCAGCTTCTCCCCAGGGACAGGGGCTGAGAGACATGTAAGAATTCCTGATTCAAGGCAATCTCCCAGTCCCCAATCAACAGGCAAAGGCCACTTGAACAACCCTGCCTGCCAGCAGTGCTCATGTACCAACCTGATGGTGGAGGGGAGCACAGACCATTCTGCCAGGAATAAGTGACCACAAGAGGCTGGGACCCAGAAGTCTCCAAGCAAAGCCTATGCCCATCTTAGGGCCACAAGCAGCTGTTTTTAAGCCCCGTGCCAGAACCATACTATAAGGAAAGGTTACTTTCTCTATTCCTACCCTCCCCGCCAAAACAAATAGCACCCAGTGAGAAAAGGTGTTTCTAAACTTCTGCCTGGGCCCAGGCCGTGGGCAAAATGTCAGTGAGAATAGTCAATATGGGAAGAAGAACCAGTTTTAGCTCCTTTCTGACCCAGGAGAGCAGACAAAGAGAGACACAGATAGCTGGGAGTTGTGGGTGTAGTGGAGTGTAGGCACATGTGACCCCTGGACTGCCAGGCAAGCCCTGGTGGGACCCAGCAGCCCCTGCCAGAAATGCTTCCAGGGCTAGAGTCCAGCAGGGCCCAGGGCTCAGAGGACTGGACAGAGGAGACAGGCTCCTCTTCTGTCATACAGGATAACAGTTCCAATGCTGCCTGCCTCCCAGGTGGTGGTCGATATCTGGGGAAGGACTTGACACCCACTTCTCCTTAGAATAATCATGGCTGCCACTTTGAGCACCTACTGTATGCTCAGCCATGCACTAGGCATTGTCAGGTAGGCATTGGTCCATTTTCCAGGGGAAGAAAACCGAGGCTCGGTGCAGTTTTGCACAAACTTGCAGGGTTGGGAGTGTCAGTGCAGAGCCTCACATGCATGCCTGTAGGGTTAACGTAGGGAATGCTTCCTTTCCATGGCGAGCTGAAGGTAACTTGTGGCAGGTAACCCAAACCATGAGCTCTGGTGTCCAAGTTGGGCTGACTTCTCTTGTCTCTGTTTTGGGGCAGAGGACCTAGCTTTGGTCCCTTCCAGAAGAGCCCCAAGGAACTGAAACACACTCTCTCTAAAGATCCCAGGCCTGCTCAAGTTGGCAGTTGCAAGAAAGCCCCACTGCACCCTCAGGGCAGGACACACAATGCCATCTGTCACCCTTCCCATCACAGTCATCTTCCTACTGCTTTGTCTGCCCAGCAACTCTAGAGCTGTGATGCCCCAGAGCTCCAGCGATCCCCAACCAGAGTCTGGATTTGAGAGACAGACTTGATTCTAGCCCAGTGTCAGGGGATTGGCTGCAAGTTGGTGGTGCTACAGTTCCACACTTAAGCCCGCACTAGGGAATTTCTGGGGCCTGGGGAAGGAAGGACCAGGCCTGCATGCTTGGAACCCCAAATCCAACCACTGTGGGCTAACTGGGGAAAGCGGAAGCCCCTCCTGGGCTTGGATGCAGGTTCCATGTTGGTTCTACCCAGTGGCCCTTCTGCCTCTGCCTCAGAGACTGGTGCCTCCCATATTAACAGAATGTTGAACCTACCACTCTGTGGCTGTGGGGCCCCTTGTCTCCAGAACACAGTCGACCCAGCTCTCTTCCTGCTGTTCTCTCTGAGGGTGGCTTGGGTCACACCCAACCAGTGATGAAGCCCTGTTCCTCAGCCTATTCAGAGGGGCTGACCCTCAGCTAGAATGCACTACAATGGCCATTCTGGCATTTCAGCCTTTTTCTGACACATCCCTGCTGTTACATATTATGAATATGGCCCCTGTGGCCAATTATGATGGTGGCTACCTAGGCTGCAGCTCTAGGTTCAAGTCTCAAACACTTACCTTCAACAGGTGAGGTTTTGAGGCGCCGGCAGATGGCTTCGGTGTCCCCATAAGTCTCCTTGATCTTGACCACAGCCTCGGTGCCCCGCAGCTCCATGAGGGAGCGGAGCTCCTCCATTGTGCACCCAAACTCGCCCCCATGGCTCGACTCATTTCTTTGGTTTTTGGAGTAAAAGTCGCTGTTGGTCATGTCACCCATGTTTGCTGCGGTCCCTGCTCAGGCTGGGCCCGAGGGTCAGTGCTGGACAAGAGGCTGCTGGGCGATGGCTGCTTGTGGCTGTCCTCAGCACACCCTCACTGGTCAGCTGTGGCACCAGGTGGCCGACTCCGGGTCCCGGGGGGTGGGGGTGGCCGAGGCGGGCTGGTGACAGTGGTGATGAGCTCCAAGGGGTGTCCCCCGGTGTGGGACGAGGTCCAGGGGCCGGAGGGGCTCAGGGCTGTAGACCCAGGAGTCTCCATTCATTAGGGCCCATGCTGCTCCCTGGAGCTGGCATCTACATGGTCAGGGGTGGTGGCTCCTGTGGGACAAGTATAGAGTGAGTGACAAAGGCCAGGCACTGGAGGCCACATGGGATAGGTGCTCAGGAAGGCCCCAGGCACACACACAGCAACCCAAACAACACTGACTACACACACGCACCCTAACACACCAGCTCACACTGTAAATCTAATGGCACTAGCGCAAACCCAGGCACTCCACGATATGCCACCCTCAAGGCATAGCCCCATAACACACTCTAACTCCCTATTTGTGAACTGTGCTGTGGAACACACTGGCTTCACAGCACACACCCTGTGTGTATGCACATCCCCCAACACGTACCTTCTGGCACGTCCTTGTGCCCTGCACCACTGCCACACACACATCAACACCCAGGCCTCATGCACCAGCTTTGAGTCATACAAATGAACTTCCCCACCCTTTTCCCTCAAGAATTGCTGTGCTCACAGGCCCTCTGAGCACACCCAGACTCCATTTCCCTCTTTCTCTCACTATCCTTAACGTGTTTACACACGCTCCATGTCCACACAATCTGGGACACACTCCCCCAAATACACAGTTCCCAGGTTCCCCCCGACCCCACAAATCCTCCCCCCACCCATGCCACCTGTGTCCACCAATACACTCTTCTCCCACATTCCTCCCCACTCAGGTCTCACAGGCATGGGGATGGGAGAAAGCCCTCCACCTGCACCCACAGGCCCCCACTGTATTAATCAAGGCCCTCAGCCTGGCCAGAGAAGCCAGCTCATGCATATTCACAAGAATTCATTGAGCCCAGAGCTTGGTCCCAGTATGAGTTCAGGTCCACGGAGCCCTCACCTGGCGCGGGGAGGAGGGCCCTATAGACCAGCACCACGGACAGCGGCCGCCCGTCCCTCTCTGGAGCCCAGGAGGAGGTGGGAGCTCTGGCTTCTCCCTGCCCGCCCGGCCACCCTTGCAGGATTGCGGCATCTGTGGGGCTGCCAGGAGAGAATCCAATCCGCCCCGACACCCAACACCGGAGGCCGAGGCCCCAGCAAGCGTTGGGTGACAAAGGGCCCCAGCTGAGCTCGGCTGGGCCTGGCACAGGGACCGGCCCCGCCCAACAGTCGTGGACAGCTGGCCATCCTGGGCCCAGGACAGTGAGGGCAAGGGGTAAGGGAAGGAAGGCAGGACTGACCCCCTCCCAAGCTCCAACTCCTCCCCTGCCTTATCTCCATCTTAACCTTTCATCTTTCACACATTTTAGAGCTTGAAGCATTCTAGGGCTAAGTCACTTTCCCAGCGAGGAACTTGAAGCTCAGAGTCAGAGAGGGAAAAGCACTCTTCCAGAGCCACATGGAGTGAGAGTGCTGAGGAGCGCAGAGGGAAATCGTCTCCCGGCTCACAGCCCCGGGCTCCTCCCCTTCCCCTAGGGGGTGCTCCCGCGTTTGTCTCCCAAGAGCCCTGGTGGGAGGGCGGATTGTGCCAGGCAGTTGCTAAGAACACAGTATACTGGCATCAGAGCGATTTGGGTTCAAATCCTGGCTATGGGACCCTGGGCAATTTCCTTCAGTTTTTGGAGTCCTGGTTCACTCATCTGTAAGTTGTAGACAAAACAGTCACTCTTCCTTATCCCCACCCCTGACTACTTCCCAATTTACTGAGAACTAATTATAAACCGTATTCAAATCCAGTGTGTTTCTGGATTTCCAGTCTTGAGTGTGTTCGAGGCTTTCCAGTCTTGGGTCATGGGGTGCTGGAGCCACAGGAGAAACCTTAAATGTCTTACACAAGGGACACTTTTACTCAGGGATGTAGTAGGAAGATTGTTTTTACACTGGGACCAACAGGTCTCTTATGGAATAGAACATAAAATGGATATGATGCCTGAAGAAGAGACACAGAGACACGAGACACCGAAGAAACTGCACACTTGGTGCTCCCACCTACAATACTCAAGAGAGGCCATGTTCCTTGGCCATGGATGGAACACACACCATCCGTAGAATCCATGAGTTTTGACCCCAACAATATATTCCTCAGAGGAGCAGGAGAGGCAGGGACCAAGAATGTGAATAAAAACACCCATACTCCCCTGCCATTTCTTAAGCATCTACTATGTACCAGGCACTGTGGGATGATTTCTGTATCATCCATCCAAGGTAAATTCTATGAGAGTTGACTAGAAAAGCACTTGGCTCCTTGTAGCTACCTAGTAAACAAATGTAAAATGAATAAATGAATGAATGAAAAGCAAACAGACACTATCTCATTTTGTACAACCCTGTGAAGTGGATACTATAATTATCTTCATTTTATAGACCAAGAGAATGAGATTCAGAGGGGTGAAGTCACTTGCTCAAGGTCACACAGTGGGGAGGTGCCAGGGAGTGGAAGATCTTTTCAACCTTAGACCTTGAACTCTTGTCCACTACACCGTAAGAAGGGCCTGGCAGGGCCTGGTCTAGGATGCTGAACCTCTCTGGGGAGAGTGTTGGCATTTGGGATTTGGACCGAATGCTCTCCTCCCCCTGGTACCAGCCAGTACAGAGCCTCCACACAGCTCCCTCCCCAGTCTAGGGCCAGCCACAGGAGGCAAGAAGAGACCTCTGAGAACATGTGGGCCCTTGTTCAGGGTTGGATGAGGCACTAGGTCCGTGCAGGGACTGGGCGGGAGCTTTTTCATTAAGCAGTGCTCTTCCTGCTGCCTGCTCAGTGTAAATGTGTTTGGTGTATGTTCAGGAAACTGGGTAGAAAAAATCCAAATGGCAGGAGTAAGACAAGGATAAAGTGAGGCAAATGGGCTACAGTTGGGGCAGAAGGAAGGAAATGAGGTCAGAGGTCCTTCAGGCCAATGCTGTGGCCCCAGCATGTGGCTGGGGCTTCTAGGAGAGATGGGTCTCAGATGCTGGGGGAAGGTTGAACCCCGCTGGAGGGGCGAGCGCTGGGGAGGTGATTTGACTAAGAACTTTCCAGAACAGGCTTTGCTTACTCAGGGACAAGAATTGAGATAAGGAGATACGGAGATGCAGACCTTCTGTCCAGAAGGAATTTGGGACTGACCTGGAGCCCCAGGAGGCCTCAGTTCTTGGCGCTTAAGCAACAAGCCTGGATTGGGTGAAGGCAAAGCTGGTGAACATTTACCACCCCACACCTGCACTAAACTTACTGGCAGTAGAAATCACCTGTGATTCTGAGCTAGTCACCTGGCTTCTTTATCTTAGCTTCAGCGTCTATAATTTGGGGCTACTGATATTTGATAACATTGCGTGACGGGCATATGATAAGCATTTATTGAGCTCTTATTAGGTGCCAAGCACTCTTAGTGCTTTACAGAAACATCTATCTCAGAGATGGTGCAAGGCGTTATATGTAGGGCTCTGGAAACCACTAATTCTGAGTTCAAATTCTGACTCCTTCATCTCCCAGCTGAATGGGAAGGAAATTCACTTTGATTTCATTATCTTACAAAAAGCAGAGGGGAATAGGAGTATCTACCTCATAGATGTTATGAGGCTTAAATGAGTTATTTCATTTAAAGTACTTAGAACCAAGCCCAGAACATAGTAAGCACTCAAATTATTGTGATTATTATTGTCAATCCATAAAACCACTCTATGAGATCTTATTATCTCTAGAACATATGAGGAAACTGAGGCCAAGAGAGATGAAGTAAATTGCTCAAGATCACATGATTAGTGAGTGGTGGATCTGGGATTTGAACCTAGGCAGTCTGGGTCAAGAGACACACTCCTAATCAGAATGCTTTTCTGCTTCCCCAGTGAATCTCCCTTATGAGGTTCTTATGACACTTAAACGAAGTGCCATATGTGAACAAAAGTACTTTGCAATCCACGAGGGACTTTCTAAACCCGAGGTGCTGTTTTCTATCTGTGTCCGTGCTACCTGCGGCGTGGCTTACAGGCACTGATAATTACGTCTCTGACAGTACAAGCAAGCTATGAGAATCGTTAGCAGCAATTATATCTGTGTTCACAACAGTAGGCATGAGTTAATGGGCTACTGTTGATTTTAATGACTACTGTGATAAGATGAAAAATGATCTCCAACCATCTATCTACCCACTCACCCATCCATCCACCCACCCACCCATCCACCTGCCCACTCGCCCACCCTTCCATTCATTCATCCATCCATCCACCCATCTACCCACACATCCACTCATCCACCCATCCATCCACCTGCTCACTCACCCACCCTTCCATCCATTCATCCACCCACTCACCACCCAACGACCCATCTACCCATCCACTCATCCATCCATCCATTCATCCATCCATCCGCTTACCCATCCAACCATCCATTCAATGATTGTTTTGGGTACTACACAGTACCAGGCACTGAACAATCCAGAGAAGATCCCTGTCTGCTACGAGCTCACAGTGAAGAAGAGAGACAACTAAATTAGTGATTTCTATGACTTGAAGGGTTTGCCATCATGGGGACCTGCAGGTGCTGTGGACACACAGAGCAGGAAGACTTGACCTGGCCCAGGGTAACCAGGAATGCCTTTCTTCTCAGCTCCAAGTAGGGAGTTTTTTTTCTTCAGGTAAAGAAGGACTTAATAAAAAGATGAAACATGAAGAAACTGAAATACACAACTGTCTGTTAGTAAAAGGTGCAGAAGGAACACAGTGTGAGCCAGTATAGAGGGATATAATTCTAGGATAACAAAATCAATAAAAAATCAGAACTACACCCTTAAGGTGACTGATCTCATACTTCCTTCTCTACCTCTTATGATATGGCTTGCTCCCTATCCCTGCTTCATCTCATGGGTACAAATATGAGGTCACCCCTTATCTGGGCATTTCGTTTTTTCATTCCAAGCTGTAGAGCCCACTTTGGTGCTTGCTCTGACAGCGAGATTTGCTGGAAAAGTGTGAAGTCCACCAGCACAAAAGCTACTTGTACGGTATGATACAAATGATCTTTTCACAGATGGACAGAACTGAGTACCCCATACTTTGCCTAGAATCCCTCAGATGCCTGACTTCCGCAGATGTGCCATGTGTCTGTTCAGAACTCTTCACTACCTGGGCCTTTGCCTCCCTAACAGCTGCTGTCCTGTTCAGCCTCAGTGTCCTTTCCTTGGAAGCCTTTCCTGACCACCTAGACTGCATAAATGCTCCTGACCTCCAGGTGCCCCCTGGACTGTAGTACACTTCACACTGTATTGCTTGAGCCTGCTTAACTCTTTTCTTTCCGCAGGATTCTGAGAGCATCACGTGGGCAGTGGCTATGTCTCTTCTGTACCTAGTGCAGTGTCTGGCATCCAGAAGGCACTCAATAAATATTTGGTGTTGAGTCTACTGTCTGTGGAACGTGTAACTTTAGATAGGTCCTCAGACCTTAGTTTGCTCATCTGTAAGATGGGCTACTGATTCATACCCTGCCTACCTTAAGAGTTTTCTGGGGGGTCAGGAAAAATAACAAAATCAGCAGTAATAGTTTTTCTTTGAGATGCATCCGCTGCCCTCCACTGCCCAGTTTCCCCTCTTTGTAATGCAGCATCAGTGTGAGGGTGAAGCTGAGACAGGTAGCTGTTCCCTCAGCCACAACCCCACCAGATTCTCAGGTTCTTGCTCCCTCATCCAAATATCATGTGACCTACCACTCTATGGCTGAGAGACTAAATGAACTGTGTGATCTTGGAGAAGTCATCTAACTTTGCTAGGCTTCCTCTGTAAAGTGGGGATGACCCTGTTTGTCTGACAGGCAAATGACTCAATGAGAGCCAGATCCTGGCCCAGAGCAGACAATGAAGCACTGGCTTCCCTGCTCCCCTCCCCCTAGTTATTAGCAAATGTTCCTCCCTCATGGTTGCAATAAGGTTCACTTGCAGTCAGCTCTCAACACTGCACAGGTGAGCACACCTGCCCTAAGCAATGGGCACACAGGCCTGGGCAGCGCATACAACCAGACCTGGCCTAGAGAGGTTGAGCAACACACTGGGGGTCACACAGCCAACTGAGACCAAAGCCCAGTGAGAATCTCCTCCTTGTTTTGCCAGCTCCAACGGTGTGACACTGACCAAGCCCCTTTCTTCTCTGGGCGTCAGTTTCCCCATGTGGGACGTGAAGGGATTGGATTAGTACCTCTGGAGTCCCTTCAGGCTCTGATGTGCCAAGCCCTTCAGAATCCAGGAGAACATTCTGACAATATTGGATTTATGCATTTCAATTGCATCTTATTAGCATTTAAATGACTCTGTATTGTTACATGTCAATGACTCAAGAATAGGTTAGGGGTGCCTTAATAAAAAGTCTTTGCCAGAAGGGAGGCTGAGAGAGGAAGGAGCAATTTTTGTGTGTGCGTGGAGTTAATTTAACAAAGAAGGAATCTATCTTTCAAAGGAAGAATAAAAAACAAACAAAACAAATCCCCAAACCAAAAGCTTTTCAAATCCTAACTGAAGGATGGTAGCTGGGACAGTCGTACGTGAATTATGTGCTAAAAATAACTTCTGGATGCCAAATTCTTCTGTTTTAAGACATGCTGAATTTAATTGCCACCTTAACGTGTATTTTTAAGGTCACTTTTCCTTTGAATCATCAATGACTGATGTGGGGCACAAGTCCAGTTTGAAGATCCCCAGTGACGGAAGCCTAGCTCTGCCAGTTACTAGCTATGTGACTCGGGCAGGGCTCTTAACCCTCTGTGCCTTGGTTTACCCTCCCCAACATGGAGACAACCCTACAGTCTACCTCACAGAGTTTTGTGAGGATTAATTGAGATAGAGCTAGCACAGTTTCTGGCAACAAGGACACACTTGTTAAATGGTGACTGTCCTACGATAATTTAACTTACTCCCTGCCTCCAATTGCTCCCAGGCCAGCGTGTACCCCATAGTGCCATATTTCAAAGGGAACTCAGCTCTGACTTTCCCATGCCCACCAGGCTCCTTGTCACCTCTCAGGTGGCTGAGGAGGCCTCCAGCTTGTTCTTACAGCAAACAAGGGTAGTTTCCTTTCTGTTCTGGTCTTGATGAACTACTTATAATTCCCATGAGGTAGGATATTTGCTTTCCTCTTCTGGCTGCAAATTCTGGCCTTTCTGTGGGGGCCCCACTGCCCCAGTGATGGGGAACTCTCTTCCTCTGTGCTGAGCCCAAGGAAACAGGTGAACTCAGCTTGCAGTTGGGAAATGTTAGCAAATGTTCCTCCCTCATGGTTGCAATGAGGTTCACTTGCAGTCAGCTCATTGCAAGGGAGGGCCAACAGCTCCTCCCTTGTCTTCACCCAGAGAACCTTAGCCATTCTCTTAGATATCCCTCTCTGGGGGAGGCAATTTCCTCTGCATGTGTGCGTAAGGTGGGAGAGCCTGATGGTGACTGTGGATGTAGGCGGCCATGCCAATGCGAGTGTGCTAGATCAGTGTGTCTGTAGGTTGCGTGTGAGTGCGGGGTGTGGGTGTGTTAGACCAGTGCGGGTGTGCAGGGCTTGTGTGACTGTGCAGGTGAGTGTGGGTGTGTGGGGTGTGTGAGCATACAAGCCATATGTGGGTACAGGGTTAGTGTGAGTGTGCAGGGCTAGTATAGATGTGCAAGGTGAGTGTGGGTGTGCAGGGTCAGTGGGAGTGCATTATGGTAGTTTTCTTAGTATGAGTGGGACAGGGTCTGGGGGCACACCTGTGTCAGAAGATGTGTGCAAATGCTGGTCTTAGAGTAGGACTGCAAGTGACTGTGCTTTGTGTGTAGGAGAGAGGGTCCCTACGATGTACCAGTGGACATGTGGTTGGTGTGAGTGACCCCAAAGGACAAGGTGTGCCACACAGGTCTACTGGAGCATGTCAGCATGAGTGTGTATGTGAGAGAGAAAGCAAGCCCAAGATATCTGTGCCACACCTGTCTCTGAGTGTGCAAGCCCCACGATGTATGAGTGCGTGTGTGCATGTGCTCAAAGCTGAAGAAGACAATCTCACAAATTCTCACAGTCGAGGAGAGAGAACAGGGAAAGAGGAAGGGAACTGAAAATGAATACCTCGGAAGCAAATTTAGTGCTATTTTTAGACAACTCCTATTCTGTTAACCAGAAAAGGAAAATCTAAAAAAAAATCCCACAGAAACCGCCTTGCATCAGCCTTGAAAGCACAGGTGGCAGAAGTAGGCCTAAGGGGCAGGCAGCGACAGGGATCCAGGGCTTCCTGTGGAGCTTCTCACCCTCATGCCTGGCCTGAGGAAGGGGAGGTCCAGCCCTCACCTTCCCACCAGGGTCAGCTCCCTCCACTGTCCTCTGTTCTCAGAGGAGCTGCCAATGTTAGATGGCAGGAAAAACCTTCCATTTCTGCTCATCCATCCATCCATCCATCCGTCTATCCATCCATTCGTCCATCCATTCATCTGTCTGCTTGGCCATTAGTTGTCTGTCCATCTGTCAATCTATCAATCTTTCCATCCATCTGTTCATTCACCTACCCAATAAAACTAATGAACTGCATCTCAGGTCCTGCCCTGGGCACTGGGATTATGAGGAGAGCAAGAAAGACGCTCAGATCCTCCTTCCTGCTGTTTAAGGTCTGCTCACTCTGCCACACAGAGCCCCCAGATAACCTCAACCCCATGGTCAGGATGTACAGGCTGGGTCAAGGGATTTCTGCCAACTTTTGGTTCAGGTTACTCCTGGGAATCAGATCCACTCAATTTTGATCTTGGTGTGATGACTATGATTAACAGCAATTGCTTAGCAAGTGCCTTCCGTGAGCTGTGTGGTGTTGCTCTCCCCACTTCACAGGCAAGGAAACTGGGACTCAGAGAGGCCACAATGGCCATGGCCATATGGGTAGGACTTGGCATAGTTTCAATATGTCTGCTCCATCCAAAGCCTCTGCCTTTCCTTTGTCCTTCACCAACTCGCACTATGGCCCTTCCTGCCTCAGTCTCCTCTTCGGTAATGTAAGGGTGCAATCTGGACAGAAGCTCAATGTTGAAAGGCTATTTTAGCCCCATCCTCAAGGATCCTTGCTTCTTGGGTCACACACAGTTCCCAGGGCTTCCCTGCTGCTGCCTTGTGTCTAGCCGAAATGGACATCCCAGTTGCAGGTCAAGTCGTGCTTGGCTGGAGGCCGAAGGAAGGAGAAATGCCCTACAATCAGGGAGGCATGAGCTGACCAGAATTCACCTTCTGCCTGTGACATCCACTGCTCACCCTTGGGCTTCTGACTGCAGTGTCTGCCTTCCAAAATTTGTACCCTTTATGTGTTCCATGTTTAGAAATAATTTCCTTAAAAAAATTTGTTGGGTTTCTAATGAAGCTAAAACACTAGCAGATGGAGGCAAGACAGCCTGTTTGAGGCAAAAAAGTGTTGGGGAAGCTTCACTTTGGGCTGCAAGAGAGGGAACATGCAGTGGGAAGGCTGGGGATGGTGGCCCTGCCTGGGATGGGCCAGTGGCTCTGGCCCACTCTGGTTTCAGCTAAATGCCTCGGGCACATCCCAGCATCCTCTCTGACACTGCCGAACTCTTTCCCTACAGCTACATTGAACTTCTTGAGGTCTTGTTTGCAGCATTGGCTGCCTCCAGCCTCCAGGTCCTAACTGGCCTAACTGGCCAACATGACACTGTCCTCTTCTGCCCTCATCCCCCTCATTCTCTCCCACTGTCTGCTCCATCCTTGTGGATTACAAGCCGAGGTTTGGAAGAAGAACAAAAAATGATGACAGCAACGCCAAGATCATTCCTGCTATGTGCTCGGCACTGCTTTATGCACTTAGCTTGCTTAATCCTTCACAACAATGCTTTGCACTGGTACTCCAGCTCCACTATTTATACAGGAGAAGACAGACTGAGTGTGCAGTGATTGGCGTAAGGTCTTATGGTTAAAGGGTGGCAGGGCCAGCCCTCTCACACACAGGCACTCTTAACAGCAACCTAGGCTCACACCCTTCTGTCCAGTGGACCGATTTCCTTGCTGTTTTTCCTTTCTGGTTTCTACAGTTTGCACAGGGTTCTTCTGCGGTCAGTGTTCTGACCACACACAACAGGTCACTGGCTTCACCTCTGACCGTGAAGGGCTGGGGCCCAGGGAGCTGTCTCTGGGAATGAAGTGCTGATGGATGGACGGAGGTGGGTGCTGGGGAGGGATTGGGTAGCTGAGGTCAGGGAACCTGATAACCACAGGCCCCTCTCTCCCCAGCAGGTTGACCAACCTAGGCTGGGAGCGAGAGCTGTCCATGTGGTCCTGGTGCTGAAAGACAGTACCCCTGGGGAGGACAAAGCTGGCAGCGGGGAACTGTCCTTGAGGGCACAGTGCTGATTAGGGAGGTGGAGGTGGGCGTTAGGGACAACATGTGAAGGAGCTGTCCACACGCTGAGGTGCTGACACAGAGTAGAATATTATTAAGCGCCCCTAGGAACTCTCCAGGACAGCAACACTGACCAATGAAGAGTGGGGTTGGGAAAGCCAAGGCAAAGGTGCAAACCCCTCCCAACATCTGGGGTGCTGGGTGTGGGCACTGGGGAAGGCACTGGGCCTTTTCCATGAGTTCTGTGAGCAAGATGGGGAG
Source organism: Piliocolobus tephrosceles (assembly GCF_002776525.5). Classification (NCBI taxonomy): domain Eukaryota; kingdom Metazoa; phylum Chordata; class Mammalia; order Primates; family Cercopithecidae; genus Piliocolobus; species Piliocolobus tephrosceles. The sequence goes on along the minus strand of NC_045435.1, from coordinate 50,573,573 downwards.
CTGACCCCATATTTTAGTGCTGATGCTCAAAGCCTGTTTTTTAGGCTTTGAGGGGGCAGGCCTGAGTTAACAAAATGATACTGTGCGAAAGGTGACTCAGGGTCACTGAAGTGCATGCACTGAGGACCCATCTCAGTCCATCAGTGCCATCTGCCACTGATGCCAGAAATTCCACCATTAGTGATTCATTCTTTTGCACTGTGCGTGGTCCTTTCCCTGTGGTTTCTGCCAGACCTGGGAGCATATTTAAGTGGTAGCATCTCAGTCTGACTGAGCTTAGTAAATTATTTCCTCCATGGGGTGAGGGAGGAAAACCTCACCCACAGAGGTCCCAGGGGATGTGTCTAAGTTGGGAGATTGCTTTTGAACAGTTGAGTGAGTCCTTTGGGTCCAGATCAGAAAAACAGGAAGCTAAGGCTTGGGGGAAAGTCTTTCTGTGTTCCAAGAATGCAGATGCTAGGAAATCTAGCTATATTGAGAAAGAGAGACTAAAACAGCAGAAAGTAGGACTCTTGGATTCAAAGGAGTGAGGAAATGAGAATGATGCAGGTACCAGCAGGGATTTGCGTATGTGCATGGGTGGAAGTGTCTTTTAGCTTCTATTTCTCACTACTGTGGCCAGACACTGTTCTACTTCTTCTAGGCTAAAGCAGAGGTACCCCTGGTTTGGTGACTGTGCACTCATCTTCCACACTTGAGCCCAGGTTATCTCCACCCAGAGTCTCCTTGGCAGAAAGCCAGAGATCTCTGTGAGGCTACTGACTTGGCCTCAGATCTGAAGGAGGAAAATCAAAAGGCCAGGAAGCCAGAGGAGCAGTTGAGGGCACATGGGGATAAGCAGAGGTTTGCACTTGGGTCTGCATCCTCCCTCATGGTAAAGGTATTCTCTCCTTCCTCTCCTGATAAAATCTTCTCTGGGTGGAGCTCAAGGACCCCAGAACAGGGCTTCTCAAAGTGGTTCCCTGAGGGCTACCTATGTTGGCATCACTTGAGGGCTGGTTAAAACACAGGTCTGCAGCACCCATCCTGCAGAGATGAATGAGTGGATGGTTGGGGCTGTGAATTTTAAATGAGCAGAACTCCTGTCCTCGTGCTTTGGGGCTCCTGTTCCACCTTCTCTAGGCTTCCTTCCTCTTGTAGCCCACACTTTCCTGGTTTTGGGTTCTAAAGTCCTGCCTTGCTTTTGTGACTCAGTCTGTGGCTCAAAATAATCTCCAACTCCCTGGCCCTAACCATCCAAATGCCACCTCTTGGTAGGCCAGGCCCTTGGGTGACTTCTGGTGAGGAACTCCACTGGCAAACTCTAGGGCCCTTTTCAGTCTTCACATCCCTGCCCACAGCTGATGGCACCTCCCTTCCTTCTTCCCACTCTCCTGTGCTTCTCTGACCATGTCTGCCCAGGACTCTGTGGCTTCTCTGTTTTGGGGTAACTGTAGGTTTCCCCATGGTCCTGCCCTCTTAATGCCTTGCCTCTCCCTGGGCAACGCCACCCATCTGGCATCAACTTTCACCCTAACAAGGGTGGTTCCCAGACTGACCTTTCCAGCATGGCCTTTCTCCCAAACTCCAGAACCGACCTTTCTGTGGCTGCCAAATGTCCCCTCCAAAGGTCCTCCAGGCCCTCAGGCTCTCCTAAATCTCCTCATTCTTTTGTGACCCCTGTGTTACTTAGGGTATCCACAGCACTATCTGGGCCACCCTTGACTCTAATCCTTCCCTCATGTTCAGTCTAGTGACCAGACCCAGGAAGCATCAGCATAAAGGCTCAGCCTAATTCCTTTTCCTCACCTCCCCAGGAAGATGAGGACTCTGGTTTAGGCTCCTCATCCACAGCCCCTCAGCCCCCGGCTCTCTATCCTTACACCCTCCTTCACTGACCCCAGAGTGAAGCTGACAGTGACTCCCATTTACAGAGTGGCTTCTACATGTCAGAGGCTGTGTGGGGCTCTGCTCATACCTTATCCCTCAACAACCCCATGAGGTGGGTATTATTATGCGTATTTTACAGATGAGGAGACTGAGGCTCAGAGAGGTAAAATAACATTACACTCAAGCTCACACAGCTAATGGGGAGTGACAGATCTGGGAGTAGAACTGGGTTTGTCTGACTCTGAAGCCAACACATTATGCTGCCTTTTGGATTTGAGCATGCCTGTCTGTGGATTAAAAATTTTCACTGGCTACCAGTGCCTATTTAAGAGAACATATTCATGACTACAGCTTCTCACATCCCACCTGATTGGCTCTGAGCTGGCCTCTCTGGGGTCTGAGCTGGCATCTCTGGGGTCTGGTCTAAGTGAATAGCCAGTGTTGGGTCCTACTGAGGGACCTTATGGTCCTTGCCATTTTCTGAATAACTCATGCAAGTTCCTGCCTTCCAACTTTTGCATGTATGTTCCCTGGATCCAGAATGGTCTACCACCCGCTTTTCCATTAATCCAAACCTCACTCTTCAAGATCTAGTCCTCATGCCAACTTCTCTCTGAAGTTATCTCCAATTCCCCCACTCCAAATTCCAACTCTCTTCCCTCTGCCAGCCTGTCACATGTGGTTCACTCCTAACTCCATACCTTGACACTCTATCCGCTGCCTTGGGGTGGGTTTTGCCAGCTTGCCTCCCCAACTAGGCCCTGAGCTCCCCAGGGACAGGGCTTCCCTAGTCCCCAGCACAGAACGGGCCTCCACCAACTCTGGTTCCATGACTGAGAAAGCAGTTGGACTATGGAATAACACTGGAAGCGAGGAATCTTAGGGTGACACCTGCCTTTCAAAGCAGACACTGGCCAACCAGATGGTAGGAATAACTTATGCCAAATGCATCCTTGCTGAGGGCCAGACACGTGCCCCACTTTACAGGCATCAAACCAGCAAATCCACCCCTGAACCCCAGGAAGGAGCTTCTATTGGTATCCCCTTTCACAGATGAGCAAATGGAGGCTTTGCAAGGTTAAAGAGGTTGCGCGGGGTCACATAATTGTTGGACTGGAGCCCAGGAAGGCTGCTTTCAGAGCCCCTGCTCTGGATCACAGTGTTACACAGTGGTCCCTCAGGCAGTGGAACACACTGGAGCATGTGGGTCAAGAGTGGGGAGATGTCCTAGTCCTCTGGGCTACCCTGGCCAGGCCCATGTCTCTGCCACATCCAGTGCTGGGTCCCACTGAGGATCCTTATGGTTCAGCCTTTGTTCTTTTCTCCTTTGCCTATTCTCCATTTGTCCCTGAAACCTGGAGGTCAGGGCCAGGACACTCTGAATCTGCCAGGAAGCAGCCCTTGGGCCCAGTCCCAGGGACCAGGTGGGGTGTGTGGGGGCACATGCCACTGCCTACCTCAAACTCATCCTCTGCGTCGGCTGTCCTGGCCCCACAGTTGCCCCACTGGCAGCCCTAAGCCCCAGACCCCAGACCCTGGAATCCCATGCCCTGTGCGCATGCTGATTAGTGACCATCCTGGCTGAAGTGTGGCCATGGGGGGCTCGACTAGCTCTGCATCTCTTCCCCTGACTTGGCATGGCTGTCCCTGGCCACTGCGGAGACGAGCAGAATCCACCCGGCACCTTGAACAGATGGTGCCACTTCTAAAAATAACACCGCACCACACTCCCCAGCGCAGCCGAGTCCTCGCGACAGAAGGGGGTGCGGGTGGGGGTGGGGGCTGCTAGCTGTGCTCACCAGCCATCTGTGCGGGGACAGATGCGAATGCAGCCTCCCGGGGGATGCGGGCCCAGGGGACCCCTAGCCTTGCTGAAGCTGCACAGAGCCAAGGACTTGATGCTGAGGCTCCAAGCCCCCCAAATAAAAGCAAGCCCAGACACTGCGGGGTACAGCTTGGCTCCCTCCATTCCCACAGTCTATGGCCCCACAGCAGCCTTATCTCCACATCATGGCATGACCAAGATTGCTATCAGGAATGCCCTCTCCTCTCTTCTCTGCCTGTTACCACCTTCTCCATCTCAGGGTCCCTAGATCTGCAACCCTCAGGGCCATCTCCTCCTGGGAATTTCCTCCATCCCCAGAAGCCTCTACCTTCTAATGGAAACCACTTAAGTCAGCTCTCTGGCCTTAGTTGTCACTTCTCTGAAATGGAGATAATCACAGTCCCTCCCTCCTAGGGTTTTTGGGAGGAAAATGTGAGTTAATGCAGGGCATAGGGCTCAGCCCAGAGCCTGGCCAGCGAGAGAAACTAGAAAATGGGATGACAGTGATTTCTAGATGGGGAAATGGAGGCCCTGAGTTGGAAGGCTCTGGCACAAGGCCACGGAGCAGGTGCTGGCAGAGCTGGGCTCAGGCCCAAGGCCAGTGAGAGGCCACACCTCCCTAAGCCTGCCACCCACCTCTAATCCAGGGATGGATGCTCCAGGAATATGTCCCACCTTCATCCTTGGGCCACATTTTCCCTGAGTGCCAGGCCCTTCTTCAATCTTGGGCTGGCCTGGGGAGGCCTAAGGGATCCCTTGAAGATACTCTGTCCTCACGACTTGCCAAGAACCAGCCCCAAGCCTCCTCTCCCCTGAGCCCTGGTGAGACTCCTTCAGCTTCTAAAGCAGGTTCAAGTCCTGCCCAGATCCCTCAGCCAGAATGTTTAAGAGCTCAAGTGCCAAAGTGCTTTCAAGGCTCTAGGAGACCCCAAACCTCAGACTCTGCAAGAATTCATGTCCAGCAGCCTCTCCTTGCCCCTAGCAATGGCCCCACCAAACTCTGCTCCCTTCTGCTTTCTTAGCCTTGCAGTTGTCTCCTTTTTCTGAAGTCCTGGGTCTGATGACATGCAACTTGGCAGAGAAGGAGTGGGAGGTGCTGTTTGCTTCCCTCTTTCCCAGTGGGGCACAGCCCCAGCTCCTCCAGCAACTTCCTTCTGCATTTCAAAATTCCCCTGAATCCCAGGCCTTGTGTCATGCTGCCTCTAGGATCTGTCCTCTGTGAGACATGATCTAGGAGAGTTTAGGTTTTGGGTTTAAGATGTGGGGTTGGAACCTAGGTTCAAATCTCTAAGTCAAAGGATCTTTCTCCAGCCTACCATACTTACTCCCTGCTCCTGTAGATATTTTAGTCCTGAGACCTCCTGCTTTGTAACATTCAAATCAGGTCTTCACTAATTCTGACTCTTTGTTACAAGGGACTGACAAGCCCGGAGCTGCCACCTCTGTTCCTCTCTCCAGGTTTGGGCCTGCTGCGAAATGGGTACTAGGTTGGGGGATGTGTGCAGGTATGTGCATCTCTAGTGGCTGACCCAGATCCTGATGGCACCAGGCCTACATTGAGTTGGTCCCTAACCACCCAGTCCTTTACTGTGATGGTACCCTCAGAAGAAGAGGTCACTTCTAGAACAGAGGCCACCAAAAGGGAACAGTGTTTACAAAGCTCAGAAGAGGCCCTGACTCCCCAAACCTGCTTGAATCCAGAGACCAGGAGGGACCTTAAAGGGCAACATCCCTGTGATGCCTAAGCCCTTTACAACATCTCCGTTAAGTCCTGCTTGTGTTTGCATGCCCCCCTTGATAGGGAGTTTACTCTCTCTGTCCATGACAGTCTGTGTCAATGCTGGTGGTCACGAAGCTTTTTAGGTTGAACTGAGATTTTCTTCCTGCTAACATTTTTTGTTGTTTTACATTTACCGGGTGTTTTTTATGACCTACTATCAGGGCAGCACAGAATAGCCCCGCTCCCTCTTGTTCACTGAAGTTCATGTCTGCGTGCGCATGCATAGATGCGTGTCTGTGCAGGCCAGGGTGTGTGTGGTTGTGTATAAGCTAGCCTGCACACGCCTGAGTGGGGTGGGTGTTGAGGTGTGTAGAAAGTGTGTGCATTTCGGAAATAAGACTCTGTCTAGACTATGTGTGTGTGGTGGGGTGTGAGGAAGCAATTAGGGTGAACAGTTTTACTACCTGGAGTGGGGGTCTTAGTGTCTCAGTTTGGAAGGTGGATGGGTAGCAAAAAAGGGGGCACCCGTGAAGACTCCAGAAGAGAATAAAAGGCTAACCTATAGCAGAAACCTCATCACTGCGTCTGGCGCTGTCTGCAGGGTGGCCCCTGAACTCCCAAACCATGACAACAGATGACTTTAGCTTCCAGGAAAATCTGCCATTCAGGTTTACCCTGAACCCAATGACAGCAACAACAAAATGGAATTATATGAGTGTTCATAAGATGCTTTTCAGCCTTAAGCTCAAAAGGATCCATTGACCGTTTCCATTTCACATTTAAGAAAACTAAGGCTAGAGAGATCAGGGGCCTGCACTGGGTCCCAGAGATACCTCCACGGGGTGACTGTGCAGCTCACAGTCATGCGCAGAACATGCAGCCCCACGACTGGTCACCTCCCACCGTAGGGGGATGGGCATTGGGCAAGCCTAGTAATGAGGTCTGCCATTAGCTGTTCCTACTCCACCTTCTTCCCTCTTTGGCCTCACTTTCCCCACCTGAAAACTAAAGAGGTTGGGCTAGATGGCTTCTAAGATGCTTTTACATGCTGACTTGTGATAAGTCTTTGACACTGAATTGGAGCCCAGGGGAGGGGGCCTCTCTGGTCATGACACCCTCAACCTCTACTTTGATGGGCATGTCTGTGTCCTTGAATCAGACAGAGTAATATTCTGGCCACTGAAACATCTATGTGGGGACATTTTCTTGTTTCAATAATAAAAAGCCAACTCAGAACTGCCTTGTGGACCACTGGTTATGCCGTAGCACAGGCTATTCCCTGCCTTCTGCTTCTCTGCTTGGTGGACTCCTATTGACTCTTCAGAGCCCTGCTCCAGGGGCCCCTTCCTGAGTAAATCCTACGCTAACCCCACTCTCCAGGCAGTCAGCTGATCCCTCCATGGGGCATGATCATTCATGCCCTTTCGGGTTCAACCATCCTTGAGTTCCCAGCACACCTGGCAGACAGTTGACACATGACAAAAGCTAGCTGAGTGAGTACGTGGAAAAGTGTGGCTGGACCCCAGAAACTGGGAAAGAACAAGATTTCCTGGGTCAGGACTCATCCACTCCTTCCACACTTATGTTTGAATACAAAGGCAGAGAACATGCATTGGGCACCTGCTGTGTACCCAGCCCCAGCCTCCAGGTAGGATAGAAGCTGTTACTGAACCGGAGGAAACGAGGTGACATTTTTGGCAGGGAGATGGCCAACGTTGTAATGGCGTTGGAGTAGCAGCGGCAGTCACAGAGATGAGCATCAAAATTTTATAACCACCCCCTGCTTCTCCTCATCTCCACCTTTTCCCCGGGCAGCATCTCAATAATCCTGCTTTCCCCTGATCCCAGGAAGGTACCCTTATTAAGCTGAGGTTCAGAGAGGTGGGATGACTGGCCAAGGTCACACAGCCAGGGAATGGCCTGACCAGGATTTGCATTAGAACCTGCGTCCCAAGGCTGTGCACATGACCTCGGCACTCAATAGACTCCCGGATCTGGAAGGAGCACTAACGGGGCTGCCCTTTGGTGGAGATGCCAGGGAAGTGGGAGGCGGGGCTCTGAGGGAGACAGAAACACAGGGCCACCCTACTTCCCTCTTCTCCACCAGTGTCCATGTGGGCTGTGGGACAGACAGGAGGACGCTTTCAGGGTACCTCCAGCTCAGCATCCACTAAGGGAACCCCTGGTGGGAGGCTTCTCTCTTAAGGGGCTGACAGGTGCAAGGCCAGGGCCCTTAGTGGGGCACAGTGCAGGGGCCATGGCTGGCCCAGTGGGCTGGGTGTGAGGGGTGAGGGATGGGAAGCAGATGGCAGCCCCTTCCTGTTTGGAAGAAGTCAAGGATGAAATTCTGGCACCATCAGCCTGGCCGCATCACCTGCTGTTAGGAACGGCCCCGGGCCAGAGGGCTGGCGGCCACCCAATGTTGATTTGCTGACGCATGGCAGGCCCCAGGGAGGAGCGGCCACCAGCCCAGCCCTCTCCTACAGCACTGTTATCTTGTTATAAATAATTACTGTTATTTGAGGGAATTCATCACAGTACAGTCTCCTTTGTCTCTCCTGTAACCCTGGAAAGTGGGAGCAAGGTTCCTATTTGACAGATGTGGGGACTGGGGCTCCAAGGGGACAAGTGACCTGCTTGACACAGGTCACTCAGACAGTGCAGGGACCAGGGTGAGACCAGTGAGGCGCTGAAGGAGTAAAATGAAAGGCAGGTCTCGTCTTGGGTTCCTATCGGTGCCAAGTCCTGCTCCCTCTGCCATCTGTTTGCCTTGCCATTTAAGTCAGCCTGATGTACTCATGGGCCCACTTGCTCCACCCCACCCAAACAAAGGGCAGAGACTGAAAACTGACAGAGAGATTTCAAACACACTTTGGTAGTTTTGTGGATGATGCAGCTGTTAAGAGAGTCTAAGGAATACCTGGAGCTATAAAAGATGTTCAAAGCTAATATCTCCACGTGCACTGAGTAGTGATGAATTTCAAGGGAAATTGTTCATTTCTTATTTCCACTCATCTCGCAAACTTTTGCTGTGGCTCGACTTTGATGCGTAATGCAGTGTGGATGGAGAGGAACCAGACACAGCCCTTGTCCTCAGAAAGCCTGGTACTGCTCCCTACTAACTTGGCATGGGGCCCGCACATGATAACAACTGAATAAAATTAATGATAATAAGTTAACATTTATGGAGCATTCTCTATGTGCCAAGCCCTGCAAGAGGCACTTTCTACACGTCATCTCATCCGATCCACATCATAACTCTATGAGGCAGGTATTCTTATTATCCCCATTTTATAGAAAAGAAAACTAAGGCAAGTAACTTGCCCAAGGTCACTCAGAACACAGCAGAGCTGGGATGGATACTCAATACAGCATTTGTTAGGTAAGGGAATGAAAATACAAGAAGTCGTGCAGGGAGGCTAGGTAAATATAAGGGTGATATGATTTGTTAAGCGTGGCTCAAGGCCCATGCAAAGAGCCCTAGAAGCTCCAGAAGCCAGTGTCAGGCCCCCCGAGGGGGTCAGGGAATTCTCCATGCTTTTGGGCACACTTAGGCTGCAGACTTCCAGGAAGAGGGTGATGGTGACAGCAGCTGTATCAGATACCAGTGCAAGGAGGCTCCAGTTTCTCTCTCTCTCCGAGCCTGACCACGTGCTTCATCTACAAAAATATCCCAGGCCAGCAACCCCTTTCACCCTGAGAAGGTGGGTTCCAAGACAGGACAGACTTGAGCAGGTATGAGAGGAGGGGCAGTTCTTCCTGGGCTAGCCAGGCAAGGATCTGCCCTGAGCCCTCTTCCTCCCTCAAGCCTTTGTGGGGAGGGTTGCCGATAGACACCCTGACACCCAAGCCTCCCAGCTCGCGCCTTGGTTGCCTGGCAACCACGCAGGATGTCACTCACACCAAGCTCAGGTTTCAGGAGCCCAGGCCCAGGTGAGGGTGTCAGCATATAATAATAGAACAGCCCAGCCCCCGCAGGGGTTGCTTAAGATAGGCAGATCTCAGCGCTGGGCAGGGCCTGAGTGGTCCTGTGGTCATTTTGCAGATGGGAAAACAGACCTGGGAGGGAAAAGAAATCACTTGAAGTGACCCAGGGAGTTATCAAGGAAGGCAGGGCTGTCTCTGACGAGGAGGTTGAAATAGAAATAGCAGTTCAGAAAGTGACAACAATGACAAGTATAGCTGCCACTTTCAGGACCTGGGCCTATGCACCTTCTGCCACTGTTGCCCATCTCACCCTCAAACAAGACAGGTGTAGATGTTGTTTTCATGCCCATTATATAGATGGGGAAACTGAGGCTCAGAGAGATTGAGCAACCTACTTAAGATCACCTAGCTGGTGCATGGCAGAGGTCAGATCTGAACCCAGGCCAGTGTGACTCCAAAGTCTGTGAGCTTCACCCTGAGCTACACTGTCCCCAAGGACTAATGAGTTAAGTACAGGACTGAGGGACCTGCCTCCCAGGTTGATTTTGATCTCCTCAGTAACACTGGGGCAGGGGGTGAGGAGTATGCTGGGCTCAGAGGGTTAAATGGTGGTCCCAGGATGAGCTAAGCAGTAGGTGGGGATGAAGGATTTCCTATGTCTCTCTGGCTTCAACGTCTGGGTGTGACCCACTGTGCCAAGTTCACTGGCAGAGTCCTGGGGTTGTGCCCCTCTGCCAGGCCTCGGGGCATCTCTGCCTCAGCTTCCTCCAGTCTGGTGAGACTTCCAGGGGACAGGACCCCACTTCCCAGCCCCCAAGAGAGTCAGCAAGCCCCAGCACAGAGCAGTGACCTTTGATTCCAGGCCACTGGACCTATCCCTCAGTCCCCCCACCCCCATGTCTCGTAACCTGAGACGGGGACATGCAGGTTGCCATGGCGACAGCACATCGGCTACTGACCTGGGACCCACTGGCAGCATGGGGGACGACAGGCCTTGCCTCAGAACGGTGGCTGGAGGGGTGGAGAACGGGGGGCCTGGGGGGCCCTGCGGCAGCCCTGGTTGTTCTCTGGGCCAGGCCAGGCACAAGCTGCTATTTATAATTCTGCTGAATGGGCCCAATAACCCGATCCGCAGTCCGACCTGCCCAGTCCAACTTGCCCGGGAAGCCCAGCAGCCACACACAACCTGCTCAGAAGCCTCCTCCCTGCCCCCAGCACAGTGTCTCCGGCACCCAGCTGTGAGGGTGGAGGTGAAGGCCAGGGTGCAGGAGCCCCTCTCCCCACCATTAGCTTCAGCACACACCCCTCTGGTCCAATCCCACCCTCTTCCCTGTGTTCCAGGCCACAGGAGGCTACAGCTTGGACTTTGGTTTTAAAAGGGGTTCAGGAAACCTGTGTGTGTGTGTGTGTGTGTGCGTGTGTGTATGTGTGTGTGTGTTCTAGGAAGCCTCTTACTGGAGGGAGTTGAGCAGAGGGAGGGTAGGGGAGGAGGAGGAAGAGAAAGGAGAGAAAGACACAGTAAGGCAGAGAAGAACTTGAGTGGGAGGGGACGGGGGGAGGAAAGGAGGCAGAAGAGGGAGAGGGGAGAGAAACAGAGGCTAACTTCAAAAGAGAAATCGATATTACCATAAAAAATGATAGGCAAGGAAGGTGATGAGTATGTTAATTAGTGTGATTTGATCATGCCACATTGTGTGTGTATATCAAAATATGTTGTCCCCCATAAATGTAAACAATTACAATTCATTAATTTAAAAAAGTAATAATAATTTTCTCTTAAAAAAAGAGATACATCAAGACCTAAGAAGGGAGGGAGAGGGAGGGACGCAGAGACAGAGGAAGACACAGAGGAACTGAAGCCAAGACACAGAGACTGAAGCAGGGAGATGGGAGCCAGGAGGCCCGGAGGCAGGAGTGAGGGCAGTGGCTGAGCTCTGAGCCTGCCCTCTTGCCACCTGCTGGTCTTTGGTCAAGTCACTGGTTCAGAAGCCCAAATGCAAAGATGAGTCAGGTCTCAGGAGAGCCCAGTGACCCATGTGCCAGGGGAGAGAGGGCCTGGGTCTGTGGTGCCTGCACTGTCTGCCCAGACCTCTTGTGGTGGGGGACGCTGCAGGGCAGGGCAAGGACTGTTCCAAGGTTGCAGGATCCTGGCCTGAAATGGCATAGCTCCTGAGGCTTGCGGGGCTGTCCACCCTCGGATTCGGGTTATTTTGGGAGCTGAGCAGCCAAAACACACCCCTCGTCTCTTGTTTGAGGGCCTGTGGCTGCTGACTCAAAATATTCTCTCAAGGAAACTGTCTCCCCAAAATCCAATGTCACTTCTGGGAGGCCTCCCCTGATTCTCCCAGAATTAATTCTCCGCCTGGTTTCTACCTTCTGTACAGTGGATCCTGGGGAACTACAGACAGATAAACATCTCCCACCAGACTGAGCAGGGGTTGATTCAGGTTCCCCGGGTTTCCCCAGCACCAAGTGCAACATCAGACACACACAAGTTGCTTAAGTGACAATCCCACAGTAGCAGTGTCGGTTAACGTTTATTACACAAGAACTTGATGTGCACTGCCTCATTATTATCTCAGTAGCCCCAGTTGTAGGATCTTCAGCAGGTCCCATTTGACAAAGGAGGAAACTGAGGACCCATGTTGGTAAGTTGTTGAACTAAGATCTGACCTAAGCGTGTCTGATTTCAGAGCCCATTTACATGATCAGCAGGCATACAGCCTCCCCTGTGCTAATGATCATCTCCATGTCTGTGTCTCTGCTCAGGAACCTTCTATGGCTCCCCAGTGCCCCTAAGATTAAGTCCAAACATCTGGCCTAATGCTGGTTCCTTTCCTCTATTTGCCTTGTCCTTTCAAGTCTCACTCTCTCTTGCCCTATCTCCTACTTCTAGGTCCCCTTCTCTTATTCTCTGATTTGTTCACTCCACAGTCATTTAATGAGCACCTACTGTGTGTCAAGCATACTGTACTTGCCTCTGCACTTGATTCTGTTAGGGAAGACAGACTATGAAAAGTGCTATGAAGAGCAGGCCAGGCGTGGTGCCTCATGCCAGTAATCCCAGCACTTTGGGAGGTGGAGGCAGGTGGATCACTTGAGGCCAGGAGTTTGAGACCAGCCTGGCCAACACGGTGAAACCCTGTCTTTATTTAAAATACAAAAATTAGCTGTATGCAGTGGTGTACACCTGTAATCCCAGCTACTCAGGAGGCTGAGGCACGAGAATCACTTGAACCCAGGAGGCAAGTCTGCAGTGAGCCAAGATCGCACCACTGCACTCCAGCCTGGGTGACAGAATGAGGCTCACACAAAAAAAGTGCTATGAAGAGAATAAGGCATTGTGACTGAGACTGTCCAGGCATTTATTTTGCTAGGGGTTGTGCAAAGAGCTGGGGCAGTATGTTCCAGGCAGAGGGAATGGCATAGGCAAAGACTCTGGAGGTGGGAAGGGGCAAGACATGCTTTTACTAACCCAAAGAAGGCCAGCATGGCTGGGGTTTGTGATGAGAGAGAATGAGGTAAAGCGAGTTCAGAGAAGCACAAGGGCCAGATCATGCCAGGCTTCGAAGACCCCGGGAACTTGGATTTTATTCCAGGTGGTGAGGGAGGCCTCTAAAGTTTAGGTGATAGATTAACATACCTTTTCCTTTTTCACAGATCTGTCATGCATTGGAGAATGGACTGGCAGAGTGAGATTGAGAGCAGGGAGGAAGTGAGGTGGCTACTGTGTCATCCAGGCAGGTAGGGACAGGTCCCACCTGCAGGGCAGCAGTGGTGTTGGAGAGGTGTGGGTGGGTAGGAGTTAGGAAGTGGAAGCAGTAGGCTGATAACCTGAGCTGCGCCTTTAGGAAGAGAGCGAGTGGATGGTGGCGCCATTTACTGCGGTGGGTCGGGGAAGGGAGCAGGCTTTTGGGGGTGGGTGGAGAAGGTTGGGTGGGCATGATAAAGAATCCTGTTTTGGACTTGTTAACTTTGAGATGCTTGTGAGACGTCCAAGTAGAGATGCCAAGTGGGCAGTTGGATGCATGAGTTGGGAGCTCAGAAGAGAGGCCCTGACTACAGATATAAATATGGAAATCAGCAGCTTAAAGATGGTATTTAAAGCCATGGGACGGGATGAGATCATCGAGGGACAGAGCTCAGCCAGAGAAGAGAAGAGGCTCAGAGCCCAGCCCCAGCCATTAGAGGTCAGGTAGAGGAGGAGACTGGAGCCATGTGGCCATCCTGGCAGACCTGACTAGGTGCCTTCCTCGGCTCCCACTGCCCTCAGAACAAGGTTCAAAATCCTTAGCCTGACACACACGCCCTGCCTGCTTCTTCAGGCTCACATCTTTCCACCCATTCCTTGTAACCTTCCTTCCTGCAGTAATAAGCACTTTGTAAGGTTCCACACTTCCAGGCTTTTGCCCAGGCAGTCCCCCTGCCAGAAATGCCCTCCCATGGGCAAAGGCAAATGCTCTTCTAAAGTGCTGGCCAGTGAAGCTTTCTCTAACATCCTGGGCAGACTCGGCAACACCTGCCTCTGTGTTTCCATGGCCTTCTGGACACGCTATGCCATCACTGTCTTTCTGGGAGTCCCTTGTGGGGAGTGGGCTGACCTGTCTCTGTGTCCCCTGCCCAGCATGTCCATAGCTCATGGTGAGCCCTCGTGCATTCAGTGTCCCCATGTCACCACCCCATGTCTGAAACGTATCATCACAGCTTGGGTGGGCTGAGAATGTCTGAATTAACCACTTCCAGTTTGAGCCTGGGCTTCTGCACTGAACAGACTCAGAGGAAGGACGGTTAAGAGAGGGAGGAGGTGAGCGGGCGTCAGCATGAGGGGTGGCCACACTGAACATTTGCTGAGCCTCCCACCTGCCACTGCAGCAGAAGGAGGAAAGAATGAAAAGACAAAAGCAGGAAAAAGAGCAATCAAGTTCATCTTTCTTCACTACTGCTCTGCACTCATGACAAGAGACTTTATTGTGTAGGAAATCAAGCAGCACATGCGGGAGGTGGGGAAGTTGGCCTGCAGGGGTCATGTCAGAGCTCCCCCACCCTCTGGGCTACTATTGCTCTGTCTTGTTTAATGTTACCACCTGCGGGCTCCTGCAGAAAACCTCTCTGGCTGGGGAATAGGTAAGGGGAGAGGGACAACTGAATGATTTATTGAGCACCTATTATGTGTTGGGCACCACACATTTGGTCATGGGCACGGATTGGGGTTAGGCAGACCTGTGCTCTCATTCCAGCTCTACTACTTGCCACATGGCTTTAGACACGTCACTACCTTGCTCTGGGACTCGGTTTCTTCATCTTTGAGATGAGGGATCATTACACATGCCTGCCTAGGCTTTTATAAGCCTAACCCTGTTAGAGGAGTACTGTGGTTCCCATTTTATAGACAGGGAAATTGAGACTCAGAAAGAAAGACTCAAAGGGCAGAGCCAGGGTGGACAGAGTTGATGTCTAAGTGCCTTTCTGCTGCCAAAGTCAAAGACCCCTTCCCCACCTGCAGCGCCTCATGCTGTCTTCTACTTGGCCCTGCAGTCGATTCATTTCATTCTGAGCCTTGAGTTGGATGCTGGGGACTTGAAGGTGATTCAGACAAAAGCTCTGTCCTCCAGGGGCTGCTGATTTGGTCAGGGGGTCAGGGTTTTTGACCACTACTTTATAACCCCCTCCTCCTACTCAGAGCAGTCAGGGGTAGGGAGATGGGGATTCCAGATTGCACAGGAGGAGAAGGTGAGTTTGAGAATTCCTGGCTCATAGGTCCATTTACTCCTTTAGGGACCAGGCAGGAAGCATGAGTTACTCCGCTAAACAAGTTTCTCCGTCTGCAAAATTCGCTCCCAAAAGATAATCGCTCCCAAAAGATATCAGCCAGTGAAGGTGGGAAGCATTTGCAGGGTCTTGGCATTATGACAGGTTGCCCCAGATCAGGCCATCTTTAGCTGAAGCCATGGAGAGCTTTAGAGGGGGCCATGAACCTACCAACATTCTTTGTAAAAGGTTGTGTTTTTCTGGGGAGGAAGCCTTTAACTCTCACTAGCTTCTCAAAGGAACCCCTGAAGCCCTCGCCCCACAAGGACTCAAAATCAAGGCCTAGTAGGACCAAGTCAACTCCCTGCTTTTCAATAAAGGCTGTGTAGAAATAGCACCAAGATGGCAAACCCAGAAAGCACAGGAACAATGGGTGCGTGGGGATGGTTAGAGAGAGCAAGGGTCAAGGTTGGGGCCCCATACTTGGAGACCGCCAGTAAGGTAAGACACTAGAGAATCACCCCTCACTGTGAGTTTCTGCAGCTTTTCTGTGGCTTCATGGCACAGGATCCTGTAGTTATCAACTCCCCTCCATGCCAGCTTGGCGGGAGGGAGAAAGGATGTGGATGGTGTTCTTTCCCAAGCAAACGCAAAGCTAATTATTCGAGACACCAAGTTCCTTTAACCATAATTGATCAGCCTCTAGTTTAGAGAAAATTAAATTTCTTCTGCCTCCTCCGCTAGCCCTGGGGACGGGGGTGAAGGTGACAGAACTGGGCAGAGAGCTGCTTATGCAGATGAGCCCTAAGCCTGGCCAGAGAGGAAGCAGATGGAGGGTCTATGCCACACCCTGGGGGTGCTGGGTCTCAGCAGAGCCAGCACCTGGGGAAGCACTCAGGGGCTCATCTGCTTGGGCATCTGCAACTAGAGTATTCTAGAAGCCACTCAAAGTCACTTAGTCTAGTCTGGTAGGTCATAAGAAGGGTGACCTGAGATAGGCTCCAAATGCAGATTTTGGCTTGAAATGTTAGCTGAAATAAGGAGCCTAATTGTGGCTTCCTCCAGGCCAGGCCTTACCATGCAGCAGATATCAGTGTCCTGGCCTCTCCCACTAGTTGTCCCCACACTTCAGCCTCAACAGTCTCAAGACCAGTATTTCAGCTTTTCCTCTTATGACTGGTGTTTTTTTGTGTGTGTGTGTTTTGTCTGAAAAATAATTCCCTACTTCTAGGTGGGGAAGATGCTCTTCTGCGTTTACTTCTGGAAGTTTTGTCGCTGTATCTTTACATGTAGGTCTATGAGCATTCTCAATTTAATTTTTTCATCTACATTTCTCTTTTTTTGTGGTTAAGTCTACATAACATAGAATTTACCATTCTAACCATTTTTAAGTGCACAGTTCAGTGGCATTAAGTACATCCTCACTGTTGCACAACCATCTCCACAATCCATCTCAGAACGTTTTCCTCTTCCCAAACTGAAGTTCTGTCCCCATCGAACACCAGCTCCCCCTTTCCTACCCCATCCACTGGCACATGTACCATTCCATTTTCTGTTTCTATGAGTTTGACTACTACGTAGGGACCTCATGTAAGTGGAATCAGAACAGTATTTTTCCCTTTATGGCTGGCTTATTTCACTTAGCATCATGTCTCAAGGTTCACCCATGTTGTAGCAGGGCTCAGAGTTTCCTTCCTTTTAATGGCTGAGTAATATTGCATTGTATGAACAGACTAAACTTGATTTATCAATTGATGCATTCATGGACACTTGGATTGTTCCCACATTCTAGTTATTCTAAAGAATGCTGTTATGAGCATGGGTGGACAAATATCTGAGTCCTTGCTTTCAATTCCTTTGGGTATATACCCAGTAGTGGAATTGCTGGATCATGGAATAATTCTATGTTTGATTTTTTTTGAGGGACCACTATATGCTTTTCCACAGCAGTTGCACCATTTTACAGTCCTACTAGAATGCAAGAGTATTCTAATTTCCCTGCATTCTGGCCAATATCTATTTTCTGTTTTTTGGTGATGGCCATCCTAATTGGTATGAACTGGCATTTTCCTGTGGTTTAATTTACATTTCTTTAATAACCAGTGGTGTTGAGCATTTTTCATGTGCGTATTGGTCATTTGTGTATCTTCTTTGCAGAAATGTCTAGTCAAGTCCTTTGCCGATCTTTGAACTGGGTTGTGTTTTTGTTGTTGAGTTGTAGGAGTTCTCTAAATATTCTGGATATGAACTTCATCTTCATCAGATATGTAATTTGAAGATATTTCCTCTCATTCCATGGGTTGTCTTTTTACTCTGTTGATAGTATCTTTTGATGCATAAAAGTTTTCAATTTTGATGAAATCCAATTTATCTACTTTTTCTTTTGTTGTCTATGCTTTTGGTGTCATACCAATAAATCACTGCCACATTCAGTGTCATGAAGCTTTCCCCTATGTTTTCTTCTGTCTCCATTAAATGTTGTGTGTAGTGTGAGGTAGGGATTTAGACTCAACATATCTGAAATTCAACCTCTAAGCTTCCCCATACAACCTCCTGCACCCCTGGGATTTGCTGTTGCTGCCAGAGACCTCATCTTCTCTCCAGGTGGTCAGCATAGAATCCCGGAGCCACCCCTGCTTCTTTCATCCCCATCATCAAAGTCCTATTCACTTTGCCTCCTTCCTACATTCCTTGAAACCCATAATTTCCCTGCACAGACCATGCCCTTGTCCTAGTTCTTCTCATCTCTTGCCTAGGTGACTGCTGTGGCCTCTAACTAGCTGATATGGTTTGGCTCTGTGTCCCCACCCAAATCTCATCTTGAATTGTAATCCCTATGTGTCAAGGGAGGAACCTGGTGGGAGGTGACTGGATTATGGAGGTGGTTTTCTCCATGCTGTTCTCATGATAGTGAGTGAGTTCTCACAAGACCTGATGGTTTAAAAGTGGCACTTCCCCCTTTGGGCGCTCTCTCTCTTCTGCCACCACGGAAGATGTGCCTTGCTTCCCCTTTGCCTTCCACCATGATTGTAAGTTTCCTGAGGCCTCCCCGGCCATGAGGAACTGTGAGTCAATTAAACCTCTTTTTAAAAATAAATTACCCAGTTTCAGATAGTTCTTTATATCAGTGTGAGAACAAACTAATACACTGGCCTCTCTGCTGCCACTTGCAAAAGCAGTACTGACCACATCATAACTTCCTCCTGCCCACCTTGCTTTTGGGATAAAGAAAACACTCCCGCCTGTGATCTTCAAAGCACTGGGTGGCCTGGCCCTGCTCCTCCAGCCCCCAAGGACCCCATTCTCTCATTTCTTCTGCTTGTCCCCAACCACATGGCCTTTGTCTGTTCTGTTCCTTCTGCCTAGAATGCTGTTTCTTCCCTATCATCACCTAGTAAACTCCTACTCTTCCTCCTGTTCTCAGCTTAATCCCAGCTTCTCTGGGAGGTCTTCTCTGGTTTACTTATGAAATCACATCCTGGTTGTATTTTAAACGTGTTTGTGTGACTGTTGGATTGTTTGATTTTAGATCACTGACTAGATAAGAAGCCTTATCATCACCTCCTAGGCCTGGACTCTGCAATAATTTAAAAAATAACAGTTACAGCTATTATGCATATTATATATATATACTTACTGTCTCCTTTCACTAAGGCCTGTGTCTATATTTTCATCAGTACTGTATTCCTAGGGCCTACCACTGTCTAGCACATAACAGTTTATCTGTAAGTAGTTCAAGGAGGGAAGGAAGGGGGGGGGAGGAAAGGCTAATTTGCATGGAGGAAAAAGCCTAATTCTGGCTGGGTGTGGTGGCTTATGCCTGTAATCTCAGCTCATGCCTGTAATCTTAGCACTTTAGGAGGCCAAGGTGATTGCTTCAGCCCAGGAATTTGAGACCAGCCTGGGCAACATGACAAAACCGCGTCTCTACAAAAAATACAAAAATTAGCCAGGCATCATGGTGCATTCCTGTAGTCCCGGCTACTCAGGAGGCTGAGGTGGGAGGATTCCTTGAGCCCAAGCAGTTTCAGGCTGCAGTGAGCCATGATTGTGCCACTTCATCCAGAGCCTGGGTGACAGAGTGAAACCCTGTCTCACTAATTTCCTTCCCAAGATGAAGGCTCTCAGATCCCTTGGAACTATAATGTTCTCCAAGGGGAAGGGTGGTATTCACTATCTATAAATTTTGGGTTTTCTGAGAATTTATTATGTAACAAATGCCCAGGCAGGCCCTCTCTCACACTCAGGTTCCTCATCAGTAAAATGAGGCTAACAACACTGACTGGCAGGGTTGCTGGATTGGAAAAGATGATGCATATGAAAGTGTCAAGCACAAATAGGCACTTCATAAATGACCTTGACCTTGATCCCAGCCACACTCCCAAATACAGCCAAACCCTCTAGGGGTATCTGGGCCTCAGTCTTCTCTCCATCAGCTGCCAGATCTGGGCAGGCACACATCCCCAGAATGGTACAGGGAGACCTGAGTGTCTCTTCTGAAGCACACAGGCTTTGAGAACTGCCCCCCACCTATGTGCTCTGGGAGGTGTCCTCAGCTACACCTGGATCTGGACATGCCTGAAGTCTGTCTGATTTCTGGCCAGAGCAGAAATCTTGGAAAAATGATCATGTCTCATATGCCTGGATATCCACAACTAGATGCATTCTAGAAGTGGCCCAAAGTCATTTCATCTAGTCTGCTGTGTCAGAAGGTAGGTAACCCCCGTGTGGGCCTGCTGTGCCCAGCAAGCCTAGACTCTGGGCAGTTCTTCCTTCTCATGTGACTTCAGCCAGTCTCTCTGGTAGGCAGAAACCCCTTAGCTGCCCTTGGTACCCAGAACCAAGTAAAGGCCAGGTCAGATCCCGTGAAGCTCCAAGACCCAGCCTGGACCCTGATGTTCTTCTAAGGGAATTTTGGGCCGGCCTGGACCCAGGACTGGGGGTAGGGGGGAAATGACCACAGCTGAAGCAGACGGTCCTTCAGCTCAGGGCCTCCTGCTGTCTGCTGGCTGGACTTCCTGACTTCCTACCCCTCCTGTCTTCATAGCCAAGGTCATTTGGACTTCATCTGCAGGCTCTAGGCTCTGGGGCTCAACTTGTCCCTAACTGAGAGAAGGTTAGAAGATCCCAGACCTCCAGGTCGAGGGTTCATGTCATTAGGCAAAGAGGTCCCAACTCCAGGGACTAGTTCCTGCCTTGTTCCTGGACAGAACTCCCTGTCATATGTCAGTTCCTTCAGGCCCAAGACCCTGTCACGTTTTTGCCAGCACCCCCAGCCCCAGCCTAGACCCCTAGCTTGGTCCAGACTTTCTCCTAGGTTCCTCCCAAGTCCATCCTGTTCTCGCCATTTCCCCTTCTGCCATCAGTGCCCACAAGGTCAACTGCATCATCTTCCTTGCCAAGCCCTTGAGGACCCCTCCCCACTACAACCCCTTCTCCACATGGCAACCAGAATGATCTTCCTAAAACATAAATTGGATCACATCATTGTCCTGCTTAAAAGTTCCCAGTGGCTTCCAGTGCAAGCAGAGCTAAAGTTTTCAGTGGGGTCTGCAAGGCCAGGGCCAGAGGGACCTGTCACCCTTCCCTGTCTTTATCTCACACACTATCTGCTCCACCCACACCAGATCTCAGTCCATCCCAACTGACACCTGGTCTCAGAGCAGACCCTCTCTTTTTGTTCAGTTACATGCTGGTAGGAAGTTTGCCTGGGGCTACCAGGACATTCCTGAGAATGAAGATAACACAGAGGCAAGCAGAGCTGGGAAATGGAAAGACTTCATTTGAGCACTAGGATCCAGCCATACCTGAAGCCAACAATCCCACTTCTTTTTTTCTGTTAGGTGAGCCAATGCATCTTTTTTGCTACAAGCTAACTTGAGTTGGTATTTATATCACTTGTTTCTAAAGGGAGTCCCAATGAACCCAACTGGCTGATCCTTCCTCACCCCACCCCCTCTCTTTTTCTGTTTCTGCAACACACCAGCATACTCCATCTCAGGGCTTCCGCCTGCACTGTTTCCTCTGCATGGAGTGCTCTTCCCCTAGATGTCTGCATGTTTCAGTCCCCCACCTCAGGCAGTGCCTGCTCAAATGGCACCTCCTCAGAGAGCCCCGCCCTGAACACTCCATCAAAAAGAAGATGACTTGTCATCACGCTCTTCCCACTGACTCTGCTATATTTTATTTTTTAATTATTATTATTTTTGAGATGGAGTCTAGCTCTGTCACCTAGGTTAGAGTGCAATGGCACAATCTCTGCTCACTGCAACCTCCACCTCCTGGGTTCAAGTGATTCTCCTGCCTCAGCCTCCTGAGTAGCTGGGATTACAGACACCTGCCAGCACGCCCAGCTAGTTTTTGTATTTTCAGTAGAGATATGGTTTCACCAGGCTGGTCTCAAACTCCTGACCTCAGGTGATCCTACCGCTTTGGTCTCCCAAAGTGCTGGGATTACAGGTGTGATCCACTGTGTCCCTCCTCTGCTATATTTTAAAACATAACACTTACACCCACTATGTATATTATATATTTACTTATTGTCTATGTCCCTCCACTAAACTGTAAATCCACAAGGGCAGAGACTGTGTTAGGATGACCAACTGTCCTTGGACTGAGGAGTGTCCTGGGATGTGGGACTTTCAGTGCTAAAATCAGAAATGTCCCAGACAAACCTGGACACGTTAGTCCCCCTAGACTGCTTTTGTTTGCTGTAAAATCCCACTGCCCAGCTCAGTGTTGGTGCGCGAGTAGGTGCTTAATGTCTAGTTGAGTGGATGAGTGAGCACAGGCCCTGGGCTGCATTTATGTGCACTGTCTCATTGCATGCTCATAGCCAGCCTGGGGGTGGGCTGTACTGTTGCCCCCATTTTACTGATAAGAAGCCTGAAGCTTCAGCTGCTTGCCAGGCCACATGGTGAGGGCAGCAGGGCACCAGTACTGGCACCCAGCTCTGCCACATTCCAGAGGCCACGCCCTAACTGCTCTTCACAGCACACCTCTCTGTCACTGCCTGCTTCACTCAGCCAACTGATCCTGGGCCCCTGCTGCCTAAATTGCTACCTTTGGGCCATCCTTCCATGCCTCACCTGGGTGGGTGAGCACTGGCCTAAAGCAGCCCTTTCCTGGCCAGGCTGATGGTGAGGAGAGGGAGAAAGAGGGCAGTGCCAGGGCTAGGGTCAAGCTGCCCCAAGGCTGGAACCCTAGAGCATGGTGGCCAGCACAGGTGGTCTCCCTGACCTGCGTGTCCCTAGGGCACCTCTGGCCCAGGCCCCACCAGTGCCAGGTCTCCCTGAGGCCTTGCCAATCACAGCTGTCTTCTCAGTTGGGGCCCACCTGAGCCTTCTGACTGAGAGTGAGGAAGTCTGAATTCTGCTCACCCACAGGAGCCTCAATTGAAGAAGCATCTATCCCTTTGCAGCTTCGGTCTGCCATCCCAGGCCTGCCACCACTCCCAGCCCTGTTGAACATGCCTGGTCGTCAGGGCCCTGCCTGTCCAGGTCAGAACAAGGGGATTTGCACTGGGGGAAGCAATGCTTCCTCCCACTGGACCCTGACAACCAATCCATGCAGTAGGCACTGTATTTTCTACCCATTTCATGGATGAGGAAACTGAGGCCCAGAGAGGTGAAGTCGCTTACCCAACGTGACACAGCTCATAGGGGCAGGGTTAGGATTCCCAGAGGTGGATTCAGGTCCGTCTCCCTCACTCATGTGTCGTCTATCCTACCTTCTCTCCCTGGTGAGGGTAATGTCGGGGCTGACAAAACTGCTGCCATTTCTGGAGTCAGACCCTGCACACATTGCTTCTTATTTCAGGCCAACTGGTAGGATGGCTGTGACAGTCCCTGTTTTACAGATGAGGAGGCTGTACAGCAGAGGAGTTAATGACTGGCCCAGGTCCCAGGGCAGGGAGGACTCCTAAGGGAACCTGTCTTATTTCATCTTCCCTCCAATCCTTCCTTCCTATCAACCTACCTATGTCCCTACCTATCTAACAACTAACCCACATTTTTCGAGTGGCAACGATGGGCAAGGCCCTGGCCTGGCCTGTGCCGACACCGCCCCGAGCACTGACAGCAGAAGGCAATCCTGGCTCCTGGCCCTGAGTGGCTGGAATCCCTTCCTGAGGGGCAGCCTGGATTTCCAAACCAGAATCTCCTGAGTCCGATGAGCGATCTACCTGGAAGCCTCTCACTGGGGAATTCTCCATGGGCTTAATTCTAGGATCTCAGCTGCTCTGTCCCCTGCCTGGCCACCAAGGAGCTGTTTTTCAAAACAAAGTGGGGTGGGAGAAGGGCCATGGGAGGTTTTAATCATTCTATTGTTGGAAATTTCCAAGGTGGTGGAAAACGCCCACTGGCTGGCCTCCAAACGCCTTCCTGAAAACATTTCCAAAAAGAAGCTGTGGGACTGGCCCTCTCTAGGCCAGACAGGCGCTGGAGCCACCCACGGAAGGACCTGGGGGCCAGTGCATTGGCATCAGCCCCCGGCACAGAGCTGGGCACCCAGAGGCCCAGGGATCAAGGCAGTCCAGGGATAAAGGGGTCTTCCCTCTGGAGGGATTCATGAAAGAACAAAGAAAGATGCCCCCTGGGGAGTGAGTCACAAGCCCAGGCTCCATTTCTCTGCCACCTGCTTGCTTTGTGACCGTGAGCAACTACCAGGCCTCTCTGAGTCCATCTCTGCTGTGACAGGCAGCGTTGGTGGCCTGCTGTCTAAGGTCTGAAGCATCGTGATGGTGCTGGCCCTGACTTTGGGTCTCCCACGGTTCCTGGGGGTGAGTCCAGGACGGGTGCAGAAAAACTGAGTTCCTGGAAACTCTGGAGGCATCTCCAGGGACCAGAGGCTTCCAGGGCAGGAGAGAGTGCCCTGAACACCTTGGGGGCAGGTCCTGAAGAGCTCACTGAGGAGTGAACACACAGCCCCCTCCCTCCGGCCACTGTCTGCCTCTCCTGTGGGCACGGGCTGCCCAGGTGCCTTTCCGTGAGATTCCAGAAGGGACAGGCTGCGGGGCCCGCATGCAGGTGAGGACCCTGGGGATGCCCTCAGCGTCTCCCCCTATCCCCACAGCCACCTCACTGCTGGCCGCGGGGGGTCTCTGTGGCATTTTGAGCTCTCCATGACCCACCTGCTGCTGTCACCACCCCTCTGCCTCATGGCCTGTCCCCAGGCTTCCCACACTGCGTTTTTGCTCCACTTGCCAGTCTCTGCATGTTCCAGCCCTGCCCCTGCACTGCTTTACATCCTGCAGGGCCCCCATGGCCCTGGGGGTTGAGCCATAACTCTGAGGCTGTAGCTGAATTGCCCAGTACACCAGTACATTGTCTCCAGATGCAGAAAGAAACCTTACACATCAGAGGCCCGCAATATAATACCTCAACCATCAGCCAGGGAAGAATCCCCTGAGGGTGAAGAAATGAGTCTGTGTCCTACATAGACCCACATCTGGGTACCAGCTCATGTCTGTGCAGATTCCTTCACAGCGCTGAGCCTTAGTTTCCTCAGCTGTGAAATGGGCTGAGGCTGTTTCCTTTGCACTGGATAAGGTGAGAATAAGATGAAGGCCCTGGGCACAGTGCCTGGCACTGACAGGCCCTAAGCTGACCTGACGCAGGCCCCCTCTGTGAAAGGGGCTGGGTGAGGGCTCAGTCTGGGTCTTGTGTGCCTTCAGGAAGGGATGTGAGAGGAGGGAGACAGAGGCAAGGGGCAGGGGACAAGAAGTGAAGGGGGCTACAGGAGACCAGTAGCCAAAGTCATCACCACCACCAGAAAAGCGGTATCTGCTTTTTAAAATCAGCACTTACTATGTGCTAGGCACCAAAGTTGCCTTCCTTTTGTGGTTTTCTCACTGAAGTCCTGTTGGGAAGGTTTATTATCCTTATTTTACAGCTGTGGAAACTGAGGCTCAGAGAGGTGAGGTTGCCTAGCTGGTGGGTGACAGGGCTGGGAGCTTTGCCCCTGAGCTTTGTGCTGCGTGAGGGCACAGGAAGGGACAAAGGGTGAGCAGAGAGATTAGAAAAGGAGGTAGGGGATTGCGGGAGCTCAGGGCAAGCCGGGGCACACCCAGGCACAGCCTCCTCCTGCCTTGGCAGCCCCGCAGCAGGCTCCTCTCCTGCGCCCACTCCCTCCGCTTCTCCCTGCCTCCGTATGGAGCTTTCTAAAGCAGGCCCCTGTGAATCACAGCAAAGACACCAAATTTACTCTGCTCATCTCCAGATTTTCTCCAGAGAACGGGGTGGTGATGCGGCAGTGGAGTGGGGAGAGAGCCTGTCCATCCGCCTACTCGCCTCTGCAGAGAATCACAAAGCCTGGGGTCTGAGGTCTGGATGTTTTGTGGGGCTGGGGCTTCCTGGCTCTGGTTCAGGCATAAAGGCCGGGCTGTCCCTGGGTGAGGACTGTACTCCTGGGAATGGGGAAGGGTTGCTCTAGGAGGGGGCTGTGTGCCAGAACCCTGTGAGATCCATGCTCTGAGCACCCACCCCACAATGTCCCTGAGCAGATGTGCGGGCCAGGGCATCATGAAACGCAGCCAGCACCATTGCAACATCGGGCCGAGGGGTGGTAAGTGAGGACAGGAGGCCACAAGCGGGCATAGAGGCACCCAGGGAAGGTGCCAGGACTCAGGCATCTCCCCTCAGCCAGTGGCCAGGTCAGCATACTTCCACCATACTCATACCACGTCATTCTGCCACCCAGGAGGCTTTGTGGGTGCCCACTCATCGAGCATAGGATTTGGTCAAACAAATCTTGCTTTGCCACCCACTAGCTGAGTGACTCAGTTTCTCTGTCCGTAGAATGGGGATTTCACCATCAAGTGCCTAGAATTGTTGCAGGGATTTAATGAGATGACAGCCTGTTTTTCAAACAGCAGCCAGGGGTGTGTGTGTATGTATCTCAGACCTGCATAAAGATGCTCTGTGTCAGGATCAGCTCCGATTTCCACAGGGTGATCTACAAAGCACCAAAAGATCTGGCCCCTCTCTACTTCTTCCACATCATCTACCTCTCTCCCCTTCACATGTTTTGCTGCAGTCACAACCGCTGGAGTCTTGAAACGTGCCCAGCATGTTCTCACCTCAGGATCTTCCCACTGGCTGACTCCTTTGCTGGAACTGCTCTTTACCAGATGGTGGCATCTTGAATGTCACCTACCAGCGAGGTCCTCCCTGACCACCCTACTCAAGCTGTCCCAGGCTGCCCCTTCGATTCTCACTCATTTTCTTTATAATAATAATCCCAGCCGGAATTATTGTTATTATTGTTATTATTATTAGCATTATGAGACAGAGTCTCACTCTGTCGCCCAGGCTGGAGTGCAATGGCGTGATCTCGGCTTATTGCAACCTCCGCCTCCTGGGTTCAAGCGATTCTTCTGCCTCAGCCTCCCAAGTAGCTGGTACTACAGGTGTGAGCCACCACATCCAGCTAATTTTTGTACTTTTAGTAGAGATGGAGTTTCATCTTTACTAAATGTTGGCCAGGCTGGTCTCGAACTCCTGACCTCAAGGGATCTGCCCACCTTGGCCTCCCAAAGTGCTGGGATTACAGGTGTGAACCGTTGCACCCGGCCCCAACTGGAATTATTAATCTTAGTTATTAATGAGAACTCCTCTGTCTTGTTTATCACTATATATCCACTGCCTCAAATGTACCCAGCATGTAGCAAGAGTTCAATAAATATTTGCTACAGGAACAAATAATATGTACTAAGCCTGAAGCATGCTGGTCCCTTCCTTTCTTTTACCCATTCTTAGCACAGCCTCTCCCTGCAAGCATGTGTGTGTGCACACACACACACAGACACACACACAGACACACACAAATATACACCTCAGAACAAATCTCCAGATGAAACCAAAGAACAAAAACCCCAAACAAGAAAACCCTGTGTGAGGAGGAGGATGCTAGGGGTTACCAGGGTCCTGAGTCCAGTTGTCAGGTCCTGCCTGGCTTACCTTAGGATCTCCACTGAGGCTGTGGGAAGTCAAGATCACCGGCAAGGGCAGAGGGCAACTCATCAATTCTCAGCATGAAGCCAGTGGGCCACAAAGCCCTGTGAGTCTCTAGTTCCACAGCCCTGATGGGGGTTGAAGAATGTGTCCTACAGGCAGGGACTGTGTCTGGTTTCTTCACATCGTGTCCCCAGTGCCCTCAGCTCAGAGTAAGTACTCAATGAAAACTTGCTAATGAATAAATGAATGAGGGTGGGAGGTTAGACAGCAGGAAAGGAAACAGAGAGAATTGGCCATTAATGTTCATGGGAGTCACGAGCTTGGGCCATGGTGCCAGGCACCACCCAAAGCCACGATCTGAAAGTGTCTCCAACAGTACCTGCATCCTGTCATGTCCCTGTACAGTGACCTGCAATGGCTCCCACTGCCTCTGAGTAAAATTTTATACTTATTCTGGCAATCGAAACCTGCTTGTTTTCTCTCTCTGCCTCACTATCTTTTTGCTTCTACCCATTCATCCATTCCTCCATCACCCATATACATATCTTCTTGCCCATCCATCCACTTATTCTTCTGTCCCTCCATCCTTCTGTCCACCCATCTACTCACCCATTCATCCATCTATCTCTCCACCCCTCCACCAAACCATCCATCCATCCATCCATCCATCCATCCATCCATCCATCCATCCATCCATCCACCCACCCACCTATCCATGCATCCATCCATGCATCTATCCATCCATCCACCCACCTATCCATACATCCATCCATCTACCCACCCATCCATCCATCCACCCATCTATCCATCCATCCATCCATCCATCCACCCACCCACC
>NC_045435.1:50544993-50545292 GCF_002776525.5 Piliocolobus tephrosceles | reverse complement strand
CATCCATCCACCCACCCACCCACCTATCCATCCATCCATCCATCCATGCCTCCATCCATCCATCCACCCACCCACAAATCCATCCATCCACCCACCCATCCATCCATCTGCCCATCCACCCACCCAATCATCTCTCCATCCATTCATCCATCCATCCATCCATCCATCTACAAATCCTTCCTTCTTTCCTTCCTTCCTTCCTTCCTTCCTTCCTTCCTTCCTTCCTTCCTTCCTTCCTTCCTTCCTTCCTTCCTTCCATATTTACTGAGTGCTTACCAGGTTCTACCAGGTTCTAGACA
>NC_045435.1:50533518-50544893 GCF_002776525.5 Piliocolobus tephrosceles | reverse complement strand
TCCTTCCTTCCTTCCTTCCTTCCTTCCTTCCTTCCTTCCTTTCTTCCATATTTACTGAGTGCTTACCAGGTTCTACCAGGTTCTAGACAATGTTTAGGTTCTGGGGTCAACCCAACTCTTCAATTCTAAAATAAAAATTATCTCATTAAATACTTACTTGCAAATCCTGTCTGCTCTACCTCTGAAGCTATCCTGAATGTGACCCCTTTCTCCACCTCCAGTCTCCACCCTGGTCCCAGCCACCATCCTCTCTCACCACACTCATTGCAGTAGCCTCCTTCCTGCTCTCCTGCCTCTCATCTCATCCCCCACAGTCTGTTTTCCACACACAGTCAGACACAAATCAAGTCCCTCTTCTGCTCACAATGCTCCTATGGCTCCTGTTGTTCTTCGAGGAAAAGCCAGGGTCCTTACAATGGCCTACGAGACCCTGTGTGATCCTAGCCCCCAATTTGTCAGCTTTCTGAATTCATCTCCTACCCCTGCCTCCTCACTTTCCTCTACCCCACTTCTCCCTTGCTGTTTCTCCAACCCACTGAGCATGTTCCCACGTCAGTGCCTTTGCATTGGCCATTCCTTAGTCCGGAATCCTCTCCCCAAACAGCCATGAGGCTCCCTCAGGTCTCTGCTGAAAGGCCACCTTCTTAGGAAAGTCTTCCCTGATCTCCTGATTCAAAACAACCCTCTTCATCTCCCTACATCTCCCTTATTTTTCTCCTTGATGATCCACTCACTTATGTCTTTACTTATTGTCTGTCTCCACCTGCTTGAATGCAAGCTCCACAGGGCAGTGAACAGATCTGTTGGGTTCAGTGTGGTATCCCCACTGCCTGGCACACAGTAGGCCCCCAGCTAGCATTTGCCAAATGAATGAATGCTCCCTGCCCCTTTAGGTAAGGCTGGTTGCTTTCATTCTACAGAGGACTTGCATATGCCTTTTGCCAGTGGTTCCCAAATGTGTCTATTCATAACCCTCCTGGCCTCTCATTAAATGGATTTGCAGGCCCTTTCCCAGGATGGGATTCATGGTTTTCCCTGATTCCTTCCCTTCTCACCATCTCTGTTCCTTTCTGAATGCCACCAGATGGGACTCACTGCCTGCTGTGACTCACTGTGCCTCCCCTCTCCCTGCCTCCTTATCAGTCCCAAAGCCCTGTCAGCCCATCCCATGCCCTGCTCTCCTGGGAACCTGCCTTCAACTCAGCCTCTGCCCTACCCTAGCTGCACCGTGAGCCTCCAGCCTCATCCCTCCAACCCATTATCCTCACTAGGATCATTGTCTTCACAGGATGCTTGTAAAGGGCCAAGCTGGCCACATCACTCCTCAGTTTACAACCATTTAGCCTGTAGCCCTGAACTTAGCCAGGCCACCTCTCCTGCCATGCTCTGGCCACCCCGGCCTGGTGCCTTCTGCTCTGCACTGCTGGTGGCGGCCTCAGTGGCCTCACTGCTCAAGCGGTGCCTTTGCCTAGAGCACCCTTCCCTGGCTCCCTGTTTTTCCAGTTGGCTGGCTCTTAGCTAACCTTCCTCTTGCCCTCGTGGGACCCTCTTGGGGTTGTCCCCTGGCAACCCCAACAACAGGCCAGGGCTTCCCCTTGGCTCCTGCATACCCCTGGCTTCCTCCAGCCTGGCTGTTATTACACTGACTTACAATTACTGGTTTTTCTGCTAGACCCCATGCTCTGAGTCATAATGCCCTTGTCCTCAAAGTCAAGCCGACTGGCTCAGTGCCCATGGATAGGTCACTGTGTATCAATGACCCTCAATTTCCTTATCTGTAAAATGGGAATAATAACTGCTAGACGGATATCGTAATCAAATAAGTCCAGTAAAACACTTGGAACAGTACATGTCAGTCCATGGCATTCTTTTTTTTTTTTCTGAGATGGAGTCTCACTCTGTTGCCCAGGCTGGAGTGCAGTGGTGAAATCTCGGCTCACTGCAACCTCCTCCTCCTGTGTTTAAGGAATTCTCGTACCTCAGCCTCCCAAGTAGCTGGGACTACAGCTGCATGCCACCATGCCCAGGTAATTTTTGTATTTTTAGTAGAGTTGGCCAGGTTGGTCAGGTCTGGCTGGTCTTGAACTCCTGGCCTCAAGTGATCTGCCCACTTCAGCCTCCCAAAGTGCTGGGATTACAGGTGTGAGCCACTGCACCCAGCAATCCACATCATTCTTATTCAGAAAATCCTACAGACTGGGAGCTCAGGAGCTGCATCCAGTAGGTGCATGTAGCTGCCCTGGGCCTCCTGCACCTGGCAGAGGTGGAGCCAGGGGGACTGGCAGATCACTTTGGCCTCTTGTGACTTTCTCCTTAGTAAGAAGCCTCTATCTGCTCTGTTGATATTTTAAAATATCTGTTATTTGATTTGGGGATGAAGGAAGCACCTTTTCAGCTTTGTGTTGTTTGCTATGCTGTTTTCTCTTCTAACCTTTGAGCCTGTTTTCTGACTTTGCCTCCTGCCCTTGTTTGTGTGTAGCTTTTTAAAACTGACCTTTTGCATCTGACCTTTTAATCTGGGCTCAGACTCCGTGCCCTTGCTCTGGGCATCAGGGGTGCTTGGTTGGGGAGGGGGCAAAAATGCATCCTACTGTGGCACACCTTCCACAGGGAAGCTCTGACTCCGGGCATCCACTAGGAGCCCACCTGTGCCGGGCACTGCACATGTGCTGGCTCCTTCATTTCTTTGTTTCTTTTTGAGACAGTGTTTCACTCTTGTCACCCAGGCTGGAGTGTAGTGGCACCATCTCGGCCCACTGCAACCTCTGCCTCCCAGGTTCAAGCAGTTCTCCTGCCTTAGCCTCCTGAGTAGCTTGGATTACAGGTGCACACCACCACGCTTGGCTAATTTTTGCATTTGCAGTAGAGATGGGGTTTCACCAT
The DNA here is from genome assembly GCF_002776525.5 of Piliocolobus tephrosceles. Classification (NCBI taxonomy): domain Eukaryota; kingdom Metazoa; phylum Chordata; class Mammalia; order Primates; family Cercopithecidae; genus Piliocolobus; species Piliocolobus tephrosceles. The sequence goes on along the minus strand of NC_045435.1, from coordinate 50,542,010 downwards.
ATTGGCCAGGCTGGTATGGAATTCCTGACCTCATGTGATCTGCCCACTTCGGCCTCCCAAAGTGCTGGGATTACAGGTGTGAGACAACACACCCGGCCTGGCTCTTTCATTCCTTAATGGGGCCCATAGTGGGTATCCCATAGCTGGCAAACAGTAGGGCTGGCAGCAACAAGGTCCTTGTCATCTACACTAGCTTCTGCCACCTCTCATTCCATGACTGTTGAGCCACCAGGATGACCATGGTACATTGCTAAGTGACAAAATAAAGCCATGTGCTACACATAAAATGATACCATTAAAAAAGAAATGAACCCCCTCCAAACTTCTATCTGCCAGTATATGAAAGAACAAACAAGAGAAAGAAACAACAAGTTATCAGATTTCCTCAGATTTAAGTCCAATTGTAAGTCAAGCCATGATTTTATGTACCATGAAGAAAGTAAAAAGGACTTCCAATAAAACTATGACGTGCTGTCAACTGCAACACATATCCTGACTTCAGAGATGTTAAAATGCGGGGAAAAAAGTGCATCCCAGAATTGACAAAATAGGGTATCGACAGTGGTTACATCAGGTAAATGTGGGATGTGAGGAGAGGAAAATTATTCATTTTGCCATAGATCCTTCTGTATCATTCCATTTGTTGCGACAAGCATGCATTATTTTTGTAATTCAAATGACTGTAGTTTAAAAAAGGAAAATAGGGTTTTCCAAGCTGTTGCTGCCTGGTTTCTTTTCTGGCCACCTCGTGGGTTGGGGACACAGTAATTGCTGGCTTCTGCGGGGTGCTCTGCTCAGGGAGAAGCTGGGGGCTTGTCGGCGGGTGGGGCAGGTAAGCACCAGGCAAGAAGCACCAGCCTCTTTCCAGAGCTTGGCCTGCATGGGTCTAATCAGCAGAAATTTCCCTTTATTAAGGCCTGGTCCCCAAATCCCTCATTAAGGGCTCTTTAAGCTGGAAAGTACACAGTGGAGCCACAAACAATGCGACAAAGCCCAAATTTCCAAAGAATGGGATAGCTGAGTGCTCTTCCTCCCTGGAGACCCTTTCACTGAGCCCCACCTCCAATCTAGAGCCTTGCTCTCTTTCTCTGGCCTCCCTTCATGGCTGCTACCTGATGTCAGACTCGTTCCAGATGAGCTTCTGTCTGCACTGGCCCTCTCCCCAGCTAGAATGCACGCCATGGGAGACTGTGAATTGCAGCTGTCTCATTTGTGACTGCAACCCCTTTGCCCATGCTCTCCCTCTCACCCCTCTTCCTTCTCTCTCTGGGGGGTCCAGAGAGACTCAGGAAAGGCAGGTGAATCAAGGCGAGGATTTCTGGGCAACCTCTTCACTATCATTTCTTTCCTGTCTTGCAGAACCAGGTCAAGTGTGATGGTGAGGGAGGACACTGGTGTCCCTTTCACAGCTGCGCAAAAGAGAGCAGATGGAACTTGAACTTGACCGGGGCTGCCACCCAGGATGGCTTTCAAAGACATTTTCTAGAATGGCATCTCCTCCTCTGCTCCCACTGCCTCCCTCGAGAGAAGGGCTGTTCTGGGTTTGTTCTTTCCTCCCCAGTACCACCTCTCCATATCTGGCCAATTCATTTGTTCATTCATTCATTCCACAAAAATCTGCTGAGCACCTCCCCTGTCCTAGGCCCCTGAATACAAAAGTGAATGAGACAGATACACTTCCTGCCCTCAAGCTACTGATTGTCTAGGGAAGACAGACAGACAACAAACAAGAGAATAAATACAGAAAATAATGCCAACTGTGGTATATGCTATTTAAAAACAAGTGCTGTGACAGGGAATATTGGTGAGGGGGTGGGGGGGAGCTCTTTCAAATAGGTCAGGGATGACCTCAATGAGGAATTACCATTCAGCTTGATGAGAAGGAATCTATGAAATAAACAGAAGGAGAAAGTGTAGTCTAGATGGGGAAATAGTATGTGCAAAGGCCCTGAGACAGGAAAGAGGCTGATGAGTTTAAGACACAGAAAGAAGGGCAGTAAATGAGAAAAAAAGCCAGGAGAGGGGTGAGGGATGAGGGGTCAGACCCAGAAGGGCTTACAGGCTGCAGAAAGGAGTCTGGACTTGTTCCTGTACATCAAGGAGAGGACTGTGGAGTTTCCAGTAGGGACACTACAATCTGATTTATATTCTTAAAAAAGATTTCTCTGGCCACACAGGAAAAACAGACAATTAAAAGGGCAAGAAAGGATCTGGGGGACCATTAGGGAAGGCCCCTCCCTTCATCTATTCTACAAGCATGCACTCAACAGTGTTCTAATGAAATCACTGAAAACAAACACAAACACAAAACCAACAAAACACACTGACTGGAGATCATGACTCCAGAGGCCCAGGGTCTGCTGCCCGGGAACTTACAACAAAGGGAGGGGCAGGAAGGCCCTCAGAACGGCGAGGCACTTAAGTAGGGGTTGAAAGTCAGGCAAAGGCTCAGAGGCAGGGAAAAGGGTCATTGTGAATAGAGCCTGTGCTCCAGTTCATATTACATGGCCACATTTCTAACCGACCTGACAAAGGAAAAGTGGCATGAAGGTGAAGTGTGGGGCTGGGAAGGTAGGGCAGGGACAGGCACTCCATCACAAAGGCACTGGACACAGACCGGAGTCTAGGCTTTATCAACTCGGCAATGAGGAGCACTGAAGACTTTGACCAGAGTGACAGGCCTAGTGGACATTCTGAGAAGTTTCCCCTGCTGGCCATGGGTGCTATGGGGAAGGCTAGGGTGAGATAAAGGGAGAGATGGTGAAAGGTGGGACCTTGCCCCGCCAACTCTGATCCCACAACTGCTGCTATCACTGATAGCTGATTTTTCGTAGAGATTCCCTTGCATCAGGCATGGTTCTAGGCTCCTTACACGTAACTCACTTTAATCTGCACTAGAATCCCATGAGGTTGGTATTAGTATTTTTGCCTATTTTACAGATGGGGAAATTAAGTCATTTGCTCAAGGTCACATAGCTAGAAGTGTTGGGGAATCAAGCCCAGGCCCGCAAGCTCCAGGGTCTGCTCTTAACCAATGCCCTGTGCCTTCTCCTCCAGTTAAGATGCCATAATTCTGCATCCTGGGATTTAATCTTTGGGAAGTGCCCTTGGCTGCCCTCTGAGGCCTCAAGAACACTACAACACACTCCACAATGGACATTAACTGACCAGCATGTTCTATTGCTAACTTGCCGTGTGACTGGGGACAAGTCCCTGGACCTCTCTGAGGATCTGTGCAGTGTAATAAGAATTCCTCCTTTACTGAGTGGACTTCAGCCCCACATGTTGCGACCCAGGGTGATAATCATCACCCTTGGCATTGGGTGGGGGCTACGCACACACCTCAAATCATCTCCACAATGGCTATGGTCATTTTCCCCCAAGACAGATGTCAAAACCCTGAGGCTCAGAAAGGAACAGTAACTCACCAAGGGGGATAGAGCTTGTCGGTGGCAAAGTTGGAATTTGAATCACAGTTTCCTCAATAGTAGCTGGCAGGTGCTTAAGACATGTAAACCACCTCTTCCCCAAATGTGGAGCCAGTGTGGCTCCAAACCTTCAAGAGTCACCTGCTGTCTTTTAGGGAGGCAGGATAAAGACCAAGGACATGGTCAATTCCTGGGGGCCAGGCCTGTTGCTGCTGAAGAGTCAGTCTCAAGGATACCCTGAACTTGTCCCCGTGGGCAGCTGTGTTGGGACATGGGCCAGGTATGAATCACCCTATTCCCAGTTTGAGGTCCCGAGCCATACCGCTTTCCTGGAGGGTTGGGGGAGGGGCTAATACCATGGACAGAATGCTGGGCTTTGGACTCTACTCTGCAGCCTTTGTCAACTCCACTCCGGCCTCAGTCTCCTTTTGGGTCCAATGCAAAGGGGCAGGAGCAGAGGGGCTAGCCGAGAGGCCTTGGACAAGCCATCCCACATCTCTGAGACCACGTCTGCTCGTCTGTAAATGGATCCAGTCGCAGTGGTGAGGGGAAAGGAAACTTATGCACGCGGAGCCCCTAGCAGGGAAACTGCTTGCTAAATGAGAGCTGTCTTGGTTATGACAGGTTACCCGGGAGGCTGTAGTGAAGCCCACTGTACACGTGCCCAGGGCCAGGGAAGCTGATGTCTCCACTCAGCTCAGAGTTTCCTTCCCCTGAGGTCATGGGACAGACTCAGGCCTCTGAGAGGGCAGAGAAGTGTCTAGAAACAGCCCTGGGTCCCAGTGCCTGGTCTCGCTTTACTTTATTGCCACTCCCTGAGTGCAGCAGTGGCCCAGGCCACATACTCTTCACCACACTGGCCCCATTTTGAGGATAAAGAAACTGAGGCTCTGGAAGCTCTAAAGACTATGGTGGTGAGACTGAGTCTCGGTCCTGGAAGTTATTCATGGCCTAGCTCCCAAGCTGGGCACCAGCAGTCGGCTACCACCTTCTACCTGGGGCTGCCTCGGCCTCCCAGCGGGAGTTGTTTCTGGAGCTGATTCATCTCTGAGCTCAGCAAGGAGCCTGACAAACAGCCTGGTCCACACCAAGTACTTAGCTAATATTGGTTTTATTGATTTACATTTTATACCCTCTTCAGGATGCTCTGAGCTCAGAAATCTGAAATTGGCTGGGGGTGGGATGGGGAGAAGGGCTTCATTTTAATCTGAAGTGAGTCATATAAGTTGATAAATTTAGAAGTGGCCTAAAGAGCTCTTAATCTGCTGCCTTCAGATAGTTGCTAGGAAGAGACTGGTACCCAGCAACCTTTGCATCCCAAATCCACATAATAGAGTGGACACTGTTGGTGCCCACCCTAGTCCTCCTTACCAGTCTGCAGATCCCACATCCCAGTTCCTGGGAGCTAGAGCTCCCGGCTGCCCCTTCTCTGCAGGCTTGCCCTGGTAAGAACAGGAGCTCCTGTCCTGCCAATTGCACACAGCATCCTGCTCAGAGGGCAGCCATGGCCAATAACTATCTGACACGGGGTATGAAAGGCCAGCTCTTTTGCCTCAAGGCAGAGCCAACCCTGGGGTGCAGTTTGTGCCTCACATCCCCCATGGGATCAGCTGAGGCCACATGCTTGTTTATTTCCTTCTCTCCCTACCTTGCTTCCTTTCAGCCCCTTTCTCCTGAGCGCGGTCTCATGCTTGCTCCTAGGGAGTCCAACCCAAGATCCATACACATTGCACTCCACACACAGACACTAGCTCCATCCCTCCAGCCCTGCCCCTTCCCCCATGACCTGGACATCAGCAATGTCCAGGCAACTTCGAATTTTAGACATTTTAAGTCTCAGGTGGCCCATCTGGCTCCAAAAGGCTTGTTTCAAAGATGGGAAACTGATGCTCAGAAACAGACTGTGACTTGTCCAAGGTCACTTGAAGTGTCTGTCATGGCTGGCTGCACCCAGGTCTTTGTCCTCCCCCCAACTCCAATCTACTTTGTGGCCCTGGCCTGTCTGGTGGCTGGACCAGCTGGCCAGCCACGGCTTTTGCTATCTCCAGGAGGAAATTTTGCTGTGTCAACTCTGCAGAAGCCACTTGGAGGCCAGGAGAGTGCTGGCTGGTAGGCTGGCAGGATGGTTGGCAGGCTCTGCTGACCTTGGGCAGCTGTGGGCAGGGTGGGCATCCCAGTTCGGCCCCTTCCACTGTTTGTGGTGGACAGGCAGAAAATTGAGGGAAGATGGAAACCACTTCTAATGAGGGCCCTAATTACCCTGTGGATCTCTGAAGCACTGGTGATGCATCTGGTGGTGGCTTCTTCTAGAAACCCTCCCTCCTATGGCAAAAACTCCTTTCTCCATAAGAGAAAGAGTCCCGAGCCAACATAGGCAAAGAGGCAGCATTGGGCTGGTGCCTGGACACTGGGCTGTGGTTCCAGTCTGCTGGGAGCCAGCTGTGTGACTCTGGGCAAACCAGCATGCATCTTGGGCCTTGGTTTTCTCAGCTATAAAGCAAGTGCAGCCTCAATTGCTATTATTTTATTGAGCCTAGTGTTTATTTTAGCTATCATTTATTGAACTAGAAGAGGCTCATTAGAAGTTCATCAAATAATAATTGCTTACACTTCTGCCAAGTGCTGTCCTAAGCACTTTAATTTTACTTAATCCTCACAACAATCCTATGAATTGGATACTTTTGTTATCCCCATTTTACAGATGGTGGGACTAAGGCACAGAGAAGTGAAGAATTAGAATCCCAGAGTCTGTGCTTTAAATTCTTCCTTGTACTATGGTCTTTGTTGTTTGTTTTGCATGGCCATTTAGTAAGCACCTACTGCATATGGGCACTCTGCTGGTCATGTGATACACACATAAGTTTGCCGACTTCTCACAACTGCTCCGGCAGGCAGGTGTTCTTTTGCTGATTGTTTTAGAGTGGACACAAAGGCCCCGGTGAGGGACCCACTGCAACTGAGCTGGGGAGGCAGGTGGCAATCCTGCCTTCTTCCCAACAGCCTGGTGGCCCTGTTCTAAGCCCCTTATAAAACTGATCTTATTTATCATATTTTGTTGACTCTAACCTGAATCACTACTTTATGTATATTTAAGAAATAAAAGGCATGGCTGGTTCCACTGTGGTGTACCACCAGTTGTCAGGCACAACCTGGTTTCAGAGATGGCAAAATGTGTATCTTGGAATCCACACAGTTCAGTCTCCGACATAACAACCTGATGAGGCAGGCAGTGTTGTCATCTCCGTTTGACGGTGGAGGGAATGGAGGCTGGGGATTAAGGACATGCAGCTGGTCAGCAGCCAGGCATCGGATTTGACCCTAAGCAGCCTGGGCCCAGACATTGTCCTCGACTACTGTGCTACACCACCGCTAAGTCAGGCCCACGTAGGATGGTGTGCCCTGCCCATGGGCACAGCTTTAAAAACTTCGGAAGGATCACTGAGCTGGAGCCCAGCACCCTCTGCTCCGGATGAGCCTGTGGGCCTCACTCAGCGTGGATGCCTCAGGCATGCGGGAGGCACCCCAAATGGCTGCCAGAGCATCCCCCACCCCCCACTGCCTCCACAGCTCCCTTGGGCCTGCAAGGCAGGTGTTTGATGGAGCTGGGCTAGAATGAGTTCATCCAGATAATGCTCCCCATGGCTCCCACAAAATGGTCCCAGGGGCAGCCAGACACGGCCCGGTAGAGTAGCCCAGCCAGCACAGAAAAGGCACTGCTTTATAGAAAACTGTCTTCAGAGGCGGTGCAGAAGCTTGCAGAGACCTGCTTCCTTCCTTCAAAGCTATATGGTGCTTGGACCCCAAACAGTGTCATCCATTCACTGCTTCACTTGTAGGCTCCACCAACCTCATACGCTCCACTATGGCACGATTGTTCCCAATTTTCCCAGAAATCAAATCCACTCTCCTTGGACTAGGATGTGCCCCTTCTGGGGACATCTTTAAGATGCCCAGAAGCAGGGCGGAAACTCAACATATTTCGAATGCCTGGCATGATGAGGGTTCCATTTGAGACATTATCTACCCATCATCTCGTGGCACAATCTTGTGAGACAGGTTTTTCCCACTCTGCTTTGCTTATCAGGATACCAAGCTCAGAGAAGCAAAGCTACCGGCCCAAGGTCACACAGTAGTAAACACTGGCATTAGGATTTATACTCAAGTCTTCTGATGCCACAAAGGAGGCCACTTTCCATCAATTTCTGGCCAGGCCCTGAGCCAAGTGCTTCCTTCGCATTATTTCACCAAATCCTCACACAACAAATAATAGCATCGTCATAATACTACACTATCCCATCTTACAGGAAAGAAAGCATTCTCTGAGCCTCGACCTGGACCACACCCAGGCCAAGCACTGTACTTGGATCCCATTTGCCTCACATGACAACCAGCAAGATAGGTGCTCATCTAACCCTGGTTTACGGAGGAGCAAACTGAGGCGAAGTCACTGGCTCAACCACACACAACTGAATGCACACGACTGAATAAGCAATTCCCCTCCCACGCATTGCATGGGAAAAAAAGCGTTTGTAAAGTGCTTGTGGACACATTTTAGCGATTAGTACTATTATGATGAACATTTCGGTACTTGGCAATTACCCCATAAAGTCAGTGCTGCTGCCCCTATTCTCCGGGAGAGCACAATGATGTTCACAGAGTCAGTGACAGAGATAAGGAACTGTGGTTCTCAATCCTCGGGGCCCAGGAGCCCCTGCAGACCTGGGGTCTTCATAGGGCTGGCTGGAATTCCTGCCCTATGGGTTCCCAGCTGTGGGCCCTAAGGGGTCTCTGGGTATCCCCCAGCCAGCTACAAAAAGGTGGAAACGTGAAGGAGCACCAGGGATCTGGGTTCAAATCTCAACTCTGCCCCTCACTTGCTGTGTGACTTGGCCCCATTCTTTTATTTATTTATTTATTTTTTTGAGATAGAGTCTCGCTCTGTCGGCTAGGCTAGAGTGCCATGGTTCGATCTTGGCTCACTGCAACCTCCACCTCCTGGGTTCAAGCGAGTTTCCTGCCTCAGCCTCCTGAGTAGCTGGGATTACAGGCATGTACCACCAGGCC